>NC_135313.1:128541242-128887380 GCF_048772815.1 Callospermophilus lateralis | reverse complement strand
CACAGACCTACTTGGGGAAAGGAGGTGCCTTTGTGGGTGTGGATGTGGGTTTGTGGTTTTGTCTCATGTTCTGAGGATAGGAAAGGCGGTTTGTTTGGTTCAGAGTGAACTGTTTCTAGTAAGTCCTTTGGCAAGGCGAGTCTTTCTATGTCTGAATATCCCACTGTGTCTGTGGTTGTAGATATTAGAAAAGGGAATGCATCAATGAATGTGTCCTGTCTTGTAGAACACTTCCCAGCATTCATCCTGCGTAATTTATCAATGGACTGCAGCTTGCCTTATCTATGGGCAACACCTGCTATCTTTCTATGTTCCGGTTTTCTTCATAAATTCTAGCCACTCTCCAAAATAAGCTCATGGTTTTGTGTCCAAGATGTGTACCACCTCCAAGCTCTGTGACATGGCCATGTACTGGATAGCTGAAGGGAATGGCCAGCATTTCAGAAAACTCAGATATCAGTGTGACCACGCAAGTCTCAGGGAGAAACCCTGCTTTGGGCCTTTTGCTTACCTACTGATATGTTAACCTGAATGTCAGGAAGGTCTCTTGCCTCAGGCAAACCCTTTGTGAACCATGAAGAAACACTTTTCAAATGGAAATCAGTGGGCATCACCTGTGTCTCTATGCTTAATTGCTTTGGAAAGGGATGTGTCTGAATCAGCCTCTTGGACCTGTGTGAGGCTGTGGCTTAGATTTTCAGCACTTGATGGATCTGAAGAAAGATCCAAAGTGTGCATCCAAAACCAAAATGGCCAAAATTGCTTTCATTGTGGATGAAGTCTCTAGCCTTCTTCAGAAAGGTTCCTGACCTCCATCAAGTGAGAATAGGGACCCTTTGGGTCAAATGGGTTCTTCAAATCCCTAAAGAGGCTAGCCCATATATGCTTGGGTATTCTCATGACTCCAATTCACATAAAGAATCTCCACTTCACAGTCAGTAGGCCTCAAATTGGAGAAGTGGAGCAGTATTAACGGCAGGCCTATTTGATCACTCTTGGTTCACAGGAATGGTGTCCAGGCCACCCTGACTTTAGGCGAATGAGGGGGAAGGGAGCTTATTTTGGACACCGACTTGGGCTGCACCCTTCATGGTAACCTCCAGTCAAAGGTTATGATGACTGTCTATATGGAAGAAGATGTGGGCCATGTGGCAGTATTTTGGTTTAAATTTTGGTCATTTGTGTGGTGGTTGGAAGAGATGACTGGGTCCACCTGGGCTTGTTCTCTGGTGTGATTCCCCTTAGAGACTGAGTTCTGGAACTGACCTCAGAGAAGTATTGCCATGAATTGTGTTGGGATTTTAGGAGGCCAAACATGAGAGTCGCCTTAGAAACTGAGATCTACCCCCAGGGTGGATTTACACAGAGCACTGGGAATCTCAGCCAGGATATCATATGATTTTATTCTTAAGGACTTGGCAGCCATAGGTGAGAGTCAATACACACATGGAGCTCACATTGTAGACATCATGGGCCTGGATTCATTTGACCATTGGGCACTCTTTGGGAAGCCTTGCCTGTGAGAGTTCTGCAGAATTTTCATTGAAACGAGCTTCCTCGCCATTTAATGGTTCCTGAATTAATTGAAACCCACAGAGCCTCCAACTGTATTATTGAAAAATGGCTAGATAAATACCAGGGAATTTTTGAATTTCCCATGACCAGGTGGCACTGGAGAACCTGTGGATGTCCTGTTGCTAATCAAGAGTATAACAGACAGTGCCTTGATTGACTGGGTTTCATGAAAATGGTGCAGAACAGAGATTCCAGTAAGTTGGAGCCTGCTGAGTAGTGGGCCTAGAGCAGTGGTGTGCAGGTGTGTAATAAAACACCTGTGGCGGGGCCATGTGGATCTTCCTTTGGCTTCCAAAGGGCTTGTGACTGACATGGTGCAGCCAGGAGTCCCTTATATGTAAAGACATCTTGTTATATAGAGAAGTTTCAGGGCAATGTCCAGAATCAGGTGGCTATGGTCAAGGGGGCAATGTCTGTGGGATAGAAGCCTTTTGGTGCATTCTCCTGCAGACCCTGACCCACCACAAGTGACAGAACTCCCTCCAGCACTGTGTCCCAGTTGAACTCCTTGTATTTTGTTAAACAAATAACAAACTCCCTATGCAGCAGCAAGAAAGACAATGAAAACGTGGAGGATGACCAAAGGGCTTCACAGTCCACACAGGGAGACACTTTGCCCCAATGGCCATAGTTTACCTACAAAAATAGAATTCATCACTGCTGCACCATGTTCATTGGAAAAAAAGAAAACATGTCCTCCAGGTCACATAGATGCAGATCCAGCTCTGATGGTCTCACTACAAAGGAAGCTAGAGCTCCTGACAACAACATATATTTCAAGGACCTATCCTCAGAGGCAGTTACTCAAGAAGTCTTTAGGCCAGCAGAGCTCCATGTTTGTGGAGAGTTTACCCTGTCCCTTACTTTCGGAAACTCATCTACCACCTCCAAGTTTGTGAATTCCTGAGCATTTTCCATTCCAGATATGTATTCACAGATTTTCTAACACTTCCCCTCTCATTGTGTCTTACTTGGGGCCAAGGTAATGTTAAAGCTTTGTTCTGGATGAAAGTAAGAAGATATTTGTGTAGCACATATTTGCATACTCATTGGATTCATTTTCCTATTTTCCATTGAAATACAGAATCCCTGACATGAACATATACCCTACTAGACTCTGACTAATAATCCTAAAATGGTGTAGAAAAATAACGCAAGCAGAATAGAAATACAAGCAGTTCAGAGGATGCATGCTGTATAGTTGGACTTGCCTTTTGCATGATAAACGGTAGGTGTTAAATATGTAGTCAATTTTTAACTGAAATAGTTCTCCATGTGTTTTTAAAGTAAACAAATATGTGAATTCCTGTCTCCCTTTCTTTGTAGCCAATTCAACACATGTATTTTTATATGCACATATAGATTCCTACATGGTATCACATGTACAATTTGTGAGGTGGCTGATGGAAGAAACAACTTATGAGAAGAGGTCACTCCTCCTAAACGCAGTTGGAACTGAAAATACAACCTATGGGTGAGCTTCCTAGTATAACAATATTATACATAAATCCATGTTCAGTAAAATGAATATTTTTGCATCTGTGGATGATATATATTTCATAATGAATTTCGATTTGCATATATTTCTACCTCTTAATGTCTGTGAATTTTTTTTGTATATGTGTGTGTGTGTGTGTGTATATATATATATATATATATATATATATATATATATATATATATATATTTTTTTTTCAGATTTTTCAAAATATGAAATATATATGTCTTATTTTACACTCCCTAAATTCACTCATATTCATGTATGTGGATTTATAATCAACTTTTCACAAGATTATTCTCAGAATTATTCATCCACCTGAAATACATATTTATTTTCTGGTGCTGAAAACTAACTTCAGTGAATGGTGCATACAAATCCTAATTATTCTACAGTAACTGACCCTGTTTAACATCAATCCAAGTAGATTACTATGGGACATGATGTATGTTTTGACGTTCATTTTCATTCAAAACTGGTACATTACTATTTCTTCAGGTTATGCATATCATCGGATATGTATTTCATTCACAAGTTAGCAAAATTATTTGCATTTGTTTCACTTTCCATCACTTCCTATTCAGAACACATGAATTCCTCTATGTTTCTTGACTGTTATTTTCATGAGACTTCTTTCCAAACACAATATTTTCCAAATCCATAATCAGTTTTGAAGCAAAACTCACACACCCTTAATGAGAAAACATAACTCTAATATTACCATTAGATGTATAACTCGTTGGAATGAATGATTGTATATCAATATAAGATTTCTTATATATTTTCAGATATCAATTCAATCCACTATTTAAAGTGGAACTAGTTGTATTATTTATTCACTGTATGGTCTATTCATACATTATCTCTATATTCATAGACAAAGTGTACACCTCTCTGTACCCCCAATACTAATTTATACATCCTTTAAATATGGCCCTCAGAAAAGGTGGAAGAAATACTCATGTCACCTGATCTACATATACATTTTATCAGAGTAATATTCTGGACACAAAATACAAAGGTCACACTTATTATTGTACCAAAGCCTAAATGGAAAGTGAGAGAGGATTACTACAATCATCCATGTCATGTTGCCTAATGCTCTCAAATGTCAGTCCTATTTGTGAGTACATATTTAATTCTTCCTAAGATTGTGTATTCAAACTCAACCCTGTTGAAAATGTCTAATCCTCTCACTGACTTTATACTTAGCCTGATTTCATAATGTCTCTATTGATATCTGCTTTCCTACATATTTTCCCCTGTTCATCATTGTGACTGATTCTTAACTTGTGTTGACATTTACATTCACTGTCTAACCAAAACCGTATTGCTAAAGAACTTTTGTTCCAAATCCTATATTCACTCTTCTTCCTAATCCTTCCGAATATCAGTTTTTGAATGGATGTTCTCTTCTATATTCAATCATCCAAGTAAAGGTCGTGCGAGCATCGGAGGAAGAGACTACCAAGAGAATACATCATGCAACAGCAAAGGGTTTATTTGGGGTCCAACATACTGGGGCTCAGAGCTCACTTAATTAGAGCAGAGAGCCCTGAGAAGAGCTTATGCAGAGTTTATATACTTTTCTTGGAGAGGGCAGAAAGTGAAGTTTATTGATGGTTCAGGGTGAGTGGGTGGTTTGCATTCAACCGGGTGAGGGAGTACATTCTGCAGTTTGGCCGTTGGGGACAGCACATTCTGGGACAAGATTAGGAAACATTTCTCAACATTTCAACAGTGTTTTGTTAAGCGTACAGAAAAACAGGAAGTGACAAGTACATATTTTATTGACCTTTCATCCCCCACTTCTTCTTCTGGCAACTTTTAATCATAAAAATGATCGTTGGGGGATGTCACATTCTATGTTTGCTAGTGGGGTATTACCATAAGTTTAACTTGTCCAATTTGAGCTTGGAGAAAAGAAATTACATGGTTGAGGAAACAGGGTTTTATAGTTAGCAATAATATGAGGATTATTATTGGACGGGCCAGAGTTGATAAAAACGTAGTTAACCAGGGGGACTGTGTAAAACAAGACTCAAACCACCATTTTTTGGCCTCTCTCTCTCCTTGACTCTCTTCAAGGCATCTTTTTAATTTACTCATAGAATATTTTACAACTCCATTATGGTCGACATGAAAAAAAACATTCTACCCTCAATGCAGCACAAAGGCCCTCTTCTCTAGTGAAAAAGAGATCCAACCCTCGACTGTTCTGTAAAACAACTTCAGAGAGAGGGGTTAAAGATTCCTGCAAAGCTGTGATGGAGGTTACTAATATCTTTAAGTTTTTTATATATTCCTGCTCCTAATTGGGTCCTTTGTTGTGTCCCATGGACCACGGCAGTGGTTCCTCTGCCCAACCCTGCAGCAACTCCTATTTGCAATGGAATGGCTAAGGTGAGAGATACATGTTTTCAGAGGAACCGGATTGTATGCCCCCCTATTTGAACTTCAAATGAACCTGCATCATGATAGAGCACTCTGGGAAACATCCACACCATTACACATTTAATCACATCTGTTGACAATTTCATTAAAACTTAAACAATGTTTAAGTATATAGAATAAAACTGTTGTAGGGACGGACAAGGCAAGGCACCAAAGATAGCACCAAAGACAGGGAAACAGTCTTATTTGGTTGCAACCAGATTCAGAGGGCATTGCTTCTGTTGTAGTCAATTAATCCCCTGAAACCTAAGTTTATGTAGTTTCAGAATTTTGTACCCAACATGAAAGGGAAGGGGCTCAGAACTTCACAGTCTGCAGAAGTTCACAAAAAGCAGTATTTGTTTCTGTTTTTTCCTTAGGTCTGGGCAAGTTAAATTTTCAAGAACACCTGGGAGGGGCAGAGCTTTTTTCCCTTTCTTTTTTTCCCCTGCCAGCTGTTTCCATGGAGCCCAGTTTGTAACTTCTTTATCTTAGAAATGTAGCAATGTCTGTGAAGCCCCAGCTCAAGGCCAGGAGCCTTGTTCACATATTTTGTAAAAAATAGTGAGGGTGTGTCTAGCTCTTGAGTGCTGATTTTTTAGCCAGTTGCCAAGTAGACCAGGTCAACACAAAAAGAGGAAGATAATGTGCACTGAAGTCTTTTATAGGGACTCTTTTCCTGAAAGTCCCATAGGCAGCCATGGTGAAGACTTCTGGAGAAGGTCAGTTAAGACTTTTCCATGGGCCTGGTACAGAGGAGGAAGACAGGGAAGCAGGGCTGAGAGCAGCTCTTTGGATCTGAGAATGAGGAAGGAGCGATGTAAAAGAATAATGGGCAAGGGTTTTGGGATCTTTCTAGCAACAAAAACATGAGCAGTAGAACATGTAGAACAGAGGGGGAAACGGGAGTGAGCATAACAAAAAGCCTGTGAGGGACTTTAAATTTTTAGTAACCGTTTTCAGTGATGACAAAGCAACATTAAAGGCCATTTTCATTACATCTTGGATAGTGGTATGTGGGTTCTCCTCAGCTGGTTTGAGATTTGGTTTAGCTGGTAAGAGGACCTGTTGGGACCCGGTGCGGGCACTGACAAGAAAAGAGAGGAGTGAGTGAGTGGAGGGGTACCTCAGTAGCTGCTACCTCAGGAAGGGGGCAGTGGTCTGAGATCCAGCGGAGGTTTGGGTTTTTTATCTATTAATTGTTGGGGAGAAATCAAGTTGCTGATGTGAGAGTGACAGCAGAGAGTCAGGAGTAGAAGGCTGAGAGTTCCATCACCAAAGAAGTGAGGTAGGTCAATTCCTTCAGGAACTGAATGAAGTCAGTTCCTTTGCAAACACTATTTTATTAAATTTTCAATATAATTATGAAAACAGAAATCAAGGTAAGATTTGAAGTCCAGAAGGGCCCTTGATTGGGATACTTAGCATTGAATTAGGTTCTGCACAGATGTCCGAGATAAATCAATATACAATGGCATAGGACCTTGTACCTTGGATGATTGAAGGTAGAAGAGAACTTCCTGTCTAAAAGGGATAGTCAGTAGGATTAGGAAGATAGTCGGTAGGTTTAGGAAAAAGAGTGAGTATAGGATTTAGACCAAAAGTTCTTTAGCAATCAAGTTTGGGTAGAGAGTGAACAAAATATCAGCACATGTGAAGAGTCAGTCACAATGATTTGTTTTGCTTGGCTCTACATAAAGATAGTCAGTTGCTGTTTGCTTTTGAGTGGGTAGACCCAGAAACCGGAACGTCTGGTCAACTAACTTGGAGTAGACTCCCAAACGGGTTTAAAAACTCCCCCACTCTCTTTGATGAAGCCCTCCACAGAGATCTCAACAACTTCAGCACTACACACTCCTAAGTCACCCTGATTCAATATGTGGACGTCCTTCTACTGGCAGCCAACACCAAGGAAAACTGTGAGTTGCAACCCAAGCACTGTTATCCGAGCTTGCTCAACTCGGGATAGAGCTTCTGGCAAAAAAGTCCAAATTTGCAGCAAGAAGTAATCTTTCTGTGTATTCCCTTAGGGGCGGTAAATGATGGCTCACTGAGCCAAGAAAAAAAAAAACATTGTGCAGATACCACCCCCATCTAACAAGAGACAACTCAAGAGAGTTTCTTGGGACTGCTGGCTTTTGCAGGTATGGATACCTGGGTTTGTGTTCTTAGTTTCTCTTTTATACCCGTTGTTAAATGAGGATGCCCAATTCCAATGGACCCTTTGAGCACCAGCAAGCTTTTGATAACATCTAAGGACACTGACACTGAAACCCTCAACTTCACTGAGCCCAGCCTTCAATTACAGAAAGCCCTACACTACTTTAAAAATGTACATCAACTCACTCACCTTGGTTCAAAGAAACTGCAGGCATTCCTGAAGGATCAAGAACAGAGTTTTCGATTAACCGACTCACAACGAAAGGAAATATCTGAACGGGTAACAAAAGCCTGTCGGATCTGTCAATTGGTTAATGCTTACCATTCTAAGATTCCTGCAGGAAAGCACCTACGAGGAACCAGACCAGGACAATTCTGAGAAGTGGACTTTACTGAAACTAAGCCAGGAAGGTATGGACTTAAATAACTCCTAGTCTTTGTAGATACATTTTCAGGATGAATTGAAGCCTTTCCCACAAAATAAAAATTAATGACGCAAATGATGGTCAAGAATATTCTGAAAGATATTTTCCAAGATACGGCCTGCCTAAGGTAATAGGTTCTGATAATGGACCGGCGTTCATGGCCCAGGTAAGTAAGGGGTTAGCCAGGACCCTGGAAATTAATTGGAAGTTACATTGCGCTTGTAGACCCCAGAGCGCAGGACAGGTAAATAATAAATAGAACCATTAAATAGACCTTAAAGAAATTAAGCTTAGAGACCAGCATAAAAGATTGGACTATGCTCCTGCCTTATTCACTGTTTCATGCAAGAAATTCTCCCTCTGTTTCTTTGTGTAACCTCACCCCCTATGAAATTCTCAATGGTGTCCCTCCTCCAGTAAGGGACCTAACCCCAACTCTAAGACCGAACGATCCCTTCCACACCCCCTTGCTTGACAGACTAAAAGGTCTCGAAAGAACTCAGTGATACCTGTTGAAACACCTGGCCACTGCCTACCAACCTGCGGACGAGGGGACTCCACATCAATATCAAGTAAGAGACCTCATCTACATAAGATGACATCAGGTGTCATCCCTGGAACCCCACTGGAAAGAACCATACCAGGTGCTACTTATAACACCTACAGCAGTAAAAGTAGACGGAATCACTTCCTGGATCCATGCCTCAAGTCTCAAGCCTGTGCCCTGTCCAGACTCTGGCTGGAAACTGGAAAAGACTGGTAACCCTTTCAAATTGTGTATTCGCCATATGGATATGGATATAGACTCTCCCCTTGGCCACCAGTAGTCCTAACCCTCATTAGCCTGTTCAGCAGCGATTGCTGATCACAAATTCTACTAGACAAAAAGTATGGTCTATCTTGCATACAGCCCACTTAGGGACCTGGTGGCCTTCTCTCCATCCAGACATTTTTCAGCTGGCTATAGGTCTTTCCTATTGAGATATTCCTGATGAAGAGGATCCCACTAAAATTCCATTAAATACCTTCTGTACCATAGATAATGGAAACAAATATTATGGATATAGGGACACGCTAGCCAGATGCAGGTTGGCTAGCCTAGATTACTATGTTTGCCAGGCAGAGTATCAAAGCCACAAACAGCCATGGCTGTGTGGGGGAAAAGCTGACTTCTTCTGTAAGTCATGGGGATGTGAGCATACAGGGGGTGCCTGGTGGAAAACAACTGCTCATCAAATTAAGTACACAGCATTGACCATATTACCAATTAGAGAAAGAAACTGATGGCCCACAGAGGGGTCTCTAGATCCTCAAATTCTGTGTGACCTTTTTAACTTCTGCAAGTGCTCAAAAGAGTGAAAGGAGATTCCCCTATGTGGAAGCCTTTTCCCTCCTTTGCTCACATCCTGAACTATGCTTCTCCAATAGATCCTTACCCTCAGCCTTCTGCTACAGACTTTCTGCTGTCACTCCCACCTCAGCAACCTGATTTCTCCTCTCCAATTACTAGATCCAAAACCCAAACCTCCACCGGTTCTCAGACCATTGACCCCTTGCTGAGGTAGCAGGCACTGAGGCACCCCTCCATCCACTCCCTCCTCTCTTCTCCTGTCAGTGCCTGCACCGGGTCCCACCAGGTCCTCTTACCAGGTAACCCAAAGCTCAAACCAGCTGAGGAGAACCCTCAGACCCCTATCCAAGATGTAATGAAAATGGCCTTTAAAGTTGCTTTGTCATCACTGAAAACAGTTTACTAAGAATTTAGAATCCCTCACAGGCTTTTTGGGATACTCACTTCGGTCTTCCCCTCGGCACTATCTGTTCTACTGCTCAAGTTTTGTTGCTAGGAAAATCACAAACCCCTTTCCTATTATTCTTTTATATCTCTCATTCCTCATACTCAGATCCACCAACCGGGTCTGACCCCCCGCCTTTCCCGTCTTCCCCCTCTGTACCAGGCCCACAGAAAAGTCTGAACTGACTTCTCGAGAAGTTTTCACCATGGCTAACTTTAGGACTTTCAGCAAAAGAAACCCTATAAAAGAGTTCAATGTAGATAAACTTCCTGTTTTCGTGTTGCCTGTTCTACTTGGGCACTGGCTTGAAAAATCAACACTCCTAAGCTAGACACCCCCATACTAGTTTTTCACAAAATATGTGAACAAGACGCCTGTCCTTGAGCTGGGGCTTCAAAGAGATGGCTACATTTCTAAGATAAAGAAGTTACCAAGTGGGCTCCATGGTAACAGCTGGCAGGTAGAAAAAAAAAAAAGAGAAGAAAAAAACTTAGGTGTCCTTAAAAATGTTACTTGCCCAGAACAGAGGGAAAAAAAACAGAAACAAAAACTTCTTTCTGTAAAATTCTGCAGACTGTGAACTTCTGAGCCCCTTCCCTTACATGTTGGGTACAAAATTATGAAACTAATTAAACTTGAGGTTCAGGGGATTCATTGATTACAACAGAAGCAATGCCTTCTAAATCAGGTTGCAACTAAATATAACTGTTTCCCTGTCTTCCATTCTATCTTAGGTACCTTGCTTTTTCCATACCTAAAACAGTATAATTCTATATACTTAAACATTGTTTATATTTTCATAAAATGGTCAACAGATATGATTAATAATGTAATGATGCAGATGTTTCCCAGAGTGCTCTATCATGACACAGTATCATTTAAAGTTCAAATAGTGGGGCATACAACCCGGTTCTGCTGGGAACCTGTTTTCCTCAGTTTAGCCATCCTTTTGGGAATAGGAATTGCTGCAGGGGTGGGCACAGGAATCACTGCCCTAGTTCATGGGACACAAGAAATGACCCAATTAGAAGCAGCAGTATACAAAATCTTAAAGATAGTAAAAACCTCCATCACAGCTTTACAGGAATCTTGAACCTCTCTCTCTAAAGTTGTTTAACAGAACAGGCAATGGTTGGAACTACTTTTCATGAGAAAAGGGGGCATTTATGGTACATTGAGGGAACAACGTTGTTTTTATGCCGACCATACTGGTTGTAAAAGAATCTATGAGTAAATTAAGAAGACGCCTTGAAGAGCGTCAACGAAAGAGAGAGGCCCAAAAAGGGTGGTTTGAGTCTTCGTTAACATAGTCCCCCGGGTTAACTACGCTTTTATCAGCCCTGGCTGGTCCATTAATAATCCTCATTAATTGCGAACTGTAGGAACTTGCTTGCTCCACCATGTAGTTTCATTTCTCCAAGCTCAAATTGGACAAGTTAAACTTTTGGTAATCAGACAACAATATACCCCACTAGGAGACATAAAATATGACACCGTCCAATGATCACTTTTATGATTAAAAGTAACCAGAAGAAGTGGGGAATGAAAGGTTAATAAAAAAGGTATTTGTCACTTCCTGTTTTTCTGTATGCTTAACAAAACACAGTTGAAATCTTGAGAACTGTTTGCTAATCTTATTCCCAGAATGTGCAGTCCCCAACTGCTAAACTGCAGATTGTTCTCCCTCACCCGGTTGCACGCAAACTGGCCACTCGCCCTGACCCATCAATAAACTTCCCTCCCTGACCTCTCCAAGGAAAGTAAATAAGCTCTGCTTAAGCTGTTCTCAGGGCTTTCTTCTCTATACAACTGAGCTCTGAGCCCCAGCATGCTGGACCCCCAATAAACCCTTTGCTGTTGCATGAGACAATCTCTTGGTGGTCTCTTCCTCCGACGCTCAAATGACCTTTACATTGGTACAATCATAAGTGTGACATTTGCTTTTTGTGTCCAGAATATTACTGTGATAAAATGTATATGTATATCATGTGACATGAGTATTTTTTCCACCATTTCTGGGAGCAATATTTTGAACATATATAAATTAGTATTGGGGATACAAATAGGTGTACCCTGTGTCTATGAATATAGAGATATTGTATGAATAGACCATTCAGTGAATAAATAATATAACTAGTTCCAACTTTAAATAGTGGATTGAATTGATATCTGAAAAAATATAGGATATCTAATATTGATATATACATTCATACATTCATTACAGCAAGTTATACATAATTTTGTTTAAACAGGAAGATCACACATATGTTGAATTTTCATTTCCAACAGCATTTAGGAGGAGTGATCTCTTCTCACAATTTGTGTCTGAAAATTCAGCCACCTCCCAAGAATGTACGCGTGGGACCAGGTAGGATTCTATATGTGCATATAAAAATACATGTGCTGAATAGGCTACATAGAAAGGGAGACAGGAATTCACATATTTGTTAACTTTAAATTCACATGGAGAACTATTTCAACAAAAAATTGACTTGATTTATAACTCCTACCCTATATAATGCAAAAGGCCCATCCAACTATACAACATGCCTCCTCTGAACTGCTAGTATTTCTATACTGTTTGGGTAATTTTTCTCCATCTTATTAGGATTAGTAGTCAGAGTCTAATAGGGTAGGTTTTAGTGTCAGGGATTCAGTATTTTAAACTGTGGCCACTGGGGGCCTAGTGTCTCCCTGTGTAGACTGTGAAACCATTTGGTCATCCTCCACTTTTCCTGGTGTTCCTTGCTCCTGCACTGAGAGTTTGATATTTGCTTCACAAAATACAACGAGTTCAACTGGGACACAATGCTGGAGGGAGTTCTGTCCCTTGTGGTGTGTCAGGGTATGCATGAGCATGCACCAAACTGGCCTATATACTGCATAGCTTGCCCCCTTGACCATAGTAACCTGATTCTGTATATTACCCTGAAACCTCTGCATATAACAAGATGCCTTTACTTATAATGGTCTCCTGCCTGCACTATGTCCATCTCAAGACATTTGGAATCAAATGGCAGATCCACATGGCCCCACCACAGATGTTTTATCACACACCTGCCCACCACTGCTCTAGGCCCGCTACTCAGCGGGCTCCATCTTACTGGCATCTCTGTTCTACACCATTTTCATGAAACCCAATGAATCAAGGCACTGTCTGGTACACTCATGATCAGCAATAGGACATCCAAAGGATCTGCAAGCCACCTGGTCATGTGAATTTCAAAAATTTAATGGTATTTTTCTAGCCATTTTTCAATAATGAAGTTGGATGCACTGTGGGTTTCTATTCATTCAGGAATCACTAAATGGTGAGGAAGCTCATTTCAATGAAAACTCTGCAGAACTCTCATAGGCAAGGCTTCCCAAAGAGTGTCCAAAAGTCAAATGAAACCCTGCCCATTGAGGTCTAAAATTGAGGTCCATGAGTGTTTTGATCTCAACTATGGCTGATAAGTCCTTCAGAATAATATCTTGTGATATCCTGGTTGATTTTCCCAGTGCTCTGTGGATAGCCACCCTGGGCCTGTATCTCAGTATCCAAAGGTGACACTCATGCGTGGCCTCCTAAAATCCCAACACAATTCATGGCAATACTTCTCTGAGGTCAGTCCAGAACTCACTGTCTAAGGGGAATCACACCAGAGTTCAAGCCCAGGTGGACACAGTCATCTCTTCCAACCACCACACAAATGACTACAATTAAAACCAAAACACTCCCACATGGCCCTCATCTTCTTCCATATAGACACTTATCAAAACCTCTGGCTGGATTTTTCCATAAGGGACACAGCCAAAAAAATTATACACAATAAGCTCCTTGGCCCCTCATTTGCCTAAAATCAGGGTGGCCTAAACACCCTTCCTGTGAACCAGGAGTTATTAAATGAGCCTGCTTTTTATACTGTTCTGTTTCTCCAATTTGAGGACTACTGACTATCAGGTATAGATTTTTTATGTGATTTGGATTCATGAGAAAACCCAAGCACATCTGCAGGGCTTTGAAGAACTCATTTGACCCTTAAGAATCCCTATTCTCACTTGAAAGAGGTCAGGAACCTAACAGAGGAAGGAAAGAGTCTTTATCCACAACGACTGATCATTTTTGCCATTTTAGTTTTGGATGCACACATGGGATTTTTCTTTAGATGCATCAGGCGCTGAGAATCTAAGTCACAGCCACACACAAGGCCAAGAGGCTAATTCAGACACACCCATTTCCAAAGCATTAAGCAAAGAGGCACAGGTGATGCACATTAATGTCCATTTGAAAACTGTTTTCTTCAGGTTTCACAAAGGGGTGGCCTGAGGCAAAGACCTTCCTGACATTCAGTGCTACAGAACAATAGGGAAGCAAAAGGCCCAAAGCAGGGTTTCTCCACTGAGACTTTCCTGGTCACACTGATATCTGAGTTATCTGAGATGCTCCCCATTCTCTTCAGCTCACCAGTACATGGACATGTCACAGAGCTTGGAGGTGGTACATATCTTGGACACAAAACCATGAGCCTATTCTGGAGAGTGGCCGAAATTCAGAAAGAAATCTGGAACTTAGGAAGATTGTAGGTGTTGCCCATCCACAAGTCAAGCCACAGTCCATTCATAAATTGGGAAAGATTAATCCTGAGAAGCTTTCCACTAGACAGGACACATCCATTGATGCATTCTCTTTTCTATTGTCTACATCCACGGTCACAGTGGTATACGCAGACATAGAAACACTCGCCATGTCAAACGACTTACTAGAAACTCTCCACTGAATACCAAACAAACTGCCTTCCTTACCTATTCTCAGAACATGAGACAAAACCACAAACTTTCACCCACATCCACAAAGGCACATCCTTTCCCCAAGTAGGTCTGTGACATTCCGGAGTGTCCTCTGACTTGTTGGCCATTCTATGTACCCACGAAATGGCCTGTCCTGTCTCAGATCTGGTCTCTTTGTTCAAATCTGTGAAGTTGTCAGGAGCCAGCGGTGAGTCACTACCTGCTTTCTCAGGAACGTCCCCTCTTCAGAGCTCTCCTGGCATTTGGCCATCCTCACATCAGTAGGTACCAAGAGAGACTGACTCTGTCATTGGTAAATCCAAACATGTGAGCCCACTGGAACTGAGACTGAGACTGGTTCTGTGTGCCTGGCTTCCTGGATCCCAAGTTCAGAGAGTTCCATCAAAAAGGAAGTGAGGTAGGTCACTTCCTTCAAGAATTGAATGAAGTCACTACCTTGGCAACCACTTTGTCCTAACAGTTGCTTCCAAGGGTCCCATGAGATAGAGGCTGCCCCTACTTTCTGTGACACTTTCACAAGTTAGAATGGAATATCAACCATAGGAAACCAGGAACAGCTCTCCACAGAGTCTAGGTTTGGTCCATATTCTCTACATTAAAAAGAAAGAGGCTTATTCAGACACATTCCTTCATCCTGACCAGGTTGTGTGCAATGGAAGATGACTTTTGCTCTCTCAGGTCCTACAAAGCTGCCTACAACTTCTCCAGGGATCATTTCTGCTTGGACCATTGAGGTTCTCAGCAGGTGAAAGATCCTCTACATTCCTGTATTGTAAGACCAACTCTGTCCCTGGTCTTCTGTAAACGTAGATTGAGGGAACAGTGTATGGTTAGGGTTAATAACAGGTTCAATTTGGGTGAGGAGTCATTCTGCTGGATTAATAATGGCATTGGGAACCTACAATATTTACAAAAATATATAGGTAAAATATAAGTATGAAAATAGAAATCTATTTAGATTTGAAGCCCAGAAGGGCATTAGGCCCTTCATTTGGGATACTTAGCTTCGAATTATGTTCTGCACAGATGTCTCAGATTAATCGATATACAATGTTATAGGACCTTGTACCTTCGATGATTGAATGTCGAAGAGAACATCCAGGCAAAAAGGGATAGTCGGTAGTATTAGGAAGACAGTTGGTAAGTTTAGAAAGAAGAGTGAGTATAGGATTTGGACCAAAATTTCTTTAGCAATAGCGTTTCAGGTAGACAGTGAATGTAAATGTCAGCACGTGTGGAGTCAGTCACAATTATGAACAGGGGAAAATATGTTAGAAAGCTAATATCAATAGAGACATTAGGAAATCAGGCAAAGTGTAAAGTGAGAGATAGGATAAGACATTTTCAAAATGATTGAGTTTGAATATATAATCTTAGAAAGAAACAAATATGTAGTCGCCAACAAGATTGACAAGTGGGAGCATTAGGCAACCTGCACATGGATGTTTTTAGTAAGCCATGTTCATTTTCCATTTAGGCTTTGGTACAATCATAAGTGTGATATTTGCATTTTCTGACCAGATATTACTGTGATAAAATGTATAGGTAGATCAGGTTACATGAGTATTTCTTCCACCATTTCTTGGAGCAATATTTTGAAGATGTATAAATTAGTATTGTGGGCAAAAATAGATGTACCCTGTGTCTATAAATATAGAGATAATGCATGAATAGGCCATACTGTGAATAAATAATACAACTTCTTCCAAATTTAAGTAATGTATTGAGTTTATATCTGAAAATATTGAGGAAATCTTATATTGATATACATACATTCATTCCAACCAGTCATACATCTAATGTTAATACTAGGGTTATGGTTTATCCTGAAGGGTGTGTGAGTTTTGCTTTAATCTTATAATGGAACTAAAAAATATTATTTTTGGAAAGAAGTCTCATGAAAAGACCAGTCAAGAAACATGGAAGAATACATGTGTTCTGAAGCAGGAAGTGATTGACAGTGAAACAAATGCCTACAAATTTTTGAACTTGTGGATGATATATATATATATATATATATATATATTCTATGATGTGCATAAACTGAAGAAATAGTAATGTACCAGTGTTGAAAAAAATGAACGTCAAAATACACATCATGTCCCATAGGAGTCTACTTGCATTGATGTTAAACTGGGTCAGTTACTCTAGAAATATTAGGATTCGTATGTACCTTTCACTGAAGTTAGTTTTCAGTACTTGGAAACAAATATATATTTCAGGTGTATGAATATTTCTGAGAATAATCTTGTGAAAAATTGATTATAAATATAAATACATGAACGTGGATGAATTTACGGAGTGTATATAAGACACATATATTTCATATTTTGAAAAATCTGGAGAGTGTGTATATATATATATATATATATATATATATATATATATATATATATATATACAAAACACACATACAGACATTAAAAAGTAGCAATACATATGGTAATCGATATTCATCATGAAATATATATCATTCACATATGCAAAAATATTTATTTTACTGAACATGGATTTATGTATGTTTTCAACTAGGAAGCTCACCCATAAGTTGAATTTTCAGTTTCAACAGCGGTTAGGAGTAGTGATCTCTTCTCACAAGTTGTATATGCCAAGTCACACAACACACAAAAATTAACCTGTGATGCCAGGTAGGATTCTATATGTGCATATAAATACACATGTGCTGAGTAGTCTATAGAGAAAGGGAGACAGTAATTCACATATTTGATAATTTTAAAAACACATGGAGAGCTATTTTAAGCAAAAATTGACTAGATTTATAACACCAACCCTTTATCATGCAAAAGGCAAGTCCAAATATACACCATGCCTCCACTGAACTACTTGTATTTCTATTCTGTTTTGGTTATTGTTCTCCATCATATTAGGATTAGTAGTCAGAGTCTAGTAGGGTAGGAGGAGTGATCTCTTCTCACAATTTGAATCTGCCAAGTCAGACAACACACAAAAATTAACCTGTGATACCAGGTAGGATTCTATATGTGCATGAAAAAATACATGTACTAAATAGTCTATACAGAAAGGGAGGCAGGAATTCAGATATTTGTTAATTTAAAAACACATGGAAAATTATTTTAAACAAACATTTACTAGATTTATAACACCTACCCTTTATCATGCAAAAGGCAAGTCCAAATATATACCATGCGTCCACTGAAATGCTTGTATTTCTATTCTGTTTGGGTTTTTTTTCTCCATCATATTAGGATTAGTAGTGAGAGTCTAGTAGGGTACAGGTTAGTGTCATGGTTTCAGTATTTTGATCGGAAAATAGGAAAATTAATCCAATGTGTATGCAAATATGTGCCACAGAATAATATTCCCACTCTCATCCAGAACAATGCCTTGACATTACCTTCGCCCCAATAAGACACAGTTAGAGGAGAAGAGTTAGAAAATCTGTGAATACATATCTGGAATGGAAGATGCTCAGGAGTTCACAACCTTGGAGTTGGAAGAGGAGTTTCCAAAGTAAGGATCAGGGTAAACACTCCACAAACATGGAGCTCTTCTTGCCTAAAGACTTCTTGAGAGACTGCCTCTGAGATTTTGCCCTTGAAATATATGTTCTTCTCAGGAGATTTATTTACATTTGTAGTGAGACCATCCAAGCTGGGTCTGCATCTATGTGACCTGGAGGACATGGTTTCTTATTTTATAAAGAACATGAGGGAGCAGTTGCTGAATTCTCTCTTTGTAGGTAAACTGTGACCACTGGGGGCTAAGTGTCTCCCCGTGTGGACTGTGAAGCCATTTGGTCATCCTCCACTTTCTGTGGTGTTTCTTGCTGCTTCACTGGGAGTATGGTATTTACTTCACAAAATACAATGAGTTCAACTGGGACAAAGTGCAAGAGGGAGTTCTGTCAGGTGTGGTGGGTCAGGGTCTGCAGGAAAATGCACCAGCAAATCTTCTATTTCACGTAGCTTGTGCCCTTGACCATAGCAACCTTATTCTTAAAATTTCCCTTAAACCTCTCCATATAACAAGATGCCTTTAAATATAAGGGTCTGTTGGCTACACTATGTCAGCCACAAGCCATTTGGAAGTCAATGGAACATCCACATGACCCCACCACAGATGTTTTATCACACACCTGCACACCACTGCTCTATGGCAACTACTCAGCAGACTCCAACTTACTGGCATCTCTGTTCTACACCATTTTCATGAAACCCAGTCAATCAAGGCACTTTCTGGTACACTCATAATCAGCAACAGGACATCCAAATATTCTCCAGTGCCACCTGGTCATTGGAATTTAAAATATATCGTGGCATTTATCTAGAATTAGGATGTTAGACGGTAGGATTAAAAAGAAGAGTGAGTAAAGGATTTGGACAAAATGTTCTGCGTTTCCAATTTGAGGCCTACTGTCATGCGTGGTCGAATCTCATGCTTCTCCTCCTAAAATCCCAACACAATTCATGGCAATACATCTCTAAGGTTATTTCCAAAACTCCGTTTCTAAGGGGAATCACACCAGAGTTCAAGCCCAGGTGGACCCAGTCATCTCTTTCAACCACCGCACAAATGACCACATTTAAAACCAAAACAATCCCACATGGCCCTCATCTTCTTCCATATAGACACTCATCATAACCTCTGGCTGGAGGTTTCCATGAGGGGTGCAGCACAAGATAGTGTCCACAATAATCTCCCTTGCCCCTCATTTGCCTAAAATCAGTGTGGCCTGGACACCCTTCCTGTGAAACAGGAGTGATCAAATAGGCCTTCAATTAATACTGCTCTGCTTCTCCAATTTGAGGCCTACTGACTGTAGGGTTTAGATTCTTTATGTGAATTGGAGTCATGAGACAACCCAAGCACCTCTGGGCTGCCCTCTGCAGGGCTTTGAAGAACACATTTGAGTGAGTCTAGGAGTTGGACCAAATGTTCTTTAGCAATACGGTTTTGGTGAGAGAGTGAATGTAAATGTCAGCACATTTGAAGGAACTTTCCCAAAGATGAACTGGAGAAAAGGTGTTTGAAAGCAGATATCAATGGAGACATTAGAAAATCAGGCAAAGTAAAAAGTGAGTGGTAGGATAAGACATTTTTAACAGGGTTATGGTTCAAAATATAATCTTAGTAAGAAACAGATATGTAGTCAATAGGAATGATATTTGAGAGCATTAGGGAACCAGGACATGGATATTGTTAGTAATACATGCTCAAATTCAATTTAGGCTTTGGTACAATCATAAGTGTGACCCTTGCATTTTGTGTCAGGAATATTACTGTGATGAAATGTATATGTATATCAGGTGACTATATTATTTCTTCCAAAATTTCTGAAAGCAATATTTTAAAGACATATAAATTAATATTGGGGATACATTTAGGTGTACCCTGTGCGTATGAATATAGAGATGATGCCTTAATAGACAATATTGTGAATAAATAATATAACTGGTTCCACTTTTAATAATAGATTGAATTGATATCTGAAAATATATAAGAAATTTTATGTTCATATACAATCATTCATTTCAACAAGTTATACATCAAATGGTAATAATAGGGTTATGGTGTATCATGATGGTTGTGTGAGTTTGCTTCAAAAGTGATTATGGAAATCGAAAATAATGTGTTTGGAAGAATGTCTCATGAAAAAAAACTGTCAAGAAACCTGGAGGAATACATGTGTTCTGAAGCAGGAAGTGATTGAAAGTGAAACAAATGCCTATAAATTTGATAACTTGTGGAAGAAATATATATCGTATGATGTGCATAAAGTGAAGAAAAAGTAATGTACCAGTGTTGAATAAAAATGAACGTCAAAATAGACATCATGTAACATAGGAATCTACTTGCATTGATGTTAAACTGGGTAATTTACTGTAGAAATATTAGTATTTGTATGCACCATTCACTGAATTTAGTTTTCAGTACTAGGAAACAAATATGTAGTTCAGGTGGATGAATATTTCTGAGAATAATCTTGTGAAAAGTTGATTAGAATTCCAAATATATGAACATTAATGAATTTAGGGAGTGTATAATAAGACGCATATATTTCACGTTTTGAAAAATCTAGAGAGTATATATATATATATATATATATATATATATATATATATATATACACACACACACACACAAAACCCACACAGAGACATTAAAAAGTAGCAATATACATGACAATCAAAATTCATCATGATATATATATCGTCCAAAGATCCAAAAAATATTGATATTACTGAACATGGATTTATGTATAATGCTGTTCAACTAGGAAGCTCCCCAATAGGTTGAATTTTCAGTTCCAACAGCGATTAGGAGGAATGATCTTTTCTCACAATTTGTATCTGCCAAGCTGGCCACCTCACAAGTGTATACGTGTGATACCAGCTAGGATTCTATATGTGCATATACAAAAGCATGTGTTGAATAGGCTACAGATAAACGGAGACAGGGATTCACCTATTTGTTAACTTTAAAAACACACTGAGAACTACTTCAATTAAAAATTGACTTGATTTATAACTCCTACCCTATATATTGCAAAAGGCAAGCCCAACTATACACCACCCCTCCTCTGAACTTCTTTTATTTCTATTCTGTTTGAGTTTTTTTTCTCAATCATATTAGGATAAGCAGTCAGAGTCTAGTAGGGTATGGGTTAGTGTCAGGGATTCAGTATTTCGAATGGAAAATTGGAAAATTAATCCAAAGTGTATGAAAATATGTGGTACACAAAAATATTCTTACTCTCATCCAGAACAATGCATTGTCATTACCTCCACCCCAAGTAATACATAATGAGAAGAGAAGAGTTAGAAAATCTGTGAATACATATCTGGAATGGAATATGCTCAGGAGTTCACAAACTTGGAGGTGTTAGAGGAGTTACCCAAAGTAAGGGACAGGGTAATCTTTCCAAAAACATGGAGCTCTGGTGCCCTAAAGACTTTTTGAGAAACTGCCTATGAGGTTGGGCACTTGAAATATGTTTTTGTAAGGAGCTTTTGCTTTCTTTCTAGTGAGCCCATCAAAGCTGGGTCTGTATCTATGTGACTTGGAGGACATGGTTTCTTATTTTTCAATGAACATGAGGCAGCAGTGCTGATATCTCTCTTTGTAGGTAAATTGTGGCCAATGTGGGCTAAGTGTCTCCCCATGTGGACTGTGAAGCCATTTGGTCATCCTCCAATTTTCAAGGTGTTTCTTGTTGCTACACTGGGAGTTTGGTATTTGCTTCATGGTATTCAAGGAGTTCAACTGGGACACAGTGCTGGAGGGAGTTTTGTCATGTGCGGTGCGTCAGGGTTCTCAGGAGAATGCACCAACCAGGCTTCTATCCCTCATAGCTTGCCCTCTTGTCAATTGCAACCTGGTTCTGAACATTGCCCTGAAACCTCTCCATATAACAATGTGCTTTTACATAGAACATTCTGCTGTTTGCACCATGTCAGTCACAAGCCATTTGGAAGCCAATGGCAGATCCACATTGGCCCACACAGATATTTTATCATACACCTTCCCACCTCTGCTCTAGGCCCACCACTCAGCAGGCTCCAACTTACTGGTATCGCTGTTCTACATCATTTTTTATGAATCCCTGTCAATCAAGGCACTGCCTGATACACTCATGATCAGACGTAGGACATCCAAAGTTTCCCCAGTGCGACCTAGTCATGGGAAATTCAAAAATTTCATGGTATTTATCTGGGCAGTTTTCAAGATTGAAGTTGGAAGCACTGTGGGTTTCAATTCATTCTGGAAACATTAAATGGTGAGGAAGCTCATTTCAATGAAAGCTTTGGAGAACACAAACAGGCAAGCCTTTCCAAAGAGTGGCAGAAAGGTCACATGAAGCCAGGCTCATCGAGTTCTACACTGTGAGGTCCATGTTTGTTTTGATTCTCAACTATGGCTGCCATGTCTTTAAGAATATAATCATGTATTATCCTGGCTGAGATTGCTAGTCCTCTGTGGAAAGGCACCCTGGGCCTATATCTCAGTTTCCAAGGGCGACTCTCATGCATGGCCTCCTAAAATCCCAACACAATTAATGGCAATACTTCTCTGAGGTGAGTTTAAGAACTCAGTCTCAATGGGGAATCACACCAGAGTTCAAGCCAAGGTGGACCAAGTCATCTCTTCCAACCGCCACACAAATGAACACAATTGAAACCAAAACACTCCCACATGGCCGTCATTTTCTTCCATATAGACACTCATCATAACTCTTGCTAGAGGTTTCCATGAGAGGCACAGTCCAAGACAGTGTCCAAAATAAGCTCCCTTGCCCCTCATTTGCCTAATGTTCGAGTGTCCTGACACCCTTCCTGTGAACCAGGAGTGATCCAATAGTCCTGCATTTGATACTGCTCCACTTCTCCAATTTGAGGCCTACTGATTGTGGGGTTTAGATTCTTTATGTGTATTTGAGTCATGAGAAAACGCAAGCCGCAATGGGCTAGCCTCTGCAGGGCTTTGAAGAACTCATTTCATCCAAAGTATCTCTATTCTCACTTGATGGAGATCAGGAACCTTACAGAGAAAGGCGAGAGACTTCATTCACAATGACTGCTCTTTTGGCCATTTTGGTTTTGGATGCACACATGGGATCTTTCTTTACATCCATCAGGTGTTGACAATCTAAGTCACAGACTCACACAGGGCCAAGAGGCTGATTCAGACACATCCCTTTCCAAAGCAATTAAGCAAAGAGCCACAGGTGATGCCCATTCATTTCCATTTGAAAACTGTTTTCTTCAGGCTTCACAAAGGGTTGGCATGAGGCAAAGACCTTCCTGACTTTCAGGGCAAAAGAAGATTTTATAAGCAAAAGGCCCAAAGCATGGTTTCTCCACTGAGAGTTTAGTAGTCACACTGATATCTTCGTTTTCTGAGATGCTCACCATTCTCTTCAGCTATTCATTACATAACCATGTGACAGAGCTTGGAGGTGGTACATATCTTGGACACAAAACCATGAGCCTATTCTGGAGAGTGGCCAGAATTCAAGAAGAAAACAGGAACTTAGGAAGATAGCAGATGTTGGCCATTGATAAGGCAAGCCCTGGTTCATTCATTAATTCATCAGGATAAATGCTGGGAAGCATTCTAGTAGACAGGACACATCCATTGATGCATTCTTTTTTCTAATGTCTACAACCACGGAAACAGTGAGGTACACAGATATAGAATCACAGGCCTTGTGAAACGACTTAGTAGAAACTGTTCCCTGCAAACCAAACAAACATCCACTCCTACCTCTTCTCAGAACATGAGACAAAACCACAAACCCACACCAACACGCACAATGGCATCTCCTTTCCCCAAGTAGGTCTGTGATTATCCGGAGTGTCCTCTGACTGCTGGGCCATACTATGTTCCCCCAAAATGGCCTGTCCTTTCTCAGATCTGGTCTCCTTGGCCAACTTTGTGAAGTAGTCAGAAGCCAGCAGTGAGCCACTACCTGCTTTCTCAGGAAAGGCCCCTCTCAGAGCTTTCCTGGCAGTTGGTCATCCTCACCTCAGTAGGTACCCAGAAAGACTGACTCTGTCCTTGGTAAAACCAAACAAGTGATTCCACTGTGACTGGAACTGGGACTGGCTCTGGATGCCTGGCTTTTTGGATTCCAAATTAAGAGAGTTCCATCACCAAGGAAGTGAGGTGAGGTCACTTCCTTCAGGAACTGAATGAGGTCACTGCCTTGGCAACCACTTTGTCCTAACAGTTGCGTCCATACTTCCTCTGACACTTTCACAAGTTAGATCAGTATATCAACCATAGGAACCCGGGAACAGCTCTCCACACAGGCCTTGTTTGGTCCATCTTGTCTACATTAAGAAGAGAGAGGCTGAATGAGACACAACCCTTCATCCTGACCAGGTAGTTTGCCATGGAAGATGACTTTTACTCTCCCAGGTCCTTCATAGCTGCCTACATGTTCTCCAGGGATCATTTCTGCATGGACCTTTGAGGTTTTCAGCAGGTGGAAGATCCACTACATTCCTGTATTGTAAGACCAACTCTGTCCCTGCAGTTCTGCAATGTTAGATTGAGGGAACAGTGTATGGTTAGGGTTAATAACATGTTTGATTTGGGGTAGGAATCATTCTGCTGGATGAATAATGGTATTGGGAACCTGCGATATGTATGAGAATATATAGGTGAAATATATGTATGAAAACAGAAATCTAGGCAAGATTTGAAGCCCAGAAGAGTATTGGGCCCTTGATTGGGATACTTAGCTTTGAATTAGGTTCTGCACAGATGTGTCAGATTAATCAATATACAATGGCCTTGGACCTTGTACCTTGGATGATTGAATGTCGAAGGGAACATCCAGTCAAAAAGGGATAGTCAGTAGTGAAAGGTTAATAAAATAGGTACTTGTCACTTCCTGGGAAGAAAGTTATGTTTATTCCGAGCATAATGGAGTTGTAAAAAAATTATGATTAAATTAAAAAGACATCTTGAAGAGCATCAATGAGAGAGTGAGAGGACAAAAAAGGGTGGTTTGAGTCTTGGTTCACATAGTCCCCCTGTTTGACTACTTTTTAACAACCCTGGCTTGTCCAAAATAATCTCCATAATATTGCTAACTATAAAACCCTCTTTGCTCAACCGTGTGATTTCTTTTCTCCAAGCTCAAATTGGACAAGTTAAACTTATGGTAATACCCCACTAGAAGACATAGAATGTGACACCCACCAATGATCACTTTTATGATTAAAAGTAGATAGAAGAAGAAGTGAGGAATGAAAGGTTAATAAAATAGGTACTTGTCACTTTTTTTCTGTATGCTTAACAAAACACTGTTGAAATCTTGAGAACTGTTAGCTAATCTTGTTTCCAGAATGTCCTGTCCCCAACTGCTAAACTGCAGAATGTACTCCTTCACCCGGTTGAACGCAAACCGCCCACTCGCCCTTACCCATCAATAAACTTCGCTCCCTGCCCTCCCCAAGGAAAGAATATAAGCTCTGCTTAAGCTCTTCTCAGGGCACTCTGCTCTATTCAAGTTAGCTCTGATCCCCCACATGCTGGACCCCCAATAAACCTTTTGCTGTTGCATGAGAAAGCCATTTTTCAAGGATGAAGTTGGAGGCACTGTGGGTTTCAATTCATTCAGGAACCATTAAATGGTGAGGAAGCTCATTTCAATGAAATCTCTGGGGAACGCTCACAGGCAAGTCTTCCCAAAGAGTGGCCAAAAGGTCACATGAAGCCAGGCACATTGAACTCTACAATGTGAGGTCCATTTGTGTTTTGACTCTCCACTATGGCTGCCAAGTTTTTCATAATAAAATCAAGTGATATCCTGCCTGAGATTCCCAGTGCTCTGTGGAAACCAACCTGGGACTAGATTTCAGATTCCAAGGGTGAATCTCATGCGTGGCCTCCTAAAATCTCAACACAATTCATGGCAATACTTCTCTGAGGTCAGTTCCAGAACTCAGTCTATAAGGGGAATTACTCAAGAGTTCAAGCCCTGGTGGACCCACTCATCTCTTCCAACTGCCACAAAAATTACCACAATTATAACCAAAACATTCCCACATGGCCCTCATTTTCTTCCATATAGACACTGATTATAACTTCTGGCTAGAGGTTTCCATGAGTGACGCAGCTCAAGACAGTGTCCAATATAAGCTCCCTTGCCCCTCATTTGCCTAAAGTCAGTGTGGCCTGGACACCCTTCCTGTGAACCAGGAGTGATCAAATAGGCCTGCCATTATTACTGCTCTGCTTCTACAATTTGAGGCCTACTGACTGTCAGGTATAGATTCTTTATGTGGTTTGTATTCATGAGAAAACACTAGCACATCTGCACGGCTTTGAAGAACTCATTTGACCCAAGGGTCCATATTCACACTTGATGGAGGTCAGGAACCTAACAGAGAAAGGTGAGAGACTTCATCCACAATGACTGATTTTTTGAATTTTTTTATGAATGCACACATGGGATCTTTCTTTAGATGCATCAGGTGCTGACAATCTATGCCCCAGCTTCACACAGGGCCAAGAGGCTGATTCAGACACATCCCTTTCCAATTAAGCAAAGAGCCACAGGTGATCCCCATTCATTTGAATACTGTTTTCTTCAGGCTTCACAAAAGGGTGGCCTGAGCCAAAGACTTTCCTTGCATTCAGGGCAACAGAAAAATAGGTAAGCAAAACGCCCAAAGCAGGGTTTCCCCACTGAGACTTTCCTGGTCACCCTGATATCTGAGTTTTCTGAGATGCTCAAAATTCCCTTCAGCTATCCAGTACATGGCCATGTGACAGAGCTTGGAGGTGGTACATATCTTGGACACAAAACCATGAGCCTATTCTGGAGAGTGTCCAGAATTCAGGAAGAAAACAGGAACTTAGGAAGATAGTAGGTTTTGCCCATTGATAAGGCTAGCCGCAGTCCATTCATAAATTGTCAGTATGAATGCTGGGAAGCTTTCTACTAGACAGAACACACCCATTGATGCATTCTTTTTCTAATACTACAACCACGGACAGAGTGGGATACACAGTAATAGAAACACTCACCTTGTCAGAGAACATACTAGAAACAGTCTTCTCCAAACAAAACAAATTTGCTACCTATTCTAAGAACATGAGACAAAACCACAAACTCACACCCACACTCAAAAAGGCACCTCCTTCCCCAAAGTAGGACTGTGACTATCCGGAGTGTCCTCTGATGGGTGGGCCATACTATATTTCCCCGAAGTGGACTGTGCTGTGTCTGTTCTAGTCTCCTTGGCCAAATCCGTGAAGTTGTCAGAAGCCAGTGGTGAGCCACTACCTGCTTTCTCAGGAAAGGTCCCTCTTCTTAGCTTTCCTGGCATTTGGCCATCCTCACATCACTAGGTACCAAGAAAGACTGACTCTGTCCTTGGTTAACCCAAACAAGTGAGACCACTGGGACTGGGACTGGGACTGGCTGTGGTTTCCTGACTTCCTGAATCCCAAATTTAGAGAGTTCCATCACCAAGGAAGTTATGTGAGGTAACTTCCTTCAGGAAGTTAATGAAGTCACTGCCTTGGCAACCACTTTGTCCTAACAGTTGCTTCCAAGGGTCCCATGAGGTGCAGGGTACCCCTACTTTCTGTGACATTTTCACAAGTTAGAATGGTATATCACCATAGGCACCCGGGAACAGCTCTCCACACAGGCCTGGTTTGGTCCATCTTCTCTACATTAAGATGAAAGAGGCTGATTCAGACACATCCTTTCATCCTGACCAGGTTGTTTACCATGGAAGTTGTCTTTTCCTCCCTCAGGTCCTTCATAGCTGCCTACAACTTCTCCAGGGATCATTTCTGCATGGACCTTTGAGGTTCTCAGCAGGTGGAATATCCCCTACACTCCTGTATTGTAAGACCAACTCTGTCCCTGCTTTTCTGTAAAGTAAGATTGAGGAAACAGTGTATGGTTAGGGTAATAACAGGTTAAATTTGGGTTAGGAATCATTCTGTGTGATGAATAATGGTATTGGGAACCTGTGATATTTACAAGAATATATAGGTGAAATATAAGTATGAATACAGAAGTCTGAGTAAGATTTGAAGCGATTTGAAGCCCAGAAGAGCATTGGGCCCTTGATTGGGATACTTAGCTTTGAAATACCTTCTGCACAGATGTCTCAGATAAATTGATAAACAATGGCATAGGACCTTGTAAATTGGATGATTGAATGTAGAAGAAACCATCCACTCAAAAAGGGTAGTCGGTAGGATTAGAAAGATTGTCAGTAGGTTTAGGAAGAAGAGTGAGTATAGAATTTGGACCAAAAGTTCTTTAATAATAGGGTTTCCGGTAGAGAATGAATGTAAATGTCAGAACATGTGAAGAGTCAGTCACAATGATGAACTGGGGAAAATATATAGGGAAGCAGATATGAATAGAGACATTAAGAAATCAGGCAACGTATAAATTGAGTGATAGGATTAGACATTTTCAACAGGGTAGAGGTTGAATACACAATCTTAGGAAGAAACAAATATTTAGCACCAATACGATTGACATTTGAGAGCATTAGGCAATCTGGACTTGGTTGTTTTTAGTAATCCATGCTCACTTTCCATTTAGGCATTGATACAATCATAAGTGTGAACTTTGCATTTTGTGTCCAGAATATTAGTGTGATAAAGTGTATATGTAGATCAGGTGACATGAGTATTTCTTCCACTAATTCTGTGGGCAATATTTTGAAGTTGTATAAATTAGTATTGGGGGCTGGGGATGTGGCTCAAGTGGTAGCACGCTCGCCTGCCATGCGTGCGGCCCGGGTTCGATTCTCAGCACCATGTACAAACAAAGATGTTGTGTCCACCGATAACTAAAAAATAAATATTAAAAAAATTCTCTCTCTCTCTCTCCCTCCTCTCTCACTCTCTCTTTAAAAAAAAATAGTATTGGGTGTAAAAATAGGTATACCCTGTGTCTACGAATATAGATAAAATGAATGAATAGACCATACTGTGAATAAATAATATAACTGGTTCCAACATTAAATAATGGATTGAATTGATATCTGAAAATATACAGGCCATCTTATATTTATATACATACATTCATTACAACCATTTATACATCTAATGGTAATATTAGGGTTATGTTTTGTCATGAAGAGTGTTTGAGTTTTGCTTCAAAAGTGATTATTGAAACCTAAAATAAAAAGAAGTCTCATGAAAAAAAACAGTCAAAAAACATGTAGGAATACATGTGTACTGAAACAGGAAGTGATAGAAAGTGAAACAAATGCCTATAAATTTGCAAACTTGTGAATGAAATATATATCCTATGATGTGCATAAACTGAAGAAATAGTCATGTAACAGTGTTGAATAAAAATGAACGTCAAAATACACATCATGTACCATAGTAATCTACTTGCATTGAAGTTAAAGTGGGTCAGTTACTGTATAAAAATTAGGACTTCTATGCACCATTCACTGAATTTAGATTTCAGCACTAGGAAAAATATATATTTGAGGTGGATGAATATTTCTGAGAATAATTTTGTGAACATTTGATTATAAATCCACATACATGAATATGAATGCATTTAGGGATTGTATAATAAGACACATATATTTTATATGCTGAAAAATCTGGAGAGTATATATATATATATATATATATATATATATATATATATATATATACACACACACACACACACACACACACACACATGCAAATGCACAGACATTAAATGCTAGCAATATATATGCCAATCGAAATTCATCATGAAATATATATCATCCACAGATCCAAAAATATTCATTTTACTGAACATGGATTTATGTATTATCTTGTTCAACTAGGAAGCTCACCCATAGTTCTAATTTTCAATTCCAAAAACGTTTAGGAGTAGTGATCTCTTTTCACAATTCGTATCTGCCAAGTCAGCCACCTCACAAAAATGTACATGTGATACCAGGTAGGATTCTATATGTGTATACAAAAATACATGTGCTGAATAGGATACAGATACAGGGAGAGAGGTATTCACATATTTGTTAACTTTAAAAAACAGGGAGAACTATTTCAATTTAATATTGACTAGATTAATAACACCAACCCTTTATCATATAAAAGGTAAATCCAGCTATACATCATGCCTCCTCCGAACTGCTTGTATTTCTATTCTGTTTCGGTTATTTTTCTCCATCAATTTATGATTGCCACAGTCTGGCTGGGCACAATTCAGGAGCCACTTTTCAAAAGAAACTAACTTTATTTTTAGAACCACACACGCCAAAAAATTAGCTCCTCGGGAAACACCCTCAGAGCACAACTGCCACCACCAGCTTCCCACAGGCTCTCAACCTCTCCACTCCTCCTGCTCTTGAGTTCGATTGCCTGGGTTATTTGGGCAGAGCCAAAAAAGTCCCCCAATTAGCAGCTTGGTAGTTTGAAAGGGTGGGGAAACAGCCCAATGGGCATCACCATAGAGTAGCCAATCAGCTAGATGTTGCTGGGGCCACTGTGAGCCAACCATCAGCTGGCAGTCTGAAAGTTTACTTTGGCCCCTCGGGCTGTGGCTTTCAACATCTCCCCCTCTCTGTTTAAACAACAAGCATGTGGCTTAGGGACCATGCCTGCCTTAGGTTGTCCAATAGTGCATATGGTCCTTACCCATTATCGAATGAGCTGACCTCAAGGTGTCAGCCTCCAGTCTTATGTTGGTACCATTGCAATTGGATCTTACCCATCACTAACTACAGGTCCAGTATACAGCCACACCTGTTGAGAGGTCTTTGTACCAGTGGGGGGGTGAGGTTCTTTGTCTCATCTCTGTTGGCCCCCAAATTTTAGCTGAACAACCATGACAAGCAGAAGGGAGGAAGATACACCAAGACAATTGAGGGCTCCTTTTGGAAAAATTGTACCACTGATGACATCATCAGCAAAAATATCCCAACACTACCACAAGCCGATGCACCAACATATTGTTCACAATGCATGCAGGTGAGTTCACAATGCATACAAGTGATACATAGTCCAGGCAAGTTCTGCAAGCAGTTTAGTGATGGCTTTTGCAGAAGCTGTAGATTGGTTTTATCTTTGTCTTCACAGGCACTGGAATGAAGATAGGAATTCTGGCAACAATGCCTAAAGAAAAAATTATGTAACATTCCAGAAGGTACTAAAAAAAAACAATTTTCTTAACAATTTACATTGTCTTGAAGAGAATTATTAAATATAATGAAAAGGAAAGGTGAAAGAAAGCAAACAGATCTGTTAACCTCCCATTTTGTTCACATTTTAAAACAATCCTCAACAGGTGTTTACCCAATTTAAATTAAAATATTTACATCATGTGAATAAAAAAATATTTGGATCCATTTTTTCATGAGTGCTCATCACATATGATATATGGTTATGTACATTCAAACATATAACATAAAACACAAGTGTGCACACATAATATAATACATACAACACATAACATAATAGTAAAGGCTTTATAACTTTTTACATGTGAAATCTCCATTGCAAAGTCTAAAAACTCTATAGTCCAAAAATAGAACTGATCAGCAAAACATTAACCTAGGTCTGTATTAGCTCAAAAACCAAAATAGAACTTCATGATATGTGAAAGGGCAATAATAAAATAGATATTGAAAAAAATATCCTGGTTCTGTCACAGATGTAAGAATAGCCAAACTGGAGTTCTGGATATCAGCTGTAATTGATTTGAGCCAAATCATCTTCTTTTGGGTCTGTAGAAATCTCTTTAGTTAATCTCTCTGGAATCCAAATAGGCTCCTGTTCTCCCTGTGGAAACACACAAACAGACCCCCGACTCCAGACAATTACTTGGTCAGGACCTTTCCATTGTCCTGTTAGAATATCCTTCCAAAGTACCTTGGAAGTACATTTTTTGACATATATGCCTTTCTGCAGCACTAAGCCCTGATTAATCCAAATTTAAAAAGTTTAGAGTAAAAAGGGTTATTTTAAGTTTATCTTTGGGGAATATATACCCCTTCCCAATTCCTTCTTTTTGCTTTAGTAAGTACGTTTTAATAGTTTGATGTGCTCTTTCAACTATACCTTGTCCCTGCTGATTGTATGGGACTCCTGTTATATGAGTGATGCCAAATGATGAGCAAAATTGTTTAAAAGAGGTAGAAGTATAACCAGGGGCATTATCTGTTTTTAACTGTTTTTGAACGCCCACAGTGGCAAAATTTTGTAAGCAATGAGCTGAGCAATAATATCTTTAGTTTTTTTTTTCTCTGACAAGAAGGGAGCCCATCAAAAATCCAGAAGAAGTATCAACTGTAACATGCAAATATTTCAATTTTCCAAATTCTGGTAAGATTGTGACGTTCATCTGCCAAATATGGTTAGGTATCAATCCTCTAGGATTGACTCGAAGATTAACATGTGGTAAAAAGGTCACACAATTTTGACATTGTTTTATTATTTGTCTAGCTTTTTTCTTAGTTATTTTAAAGCACTTTTGTAAACTATTAGCATTGACATGGAACTTTTTATGAAAATTTGTAGCTTCTTCTACTATAGAGAAAATATGTATGTCATGTGTAGTTTTATCTGCTAAATCATTGTCCAAACTAAGGGCTCCAGGCAATCCTGTATGTGTTCTGATATTTCCTATAAAGAAGAGATCTTTTCTGTCCAAGATAAGACTTTGTATAGTGGAAAGCAAAGAGAAAACAGTAGAGGAAGGGGAAATCCTACCAGCATCTTCAAGGGATACTATAGCATTAACTATATTCTGACTATCGGAAAATAAATTAATTACGGAATCTTTAAACATCACAAAAGCTTGTAATACTGCATTAAGCTCTACCTTTTGATATGATTGTTTGGGTACTAGAAATGTAAAAGTTTGATCAGGTGTAACTATTGCTGCTGTACCATTATTTGACCCATCAGTGAATATATTTGGAGCATTCATGATAGGTGTTTTTCTAGTCATTTTTGGAAAAATTACAGGATGCGATGATCAAAAAGACAATAAAGGATTAGATGGTAAGTGGTTATCAAATGAAATATTAGATTTGCACATGATTATTGCCCAAGTATTTAACTCATTAGCTAACTCATCAATTTGATTCAGAGTATATGGAGTACTTATTTTATTGGGAGAAATTCCGAACACTCCCTTTGCTGCTTTTATTCCTTTCAGTATTAATAGTCTTACAGCCTCAGTATACCGAGTAAGAATAGTGTTAGGAGAATAAGATAAATGTATCCATAATAATGGACCTTCTTGCCAAAATACTCCTGTAGTAATATTTTTTGTTGGTAGTAGAATAAATAATAAAGACAAACTTATATCAATTCTATCCAAATGCATATTTTCCATATATGTTTCAATAATTTTTAATGCCTTTCTTGTTTCAGGCGTTAACATGCGGGGTGAATTTGGATCTGATGGACCTTTTAGGATATCAAAAAAGGTTCCAACTCTACTGTGCATATACCTAGATAAAGCCTTATCCAATTTATGTCTCCTAATAACATTTGAAAGTCATTAAGTGATTTGAGTTGATCTATTCATACTTGAATTTTTGGTGGACAGACCATGGTTGAGGATAATAGAACTCCTAAATAATTAATTGGAAAATTTAATTCTACTTTATCTATTGTTATCTCTAGTTTATATTTTTTAATAAGTTTTTAAGTGTGGCATAACATTCTAGCAATGTGTTTTTAGCTTTGTGTGCTAATAATATATCATCCATATAGTGAAATATTTGTAGTTCAGGATTTTTATTTCTATGTGGCTGGATTACTTTGTTAACATAAATTTGACCCATAGTTGGGCTATTAGCCATCCCTTGAGGGAGTACTTTTCATTGGTATCTCTGATCAGGACCTTCATGATTCAGTGCAGGGTTAGTAAATGCAAAACATGGACTATCCTAAGGTTGAATTGGAAATGAAAAAAAAATCTTTAATATCTATAAATAAATCATACCAGGTTTTGGCAAAGCACATAATTGAGGAATCCCCAATTTAGCATGTCCCATAATAACCATCTCATTATTAATGCCTCTTAAATCTTGCAATAATCTCCATTTACCAGATTACTTTTTGATGACAAAACTGGGAGTATTATGGGGAGATACAGATGGTTGTATATGTCTTCTGCTAATTGTTGTTTGACCAGATCATGGGCTGCTGGAACCTTTTCTTTAGTCAGGGTCCACTGAGGAACCCATACTGGTCTTTCTTATTTCCAAGTAATTTTTATTTTCTTAGTGGCCCTTTCTTAAAATCCAACCTATTTCTGTCTGTTCCTTGATCTATTAGTTTTGGGGCTGCTATACCTTGATATTGTTTTTCTAATCTTTTTCCTATCCTAAAACCTTGTCTAACCATAATTGTGGGTACATTTTAATTGATTTTTTTTTGTTAATTTAAACCTAATTCATCTAGGACATCTCATCCCCATTAATTTACGGGAAGATGATGCATACATATGGCTGTATAGTTCCTTCACATCCTCAGGATCCTTCCAATCTAATACCATTGCTCTTTGATAGGGATTAGTCGCCAATCCTTGGCCTTGAAGTGTTTGAGTGGATGGTTGTAATAGCCAATATTTTGGCCATTCTGGACGAGAGATGATGCTAAGTTCTGCATCTGTATCCAGTAGCCCATTTAATTCATGTCCTTGAATATTTAGTTTTAGCATGGGGCGAGAATCTAACTTTAGAGAAAACATAGCCAAATCTACATCTGTGCAGCCTCATCCCTTGGAACCTCTTTCTACAGCACGACTGGAAAATTTATCATGTAAGCGTGGTATTATTAGTAACTGTGCTATTCTGTCTCTTGGTGAAATTACTGATATACCCTTTGGAGAACTGGCTATAATTTTTATTTCACCTTCATAATTAGGATCAATTACCCCAGGACTTATCATAAGTCCTTTTAGAGTAGAAGACCTGCGTCCCAATAATAAGCCTACTGCTCCTTGGGGAAGAGGTTTTTTACCCCTGAGAGAATGATTTGAACTCCCATCTCTGGAGTTAGTACTGCTCTGAAAGAGGTGCAGATGTCCAACCCTGCACTCCCTCTGGTTTGTCTGTTGAGGGATCTTATGGACAATGTGTCCTTGGCACTACCCTGATGGGGTTGCTGGGTTCCTCCAGTGCTCCGTATATTTGTGGTTTGGGGCCCCAGAGCATTGGGTCCCCCTGTCCATTTTCTGGCAACGTAACCTGATGCCTTTCTCCTTAATATCATGGATAAACACCTGGTCCTTGTTTGTTTTTTGATAATGTACTACCCTCTATGGTGGTTTGAGAATGGCATTCATTAGTCCAAAGTCTCCCTCTACATCATCCTGGGCAAATTCCCCGTATTCTACTCCTTTGATACCTAGTTTTGTTAAACCCTCCTCTTACGGGGCAATTCCTTTCAAAATGTCCTGTTTGTTCACAATTGTAGCATGTTCTTGTCCTGGCATCTAAAGCCTGTTTTACTGCAGCTGCCACGACTTGCCCTTGTTCTAAAGCCTGTTTTACTGCAGCTGCCATGACTTGCTCTTGTTCATTAATGTCTCTACATAATTTAATATATGGGAATTGGAGCATTTTAGAAAACTCAGACATCAGTGTGTCTTGTAAAGTCTCAGTGGAGAAACCCTACTTTGGCCCATTTGCTTACCTATTGTTAATTTGCCCAGAATATCAGGAAGCTCTTTGTCTCAGGCCACACCTTTGTGAAGCCTGAAGCACACAGTTTTCAAATGGAAATGAATGGGCATCACCAGTGGGTATTTGCTTAATTGCTTTGGAAAGGGATGTGTCTGAATCAGCCTCTTTGACCTGTGTGAGGCTGTGGCTAGATTCTCATCACCTGATGGATCATTCCGTGTGTGAATCCATTACCAAAATGGCCAAAAGAGCAGTCCCTGTGCATGAAGTCTCTCACCTTCCTCTGTAAGGCTCCTGAACTCCATCAAGTGAGAATAGGGATTTTTTGTGTCAAATGAGTTCTTCAAAGCCCTGGAGAGTCTAGCACATAGGTTCTTGGGTTTTCTCATGACTCCAATTCACATAAAAAAATCTATACCTGACAGTCAGTAGGCCTCAAATTGGAGAAGCCTAGGCGTATTAAGGGCAGGCCTATTTGATCACACCTGGTTCACAGGAAGGGTGTCCAGGCCACCATGACTTTAGGCAATGAGGGGCAAGGGAGCTTATTTTGGACACTCTCTTGGACTTCACTGCTCATGGAAACCTCCAGACAGAGCTTAGGATGAGAGTGAATATATGTAAGAAGATGAGGGCCATGTGGGAGTGTTTTGGTATTAATTGTCGTCATTTGTGTGGTAGTTGGAATATATGACTGGGTACACCTGTGCTGAAATCTGGTGTGATTCCCCTTAGAGACTGGGTTCTGGAACTGACCTTAGAGAAGTATTATCATGAAATATGTTGGGATTTTAGTTGGCCACGCATGAGAGTCGCCCTTAGAAACCGAGATCTAGGCCCAGGTTTGCTTTCCAAAGAGCACTGGGAATCTCAGCCAGGACATCACATGGTTTTATTCTGAAAGACATGTCAGCCATAGATGAGAGTCAAAACACACATGGACCTCACATTGTAGACAGCAATAGGCCTGGGTTCATGTGACCTTTTGGCCACTCTTTGGGAAGCCTTGCCTCTGAGATTTCACCAGAGCTTTCATTAAAATGAGCTTCCTCATCATTGAATGATTCCTGAATGAATTTAAACCCACAATGCCTCCAACATCAGTCTTGAAAAATGGCTAGATAAATACCATGAAATTTTTGAAATTCCCACGACCATGAAAATGGTGTAAGAACAGAGATGCCAGTAAGTTGGGGCCTGATGAGAAGTGGGCCTAGAGAAGTTGTGTGCAGGTGTGTGAGAAAATATCTGGTGGGGTCATGTGGATCTGCCATTGGCTTCCAAATGGCTTGTAACTGACATGGTGCAGCCAGCAGACCCTTCTATGTAAAGGCATCTTTTTATATGGCGAGTTTTCAGGGCAATGTTCAGAATCAGATTGCTATGGTCAAGGATGCAAGCTATGTGGGATTGAAGCCTGGGTGGTGAATTATCCTGCAGACCCTGAAACACCGCACGTGACAGAACTCCCTTTAGCACTGTGTCCCAGTTGAAATCCTTGTATTTTGTGAAGCAAATACCAAGCTCGCATTGCAGCAGCAAGAAACACCATGACAAGTGGAGGATGACCGAATGGCTTTACAGTCCACATGGAAAGAGTTAGCCCCCAGTGGCCACAGTTTACCTACAAAGAGAGAATTCAGCATTGCTTTCTCATGTTCATTAGAAAATAAGAAACCATGTCCTCCAGGTCACTTAGATACATACCCAGCTTTGATGGTCTCTCTACAAAAGAAGCTAAAGCTCCTGACAACAACAAATATTTCAAGTGCCCAAACTCAGAGGCAGTTTCTCAAGAAGTCTTTACTACAGCAGAGCTCCATTTTTGTGGAGTATTTACCTGTTCCTAACTTTTGGAAACTCCTCTACCACCTTCAAGGTTGTGAACTCTTGAGCATATTTCACTGCAGATATGTATTCACAGATTTTCTAACTCTTCTCCTCTAATTGTGTTTTACTTGGGGCAAAGGTAAATTCAAGGCATTGTTCTGGATGAGAGTGTTAAGATTTTTGTGTAGCACATATTTACATACACATTGAATTTATTTTCCTATTTTCTATTCAAAATACTGAATCCCTGAAACTAACCCATACCGTACTAGACTCTGACTAATAATTATAATATGATGGAGAAAAATAACCCAAACAGAATAGAAATACAAGCAGTTCAGACAAGGCATAGTGTATAGTTGGAGTTGCCTTTTGCATTATACAGAGTAGGAGTTATAAATCTAGTCAATTTTTTGTTGAAATAGTTCTCCAAGTGTTTTTTTTTTATTGGTTGTTCAAAATATTACAAAACTCTTGACATCTTGTATTACATATATTAGATTCAAGTGGATTATGAACTCCCATTTTTACTCCCAATACAGATTGCAGAATCACATCGGTTACACTTCCACATTTTTACATAATGCCCTATTAGTATCTGTTGTATTCTGCTACCTTTCCTATCCTCTACTATCCCCCCTCCCCTACCCTCCCCTCCCATATTCTCTCTCTACTCCATCTTCTGTAATTCATTTTCCTACTTGTTTATTTTCCCCTTCCCCTCACAACTTCTTATATATAATTTTGTAAAACATTGAGGGTCTCCCTCCATTTCCATGCAATTTCCCTTTTCTCTCCCTTTACCTCCCACCTCATGTCTCTGATTAATGTTGATCTTTTCTTCCTTCTCTTCCTTCCTGCTCTGTTCTTAGTTGCTCTCATTATATCAAAGAAGACATTTAGAATTTGTTTTTTAGGGATTGGCTAGCTTCACTAAGCATAATCTGCTCTAATGCCATCCATTTCCCTGAAAATTCCATGATTTTGTCATTTTTTAGTGCTGCGTAATACTCCATGGTGTATAAATGCCATATTTTTTAAATCCATTTATCTATTGAAGGGCATCTGGGTTGGTTCCACAGTCTGGCAATTTTGAATTGTGCTGCTATGAACATCGATATGGCATTATCTCTGTAGTATGCTCTTTTAAGGTCTTCAGGGAATAGACCGAGAAGGGCAATGGCTGGGTCAAATGGTGGTTCCATTCCCAGCCTTCCCAGGAACCTCCATACTGCTTTCCAAATTGGCTGCACCATTTTGCAGTCCCACCAACAATGTACCAGAGAACACTTTTTCCCACATCCTTGCCAGCATTTGTTGTTGTTTAACTTCCTAATGGCTGCCAATCTTACTGGAGTGAGATGGTATCTTAGGGTGGTTTTGATTTGCATTTCTCTGACTGCTAAAGATGGTGAGCATTTTTTCATGTAGTTGTTGATTGATTGTATGTCCTCCTCTGAGAAGTGTCTGTTCAGGTCTTTGGCCCATTTGTTGATTGGGTTATTTGTTTTATTATTCTTCAATTTTTTGAGTTCTTTGTATACTCTGGATATTAGAGCTTTATCTGAAGTGTGAGGAGTAAAAATTTGTTCCCATGATGTAGGCTCCCTATTTACCTCTCTTATTGCTTCTCTTGCTGAGAAAAAACTTTTCAGTTTAAGTAAGCCCATTTGTTGATTCTTGTTATTAATTCTTGTGCTATGGGTGTCCTATGAAGGAATTTGGAGCCTGACCAAACAATATGTAGATTGAAGCCAACTTTTTCTTCTATCAGATGCAGAGTCTCTGATTTGATATCTAATTCCTTGATCCACTTTGAATTAATTTTTGTGCATGGCGAGAGGAGGGGATTCAGTTTAATTTTGTTGCATATGGTTTTCCAGTTTTCTCAACACCATTTGTTGAAGATGCTATCCTTCCTCCATTGCATGCTTTTAGCCCCTTTATCACATATAAGATAGTATGTAGTTGTGTGGATTGGTCTCTGTGTCCTCTATTCTGTACCATTGTTCCACCCACCTGTTTTGGTACCAGTACCATGCTGTTTTTGTTACAATTGCTCTGTAATATAGTTTGAAATCTGGTATCGCTATACCGCCTGATTCACACTTTCTGCTTAGAATTGCTTTTGCTATTCTGGGTCTTTTATTTTTACATATGAATTTCATGATTTCTTTCTCTATTTCTACAAGAAATGCCCTTGGGATTTTGATTGGCATTGCATTAAATCTATAGAGAACTTTTGGTAATATCGCCATTTTGATGATGTTAGTTCTGCTATCCATGAACAGGGTATATTTTTCCATCTTCTAAGATTTCACACGTCATCTCAAAGCCCTAGAAAAAGAAGAACAAAACAACAGCAAATGTAGCAGAAGGCAAGAAATAATTAAAATCAGAGTGGAAACCAACGAAATTGAAACAAAAGAAACTATTGAAAAAAATGACAAAACTAAAAGTTGGTTCTTCGAAAAAATAAATAAGATCGACAGACCCTTATCCATGCTAACGAAGAGAAGAAGAGAGAGAACTCAAATTACTAACATACGGGATGAAAAAGGCAAGATCAAAACAGATGCTACAGAAATACAGAAGACAATTAGAAATTATTTTGAAAACCTATATTCCAATAAAATAGAAGAGAGTGAAGACATCGATAAATTTTTTAAATCCTATGATTTGCCCAGACTGAGTCTGGAGGATACACACAATTTGAAGAGACCAATATCAATGGATCAGATTGAAGAAGCAATCAAAAGACTACCAACCAAGAAAAGCCCAGGACCAGATGGGTAAACAGCAGAGTTTTACAAAACCTTTAAAGAAGAATTAATACCAATACTTTTCAAGTTATTTCAGGAAGTGGAAAAAGAGGGAGTTTTGCCAAATTCATTCTATGAGGCAAACATCACCCTGATTCCGAAACCAGACAATGACACCTCAAAGAAAGAAAACTACAGACCAATATCTCTGTTAAACCTAGATGCAAAAATCCTCAATAAAATTCTGGCGAATCGGACACAAAGGCACATCAAAAAAATTGTGCACCATGATAAAGTAGGATTAATCCCTGGGATGCAAGCATGGTTCAATATAAGGAAATCGATAAATGTTATTCACCACATAAATAGACTTAAAATAGGAACCATATGATCATCTCAATAGACGCAGAAAAAGCATTCGACAAAGTATAGCATCCCTTTATATACAAAACATTAGAAAAACTAAGGATAACAGGAACTTTCCTCAAAATTGTGAAAGCTATCTATGCTAAGCCTCAGGCTAGCATCATTCTGAGTGGAGAAAAATTGAAGGCATTCCCTCTAAAATCAGGAACAAGACAGGGATGCCCTCTATCACCACTTCTATTCAATATAGTTCTCAAAACACTGGCCAGAGCAATTAGACAGATGAAAGAAATTAAAGGCATAAAAATAGGAAAAGAAGAACTTAAATTATCACTGTTTGTGGATGACAGGATTCTATACCTAGAAGACCCAAAAGGGTCTACAAAAAAACTACTAGAACTAATAAATGAATTCAGCAAAGTGGCAGGATATAAAATCAACACGCACAAATCAAAGGCATTTCTGTATATCAGTAACAAAACTTCTGAATCGGAAATGAGGAAAAACACTCCATTCACAATATCCTCAAAAAAAAAATAATAAAATACTTGGGAATCAACCTAACAAAAGAGGTGAAAGACTTATACAATGAAAACTACAGAACCCTAAAGAGAAAAATAGAAGAAGATCCATGTGTTTTTAAAGGTAACAAATAGGTGAATTCCTCTCTGCCTTTCTCTGTAGCCAATTCAGCACATGTAATTTCATATGCACATATAGAATCGTACCTGTTATCACATGTATATTCTTGTGAGGTGGCTGACTTGGCAGATAAAATTGGGAGAAGAGATCACTCCTCCTAAACACAGTTAGAAGTGAAAATTCAACCTATGGGTGAGCTTCTTAGATGAACAACATGATAAATAAAATCATATTCAGTATAATGAATATTTTTGGATCAGTGGATGATATACATTTCATGAAGAATTTCGATTGGCATATATATTGCTACTTTTTAATGTGTGTGTGTGTGTGTTTGTGTGTGTGTGTGTGTATATATATATATATATATATATATATATATATATATACTCTCCAAATTTTTCAAAATATGAAATATATGTGTCTTATTGTACACTCCCTAAATTCATTTGTATTCATGTATGTGGATTTATAATCAAATTTTCAAAAGATTATTCTCAGAAATATTCATCCACCTGAAATACATATTTGTTTCCTAGAACTGAAAACTAACTTCAGTGAATGGTGCATACGAATCCTAATATTTCTACAGTAACTGACCCAGTGTCACATCAATGCAAGTAGATTATTATGGAACATGATGTGTATTTTGATGTTCATTTTTAGTCAACACTGGTACATTACTATTTCTTCAGTTTATGCCCATCATAAGATATATATTTCATACACAAGTTAGCAAATTTATAGGCATTTGTTTCACTTTCAATAACTTCCTTCTTCAGAACACATGTATTCCTCCATGTTTCTTGACAAGACTTTTCATGAGACTTCTTTCTAAACACATTATTTTTGATTTCCATAATCACTTTTGAAGCAAAACTCACACACTCGTCATGATAAAATATAACCCTAATATTACCATTAGAAGTATAACTGGTTGGAATGAATGATTGTATATCAAAATAAGATTTCCTGTATATTTTCAGATATCAATTCAATCCGTTATTTAAAGTTTACCAATTATATTATTTACTCTCAGTATGGTCTATTCTTTCATTATCTCTATATTCATAGAGAGATGGTACACCTCTTTGTACTCCCAATACTCATTTATACGTCTTCAAAATATTGTTCCCAGAAAAGGTGGAAGAAATACTCATGTCACCTGACCTACATATACATTTTATCAGAGTAATATTCTGGAAAATAAAGCAAAGGTCACACTTATAATTGTAGGAAAGCCTAAATTTAAAGTGAGCATGGATTTCTGAAAACATCCATGTCCAGGTTGCCTAATGCTCTCAAATGTCAATCCAATTGTTGACTACATATTTGTTTCTTTCTAAGATTATATATTCAAACTCAACCCTGTTGAAAATGTCTAATCCTATCACTCACTTTAAACTTTGCCTGTTATCCTAATGTCTCTATTGTTATCCCCTTTCCTTCATAATTTCCCAGTTTATCATTTTGACTGTGCATTTGTGCTGAAATTTACATTCACTCTCTACCTGAAACCCAATTGCTAAACAACTTTTGGTCCAAATACTATACTCTCTCTTCTTTCGGAATCTACCGACTATCTCCCAAATCCTACTATCCTTTTTAGAATGGATGTTCTCTTCAACATTCAATCATCCAAGGTATAAGGTCCAATGCCATTGTGTATTGATTCATCTGAGACATCTTTGCAGGACATAATTCAAAGCTAAGTCTCCCAATCAAGTGCCCAATATTTTTCTGGGCTTCAAATCTTACTTATATTTCTGTTTTCATACATATATTTGACCTCTATATTCTTATAAATATCGCAGGTTTTCAATACCATTATTCATCCAGCAAAATGATTCCTAACCCAAATCGAACATGTTATTTACCCAAACCATATACTGTTCCCACATTCTAACTTTATAGAAGAGCAGGGACAGTGTTGGTCTTACAATAAGGAATGTAGGGGATATAACACCTGCTGAAAACCTCAAAGTTCCATGCAGAAATAATCCCTGGAGAAGATGTAGGCAGCTATGAAGGACCAGAGAGTGCAAAAGTCTTCTTCCATGGAAAACAGCCTTGTCTGGATGAGGGGTTGTGTCTGAATCAGCCTCTCTGTTCCTAATGTACAGAAGATGGACGAATCCAGGCCTGTGTGGAGAGCTGTTCACGGGTGCCTATGGGTGATATACCATTCTAACTTGTGAAAGTGTCACGGGAAATAGGGGCAGCATCCATCTCATGGGTCCCTTCGAAGCAACTGTTAGGACAAAGTGGTTGCAAAGGCAGTGACCTCATTCAGTTCCTGAAGGAAGTGACCTCATCTCTATTCCTTGGTGATGGAACTCTCTGAACTTGTGATATAGGAAGCCAGGCACCCAGAGCCAGTCCCAGTCCCAGTCCCAGTGGGCTCACTTGTTTGGATATTCCAAGGACAGAGAAAATCTTTTTTGGTATATACTGATGTGAGGATGGCCAAATGCCAGGAAAGCTTTGAAGACTGGCCTTTCCAGAGAAAGCAAGTAGTGGCTCACCGCGGGTTCCTGACATTTTCAGAGTTGGCCAAGGAGACCATATCTGACACAGGACAGGCCATTTCAGAGGAACATAGCAAGGCTCACCAGTGAGAGTACACTCCGAATAGTCACAGACCTACTTGCGGAAAGGAGATGCATTTGTGGTTTTAGTTGTGTGTTTGTGGTTTTGTCTCATGTTCTGAGAAAAGGTAGGAAAGGCGGTTTGTTTGGTTTGGAGTGAACTGTTTCTAGTAAGTCGTTTGACAAGGCAAGTGTTTCTATGTCTGTGTTTCCCAGTGTATCTGTGGTTGTAGACATTAGAAAAGAGAATGCATCAATGGATGTGTCCTGTCTAGTAGAAAACTTCCCAGCATCAATCCTGCCCAATATATAAATGGACTGTGGCTTGCCTTATCGAAGGGCAACACCTTCAAACTTCCTAAGTTCTTGTTTCCTTCCTGAATTCTGGCTACACTCCAGAATAGGCTCATGGTTTTCTGTCCAAGATATTTACCACCTCCAAGCTCTGTGATATGGCCATGTAATGGATAGCTGAAGGGAATGGCGAGCATCTCAGAAAACTCACATATCAGTGTGACCAGTAAAGTCTCAGTCGAGAAACTGCTTTGGGGCTTTTGCTTGCCTATTGTTCTTTTGCCCTGAATGACAGGAAGTACTTTGCCTCAGGCCACCCCTTTGTGAAGCCTGAAGTAACCAGTTTTCAAATGGAAATAAATGGGCATTACCCGTGTCTCTTTACTTAACTGCTTTGGAAAGGGATGTGTCTGAATCAGTCTCTTGGCCCTGTGTGAGGCTGTGGCTTAGATTCCCAACACCTGATGGATGTAAAGAAAAATCCCATATGTGCATACAAAATCAAATTGGCACAAATTACAGTCATTATAGATGAAGTCTCTCGCCTTTCTCTGTAAGGTTTCTGACCTCCATCAAGTGAGAATAGGGATACTTTGGGTCAAATGAATTCTTCAAAGCCATGCAGAGGCTAGCCCATGGGTGCTTGGGTTTTCTCTTGACTACAGTTCACATAAAGAATCTAAATGCCACAGTTAAAAGGCCTAAAATTGAAGAAGTGGAAAAGTATTAATGGCAGACCTATTTGATCACTCCTGGTTTACAGTAAGGGTGTCCAGGCCACCCTGACTTTAGGCAAATGAGGGTTAAGGGAGCTTATTTTGGACACTGTCTTGGGCTGCGCCCCTTATGGAAAACTCCAGCCAAAGAATATGATGAGTGTCTATATGGAAGAAGATTAGGGCCGTGTGGAGTGTTTTGGTTTTAATTGTGGTCATTTGTGTGGTGGTTGTAAGAAATGACTGGGTCCACCTGGGCTTGAACTCTGGTGTGATTCCCCTTAGAGACTGAGTTCTAGAACTGACCTCAGAGAAGTATTGCCATGAATTGTTTTGGGATTTTAGGAAGCCACGCAATGAAAGTCGCCCTTGAAAACTGAGATCTAGGCCCAGGGTGGATTTCCACAGAGCACTGGGAATCTCAGCCAGGATATCACTTGATTGTATCCTGAAAGACATGGCAGCCATAGTTCAGAGTAAAAAACACATGGACCTCATATTGTAGACCTCAATAGGACTGGCTTCAAGTGACCTTTTGGCCACTATTTTGGAAGCCTTGCCTGTGAGAGTTCTCCAGAGCTTTCATTGAAATGTGCTTCTTCACCATTTAACGGTTCCTGAATATATTGAAACCCACAGTGCTTGCGACATCATCCTAGAAAAATGGCTAGAAAAATACCATGAAATTTTTGAAATTCCCATGACCTGGTGGCACTGGAGAACCTTTGGATGTGCTGTTGCTGATCTTGAGTATGCCAGATAGTGCCTTGATTGACTGGGTTTCATGAAAGTGGTGTAGAACAGAGATGCCAGTAATTTGGAGCCTGCTGATTAGTGGGCCTAGAACAGTGGTGGGAAGGTGTGTGATAAAACATGTGGTGGGGCAATGTGGATCTTCCCTTGGCTTCCAAATGGTTGTTACTGACATGGTGCAGCCAGCATACCCTTCTTTGTAAAGGCATCTTGTTATATTGAGAGGTTTCAGGGCAATGTTCAGAATCAGGTTGCTATGGTCAAGGGGGCAAGCTATGTGGGATAGAAGCCTGGTTGGTGCATTATCCTGCAGACCCTGACCCACCACTCCTGACAGAAATCCCTCCAGCACTGTGTCCCAGTTGAACTCCATGTATTTTGTGAAGCAAATACCAAACTCCCAGTGCAGCAGCGAGAAACACCACGAAAATTGGAGGATGTCCAAATGGCTTCACAGTCCACACGGGGAGACACTTAGCCCCCAGTGGCCACAGGTTACCTACAAATAGAGAATTCAGCACTGCTGCCACATTTTCATTGGAAAATAAGAAACAATTTCCTCCATGTCACATAGATGCAGACCCAGCTTTGATGGTCTCAGTACAAAGGAAGCTAAAGCTCGGGACAACCACATATAGTTCAAGGGCCCAACCTCAGAGGCATTTTCTCAAGAAGTCTTTAGGCCAGCAGAGCTCCATGTTTGTGGAGTGTTTACCCTGTCCCTTTCTTTTCGAAAATCATCTACCACCTCCAAGTTTTCAAAACCGTGAGCATATTCCATTCCAGATATGTATTCACTGATTTTCTAACTCTTCTCCTCTAATGCTGTTTTAGTTGGGGCGAAGGTACTGTCAAGGCATTTTTCTGTATGAGAGTGGGAGGATATTTGTGCAGCACATATTTACATACACATTGGATTCAGTTTCCAATTTTCCTTTCGAAATACTGAATCCCTGACACTAACCCCTACCCTACTACACTCTGACTACTAATACTAATAAGATGGAGAAAAATAACTCAAACAGAATAAAAATACAAGCATTTCAGAGGAGGCATGGTGTATAGTTGGACTTGCCTTTTGCATTATATAGTGTAGGAGTTATAAATCTAGTCAACTTTTTTTGAAGTCGTTCTCCATGTTCTTTTAAAATTAACCAATATGTGAATTCCTGTCTCCCTTTCTCTGTAGCCTATTCACCACCTGTATTTTTATATGCAAACATAGAATCCTACCTGGGACCACACCTCCATTCATGTGAGGTGGCTGACTTGACAGATACAAATTGTAAGGGATCACTCCTCCTAAATGATGTTGGAACTGAAAATTCAAATTATGGGTGAGCTTCCTACTTGAACAATATTATTCATAAATCCATGTTCAGTAAAATAAATATTTTTGGATCTGTCGATGATATATATTTCATTATGAATTTTGATTGGCATATATATTGCTATTTTTAATGTCTGTGTGTGTGTGTGGGTATACACACACACACACACATATATCTATATCTATATATATATATATATATATATATATATATATATATACACTCTCCAGATTTTTCAAAATATGAAATATGTGTTTTATTTTACACTCACCAAATTCATTCATATTCATATATGTGAATTTAAAATAAACTTTTCACAAGATTATTCTTAGAATTATTCATTCACCTGAAAAACATATTTCTTTCCTAGTACCGAAAAGTAACTTCAGTGAATGGTGCACACAAATCCTAATATTTCTACAGTACCTGACCCAGTTTAACATCAATGCAAGTAGATTCCAACTGGACATGATGTGTATTTTGACGTTGATTTTTATTCAACACTGGTAGATTACTATTTCTTTAATTTATGCACATCATAGGATATGTATTTCATCCACAAGTTATGAAAATTATAGGCATTTGATTCACTATCAATCACTTCCTGCTTCAGAGCACATGCATTCCTCCATGTTTCTTGACTGGTCTTTTCATGAGAAAAGGGATGGACAAGGCAAGGTAAGGCAACTAACATAGCACCAAACACAGCGTAACAGTCCTATTTGGTTGCAACCGGATTTAGAGGGCATTGCTTCTATTGTAATCATTTAATCCCCTGAACTCCAAGTTTAGATTGTTTCAGAATTTTGTACCCAACATGTAAGGGAGGGACTCAGAAGTTCACAGTCTGCAGAAGTTCATTAAAAGCAGTTTTGTTTCTGTTTTTTTCTCTGTTCTGTGCAAGTTAACGTTTTAAGGACACCTGGGAGGGGCAGAGCATTTTTTTCTTCTTTTTTTTTTTCTCTCTGCCAGCTTTTACCATGGAGCCAAGTTGGTAACTTATTTATCTTAGAAATGTAGCCATCTCTGTCAAGCCCCAGCTCAAAGACAGAGGCCTTGTTTACATATTGAAAGCATTGTGACTGACTCTTTCCAAACACATTATTTTCGATTTCCATAATCACTTTTGTAGCAAAACTAATATATCTTCATGATAAACCATAACCCTAATATTATATTAGATGTATAAATGGTTGGAATGAATGATTGTATATCAATATAAGATTTTTTATATATTTTCAGATATCAATTCAATCCGTTATTTAATGTGGAACCAGTTATATTATTTATTCACTTATGGTCTATTCATGCATTATCTCTATATTCATTTACACAGTGTATACCTCTTTGTACCCCCAATACCCATTTATATGTCTTCAAAAAATTGCTCCCAGAAATGGTGGAATAAACACTCATGTCACCAGATCTACATATACATTTTATCACAGTAATATTCTGGACAAAAATGCAAACGTCACACTTATGATTGTACCAAAACCTAAATGGAAAGTGAGCATGGATTACAAAAAACATCCACGTCAAGGTTGCCTAATGCTCTCAAATGTCAATCCTATTGGTGACTACATATTTGTTTCTTCCTAAGATTAAATATTCTAACTCAACCCTGTTGAAAATGTCTAATCGTATCACGCACTTTATACTTTTCCTGATTTAGTAATGTCTTTATTGATATCTGCTTTCCTACGTTCTTTTCCCATTTCATTATTGTGACTGTTCACATGTGCTGACATTTACATTCACTCTCTAACCGAACCACTATTGCTAAAGAGATTTTGTTCCAAATCCTATACTCACTCTTCTTCCTAAACCTACTGACTATCTTCTTAATCCTACCGACTATCCCTTTTTGACTGGATTTTCTCTTCTACATTCAATCATCCAAGTAATGTTAGTGCAGGCATCGGAGGAAGAGACCAACAGGAGAGTGTCTCATGCCACAGCAAGGGATTTATTGGGGGTCCAGCATGCTGGGACTCAGAGCTCACAAGAATAGAGCAGAGAGCCCTGAGAACAGCTTAAGCAGAGCTTATATACTTTCTTTGGAAAGGGTAGGGACGGAAATTTATTGATGGGTCAGAGCGAGTGGGCGGTTTGCGTGTAACCGGATGAGGGAATACATTCTGCAATTTGGAAGTTGGGGACAGCACAATCTGGGAACAAGGTTAGCAAACAGTTCTCAATATTTCAACAGTGTTTGTTAAGCATACAGAAAAACAGGAAGTTCCAAGTACCTTTTTTATTAACCTTTCATTCCCCACTTCTTCTTCTGGCTAATTTTAATCATAAAAGTGATCATTGGGGGGTGTCACATTCTATGTCTGCTAGTGGGGTATTACCATAAGTTTAACTTGTCCAATTTGAGCTTGGAGAAAAGAAATTACACGTTTGAATAAACAGGGTTTTATAGTTAGCTATAATATGGAGATTATTATTGGACAGGCCAGGGTTGATAAAAGCGTAGATAAACAGGGGGACTGTGTGAACCAAGACTCAAACCACCCTTTTGGGGCCTCTCTCTCTCGTTGACACTCTTCAAGGCATCCTTTTATTTTACTCATAGGTTTTTTTACAACTTCAGTATGGTCGGCATAAAAACAGCATTCTTACATCAATGCAGCACAAAGGCCCCCTTCTCTCATGAAGAGGAGGTCAAACCCTCGACTGTTGTGTAAAACAACTTCAGAGAGAGAGGTTAAAGATTTCTGCAAACTGTGATGGAGGTTTCTAATATCTTTAAGATTTGGTCTATTGCTGCTTCTATTTGGGTCATTTGTTGTGTACCATGGACCAGGGCAGTGGTTCCTGTGACTACCCCTGCAGCAACTCCACTTCCTAATATGATGGGTAAAGTAAGAGATATATGTTCCCAGTGGAACTGGGTTGTATGCCCCCCTGTTTGAACTTCAAATGAACCTGGGTCATTATAGAGCAATCTGGGAAACATCTTCCCCATTACACAATTAATCACATCTGTTGACCATTTCATTAAAACATAAACAATGTTTAAGTATATAGAATTATACTGTTGTAGGGACGGTCAAGGCAAGGCACCTAAGATAGCACAGAAGACAGGGAAACAGTCCTATTTGGTTGCAACCAGATTCAGCGGGTATTGCTTCTGTTGTAATCAATTAACTCTCTGAACCCCAAGTTTAGGTAGTTTCAGAATTTTGTACCCAACATGAAAGGGAAGGGACTAAGAAGTTCACAGTCTGCAGAACTTCACAAACAGAAGGTTTTTTTCTGTTTTTTCCTCTATGGTGGGCAAGTTAAATTTTCAAGGACACCTGGGAGGGGGAGAGCTTTTTCTTCCTTTTCCTTTATCCCCCTGCAGCTGTTACCATGGAGCCCAGTTGGTAATTTTATATCTTAGAAATATAGCCATCTCTATGAAGCCCCAGCTCAAGGCCAGAGGCCTTGTTCACATATTGTGTGAAAAACTATTAAAGGGGTGTCAAGCTTAGGAGTGCTGATTTTTGCAGCCAGGAGCCAAGTAGAGCAGGGCAACAGAAAAAGAGGAAGTTAATCTACACCGAACTCTTTTATAGGGACTCTTTTGCTGAAAGTCCTAAAGTAAGCCATGGTGAAGACTTCTGGAGAAGTTCAGTTAAGATTTTTCTGTGGGCCTGGTACAGAGGGGGAAGACGGGGAAGGCGGAGGGTGAGAGCAGCTCCGTGGATCTGAGAATGAGGAAGGAGAGATATAAAAGAATAATGGGAAAGGGGTTTGGGATTTTCCTAGCAACAAAAACTTGAGCAGTATAACCGGTAGAGCAGAGGGGAAGACGGGAGTGAGTATCCCAAAAAGCCTGTGAGGCACTTTAAATTCTTAGTAACCTGTTTTCAGTGATGACAAAGCAACTTTAAAGGTCATTTTCATTACATCTTTGATAGGGATCTGAGGGCTCTCCTAAGCTGGTTTGAGCTTTAGGTTAGCTGGTAAGAGCACTTGGTGGGACCCGGTGCGGGCACTGACAGAGGAAGAGAGGAGTGAGTGGGTGGATGGGTACCTCAGTACCTGCTAACTCAGCAAGGGGGCAATGCCCTGAGAACCGGCGGAGGTTTGGGTTTTTGATCTAGTAATTGGAGAAGAGAAATCAGGTTGCTGAGGTAGGACTGACAGCAGAGAGTCTGGAGCAGAAGGCTGAGGGTGAGGAACTATTGGAGAAGCATAGTTCAGGATGTGAGCGAAAGAGGGAAAAGGCCTCCACATAGGGGAATTTCCTTTCACCCCTTTGAGCACTTGCAGAAGTTAAAAAGGTCACACAGAATTTGAGGATCTAGAGACTCCTCTTGGGGCCATCGGTTTTAGATGTCTAAGTGGTAATATGGCCAATGCTGTGTAATGAATTTGATGAGGATTTTACATTCCACCAGGCAGCCCCTGTATGCTCAAATCCCCATGACTTACAGAAGAAGTCGTCTTTTCCCACACTCAGCCGTGGCGGTTTGTGGCTTTGATAGTCTGCGGGGCAAACATACTAATATAGGCTAGCCAACCTGCATCTGGCTTGCCTGTCTATACAACCATAATGTTTGTTTCCATTATCTATGGTACGGGAATGATTTAATGGAATTTTAGTGGGATCCTCTTCATCAAGGATATCCTAATAGGAAAGACCTATATCCAGCTGACAAATGTCTGGGTGGAGAGATGGCCACCAGGTCCCTAAGGGGGCTGTATGCAAGATAGACGATACTTCTTGTCTAGTAGGATTTGTGATCAGCCATTGCTGCTGAACGGGCTAATGAGTGTTAGGTCTACTGGTGGCCAAGGGGAGAGTCTATAGCCTTATCTATGTGGCGAATACACAATTTGAACGGGTTACCAGTCTTTTCCAGTTTCCAGCCAGAGTCTGGACAGGTTGCAGGCTTGAGATGAGAGGCATGGATCCAGGAAGTGATTCCGTCTACTTTTACTGCTGTAGGTGTTATAAGTAGCACCTGGTATGGTCCTTTCCAGAGGGGTTTCAGGGATGACACCTGATGTCCTCTTATGTAGAGGAAGTCTCTTACTTGATATTGATGTGGAGTCCCCTCGTCCCCAGGTTGGAAGGCAGTGGCCAGCTGTTTCCACAGGTATAGCTGAGTTCTTTCAAGAGATTTAAGTCTGTCAAGCAAGGGTGTGTGGAAGGGATACTTAGGTCTTAGAGTTGGGGTTAGGTCCCTTACCAGAGGAGGGGCCCCATAGAGATTTTCATAGTGGGGTGATGTTACACAAAGAAACAAAGGGAGTATTTCTTTCATGAAACAGTGCATAAGGCAGGAGCATAGTCTACTCTTTTATGACGGTCTATAAGCTTAATTTATTTAAGGTCTCTTTAATGCTTCTATTTATTTTTTCATGTGTCCTGAGCTCTGGGGTCTATAAGCACAATGTAACTTCCAATTAATTCCCAGGGTCCTGGCTATCCCCTGATTTACCTGGCCCATGAACGTCGTTCAATTATCAGACCATATTACATTAGGCAGGCTGTGTCTTTGAAAAATATCTTTCAGGATCTTCTTGACCACCATGTGTGCCATTTTTTTTTTGTGTGTGTGTGTGTGTGTGGGAAAGGCTTCAATCCATCCTGAAAATGTATCTACAAAGACTAGGAGATATTTAAGTCCATATCTCGCTGGCTTAATTTCAGTAAAGTCCACTTCCCAGAATTGTCCTGGTCTGGTTCCTGTTACGTGCTTTCCTGCAGGAAGCTTGGAATGGTAAGAATTAACCAATTAACAGAACCGACAGGCTTTTGTTACCCATTAAGTTATTTCCATTCACTGTGAGTGAGTTAGTCTAAACTCTGTTCTTGATCCTACAGGAATGGCTGCAGTTTCTTTGAACCAAGTTGATTGAGTTGATGTACATTTTTAACATAGTGTAGGGCTTCCTGAAATTGCAGGCTGGGCTCAGTGAAGTTGAGGTGTTCAGTGTCAGTGTTCTTAGATGTTATCAATAGCTTGCTGGTGATCAAAGGGTCCATTGGAATTGGGCATTCTCATTTAACAGCGGGTATAAAGGAGCAGCTAAGAACAAAAACCCAGGTCCATAACCTGCAAAAGCCAGCAGTTCCAAGAAACTCTCTATGTTGTCTCCTGTTAAATGGGGGTGGTATCTGCACAACGTTTTGTTTCCTGGGGTCAGTGAGCCATCATTTACAGTGCCTAAGGAAATACCCCAGGAAGATTACTTCTTGCTGGCAAATTTGGGCCTTTTTGGCCAAAGCTCTATACCCGAGTTGAGCAAGCTCAGATAATAGTGCTTGGGTCACAGACTCAAAGTTTTCCTTGGTGTGGGTGCCAGAAGCAGGACATCGACATATTGAATCAGGGTGACTTCGGGGTGTGTAGTTCTGAAGTTGTTGAGATCTCTGTGAAGGGCTTCATCAAAGAGAGTGGGGGAGATTTTGAACCTCTGTGGGAGTCTAGTCCAAGATAGTTGACAAGACGTTCCGGTTTCTGGGTCTACCCACTCAAAAGCAAACAGCAACTGACTATCTTTATGCAGAGGCAAGCAAAAGAAAGCATCTTTTAAGTACAGAACAGTATACCATTTTCACTCAGCCACAGCAAAGAGTTTATTGGGGGTCCAGCATGCTGGGGCTCAGAGCTCACTTGAATAGAGCAAAGAGCCCTGAGAACAGCTTTAACAGAACTTATATACTTTCCTTGGACAGGGCAGGGAGGGAAATTTATTGATGGGTCAGGGCGAGTGTGCAGTTTGCGTGCAACTGGGTGAGGGAGTACATTCTGCAGTTTGGCAGTTGGGGATAGCACATTCTGGGAACAAAAATAGCAAACAGTTCTCAAGATTTCAACAGTGTTTTGTTAAGCATACAGAAAAACAGGAAGTGACAAGTGACTATTTTATTAACCTTTCACCAAAGCAAAATGGAAAGTGAGCATGGATTATTAAAAACAACCATGCCCAGGTTGCCTAATGCTCTAAAATATCAATCCTATTGAAGACTACATATGTCTTTCTTCCTAAGATTATATATTCAACCTCAACCATGTTGAAAATGTCTAACCCTATCACTCACATTATACTTTGCCTGATTTCCTAATGTCTCTATTGATATCTGCTTCCCTACATATTTTTCCCAGTTCATCATTGTGACTGACTCTTCGTATGTGCTCATATTTAAGTCACTCTCTACCCGAAACCCTATTGATATTGAACGTTTTGTTCAAATCCTATACTCACTCTTTATTCAAAACCTACTGACTACCCTCCTAATCCTGCCAACTATTCCTTTTTGACTGGATGTTCTCTTGGACATTTATTCATCCAAGGTACAAGGTCCTCTGCCATTGCATATCGATTTATCTGAGACATCTGTGTAGAACATAATTCAAAGCTAAGTATTGCACTAAAGGGCCCAATTCCCTTCTGGGCTTCAAATCGTACCTAGATTTCAGGTTTTATACTTATATTTCACCTATATATTCTTGTGAATATTGCAGGTTCCTAATACCATTATTTATCCCGCAGAATGTTTCCTAACCCAAATAGAATATATTATAAACCCTAACCATACACTGTTCCCTCAATCTAACTTTACAAAAGAGCAGGGACAGAGTTGGTCTTACAATACAGGAATGTAGGGAATCTTCCACCTGCTGAGAACCTCAAAGGTTGATGCAGAAATGATCTCTGGAGAAGATGTAGGCAGCTATGAAGGACCTGAGAGAGCAAAAGTCATCTTCCATGGCAAAAAAACCTGGTCAGGATGAAGGTATGTGTCTGAGTCAGCCTCTCTCCTATTGATATAAAAAAGGTGGACCAAACGAACCCTGTGTGGAGAGCTTCTCCTGGGTGTCTATGGTTGATATACCATTCTAACTTTTGAAAGTTTCACAGGAAGTAGGGGCAGCCTCCATCTCAAGGGACCCTTGGAAGCAACTGTAAGGACAAAGTGGTTGCCAAGGCAGTGACCTCATTCCCTTCCTGTAGGAATTGACCTACCTCACTTGTTTGGTGATGGAACTCTCTGAACTTGAGATCCAGGAAGCCAGGCATCCAGAGCCAGTCCCAGTCCCAATCCCAGTGGGCTCACTTGTTTGGATTTACCAAGGAGAGAGTCTGTCTCTCTTGGTACCTAATGGTTTGAGGATGGCCAAATGCAAGTAGAGCTCTGAAGACGGGCCTTTCCTGTGAAAGCAGGTAGTGGTCAGCACAGGCTCCATACAACTTCACAGAGATGGACAAAGAGACCAGATCTGAGACAGGACAGGCCATTTCGGGGGAACATTCTATGGCCCACAAGTCAGAGGACACTCTGGATACTCACAGACTTACTTGGGGAAAGAGGTGCCTTTTTGAGTGTGGGTGTGAGTTTGTGGTTTTGTCTCATGTTCTGAGAATAGGTAGGAAAGGCGGTTTGTTTGGTTTAGAGTGGACTGTTTCTAGAAAGTCCTTTGACAAGGTGAGTGTTTCTGTGTCTGTGTATCCCACTGTGTTCTTGGTTGTACACATTAGAAAAAAGAATGCATCAATGGATGTATCCTGTCTAGTAGAAAGCTTCCCAGCATTCATCCTGCCCATAAGGACTGCTGGTTGCCTTTTCGATGAGCAACACCTACTAACTTTCTAAGTTCCTGTTTTCTTTCTGAATTCTGGCCACTCTCCAGAATAGGCTCATGGTTTTTTGTCCAAGATATATATACCACCTCCAAGCTCTGTGACATGGCCATGTACTGGATTGTTAAAGGGAATGACAAGCATCTCAGAAAACTCAGATATCATTGTGACTAGTATAGTCTCAGTGGAGTAACCCTGCATTGGGATTTGCTTACTTATTGTTCTGTTGCTCTGAAGTCAGGAAGGTCTCTGCCTCAGGCCACCCCTTTGTGAATCTTGAAGAAAACAGTTTTCAAATGGAAATGAATGGGCATCACCTGTGGCTTTTACTCAATTGCTTTGGAAAAGGATGTTCTGAATCAGCCTCTTGGCCCTGTGTGTGGCTGTGGCTTAGATTAGCAGCGCCTGATGGATATAAAGAAAGATCCAATGTGTGCATCCAAAACCAAAATGGCAAAAAGATCAGTCATAGTGGATGAAGTATCTCGCCTTCCTCTGTAAGGTTCCTGACCTCCACCAAGTGAGAATAGGGATCCTTTGGGTCAAATGAGTTTTTCCAAGCCTTGCAAATTTACTTTGGTTTCCTAATGACTCCAAATCACATAAGGAATCTATACCTGACAGTCAGTAGGCCTCAAATTGGAGATCAGAGCAGTATTACTGGAAGAACTATGTGATCAATCCTGGTTCACAGGAAGGGTGTTCAGGCCACCCTGAGGTTAGGCAAGTGAGTGGCAAGGGAGCTTATTTTTGACACTCTCTTGGGCTGCGCCATTCATGGAAGCCTCTAGCCAAAGGTTATCATGAGTGTATGTATGTAAGATGAGTGCCATGTGGGAGTGTTTTGGTTTTAATTGTGGTAATTTGTGTGGTGGTTGGAAGAGATGATTGGGTCCACCTGGGCTTGAACACTGCTGTGATTCCTCTCAGAGACTGAGTTCTGTAACTGACCTCAGAGATGTAATTGCTTTGGAAAGGGATGTGTCTTAATCAGGCTCTTGGCCCTGTTTGAGGCTGTGGCTTAGATTTTCAGCAACAGACGGATCTAAGAAAAGATCCCATGTGTGCATCCAAAACCAAAATGGCCAAAAGAGCAGTCATTGTGGATGAAGTCTCTCTCCTTCCACTCAAAGGTTCTGAAAGAATAAAACAAATTGAAATTGAAACGTAAACAACCAGGTTTTGTAAAGTTTCCAAGCTGCACTCAGAACCTGAAATTCCTGTGGCAGTTAAGACAATTCCTGAAACTGCCCATTCGATGTGTGTTGAAATCTTCCCTGACCACCTAGTTACTTAACAACCCCTTCCCAGAAACCGTGAAGCTCACCACGTATACATCTCAGGGCTTCAACCAATAAATTTAAACGTATACCCCTTCTCAGGGCTGACCAATCACTCCCTGCCTGACCTTTTCCCGCCAATGAATGTGCTAATCATGTTTAAGAGTTGTTATTTGATTTTCCCGTGGTACAAGATGATTTCCTAAAGGAGACAATGATGTATGTAAAATCCCTGCTCTCTCTAAAGAATGTATATAAACTCTGCTCAAGTTGTTCTCGGGGCTCTTTGATCTTTGGTCCTCTGAACTGAGCTCTGAGCCCCTGCATGCTGGACCCCCAATAAACCCTTTGCTGATGCATGAGAAAGCCTCTTTGTTGTCTTTTCCTCTGACGTTCGCCGCACCTATTTATCTGGAGGCCCCAGGTGAGATATCCAGCAGCGGTGGACGAAAGACCTCAAGGGACTCCTCTCAGGGTTAGTAAGGAGCCTCTTTCTGGTTTAAGATTTCAAGTCAGGGCATGGCAAAGTGGCTGTTGGTGAAGAGCATTAGCTCTCTCCTATGGTGTGACAGACCTGTCACAGAGCCCAAGGTCACGTTTCTGGGGGACACTCCGGAAGACTAGGGAAATCAAAGAATAGTAGTTTCCTCATCTCAGTTACATTTTGCTTCAGGATTCGGTTTGCCAGCCCATCAGGTTTTGCCGGCTACTCAGTTTTGTTCATTGTCCCGAACTCATGTTGAGTTTACTGTCTGTCTTTATTGCCTAACCCATCAAGATTTACCAGTTACTGAGTTCTAATCTTTGTCTTGGAGTCATGTTAAACGTTTACTGTTTGTCTTTTTCTGTGTTGCGTTTGTGTCTTCACTGTCCCTGTTCGAGTAACTCCCATTATGGGACAAAGCACATCCTCTTCTCTGTCTCTGACCCTTGATCATTGGACTGATGTCCGCTCAAGGGCCCAGAATCTTTCTTTTCCAGTAAAACGCTGTACCTGGCAGACTCCCTGTGCTTCAGAATGGCCCATCCTCGAAGTCGGATGGCCCCCAGAAGGATTCTTCCACTTTCCTCTAATCCGAAAAGTCAGAGATATTGTCTTTCAGCTTTGGCCACGTGGCCACCCAGATAAAGAGCCATATACCCCTTCCCCCATGATCCTATCATTCAAACCATCCGCTCCTCCCCCTCTTCCTTCCATTCTCCTTGAGTCACAAGACTGGACACTCCTCCCCCTCCTTATCCTCTACTCTCCCTCCCCAACGGCCAACACAGTTCCTGATGATCCTCCCACTGCTGACTCAGCCTCTCCACTGCTAGAGGCAATTGGGCCAGACCCAAGCCCTCCAAGGGACTTCTCTGCAGCAGCAGCAGCCCCTCCTCCCCTGGAGGAAGATAGGCAACCTAAAGGAACCCACCGGCGACGGATAATAGAAAACTCAGAAGACCCTGTGATACTCTCTCTCCGTCCCTATGGGCCCATGAACCGACCCAACTGGGACCCCAACACCTTTGAAGGTAAGAAGCATCTGTCCACTTATTGCCGGGCTCTAATAGCGGGTCTCCGAGTGGCCACCAGAGGGCCGACCAATTTGGCCAAGGTAAGAGAGATTATCCAAGGGCCTAATGAGTCTCCCTCTATGTTTCTGGAGAGAATTATGGAAGAATAGAGGAAATATACTCCTTTTGATTCTCAGGCAGAGGACCAAAATGCATCTGTTACAATGGCCTGTATTGAGCAGGCTGCCCAAGATATTAAGAGAAAGTTACAATGTCTAGATGGATTACAAGATACGACCTTAAGAGATTTAGTCAGAGAAGCTGAGAAAGTATATTATAAGAGAGAAACTGAGGAGGAGAGGGAACAGAGGAGAGAGAAGGAAAGGGAACAAAAGGAGGATGAAAGGAGCAAAAGGCTGACTAAAACATTGGCTAAGGTTTTGTTCACAGCAGCAAATATGCCAGAAGTTAAAAAGCTTGGAGTCAGGAAGGGATACTTGGGCCCCCTCCAAAGGCTGCCACTGGCCTCAGATCAATGTGCCTACTGTAAAGAAAAAGGACACTGAGCCAAAGAGTACACCAAAAAGAAGCAACCACGCCAGCCTGCCGTGCTGACTCTAGAAGAGGACTAGGAATGTTGGGGCTCGGATCTCCTCCCCGAGCTTGAAGCCAGATTTAAAGTTAGGTAGTCAGTGTAGTTAGGTAAATCGGGTCTAATATGGAGTGTAATCTAAAATGGAAGCCATGCTGGGAATGACTCAGGGAAAACGCAGCACAAGTCATGGAATGTTAATGAAGTCCTGAAAAGGCCCTAGGCCAAAGTCCACCTCAAAGAAATGTTAATGAAGCCTGGGAAAATAGCCCCAACAGACTTGGAGATAGCCCATCCCAAAAGGTGATAATTAAGCCCACCTGTAGGCCCCCAACCTACATTCCATCACTGAAAGAACTATAAAAAGGGGAAAGAACAGCCCTTCCACGGATTCCACCTCTTGGGTCCCCTTCTTCCTCTGGGAGAAGTCTTTTCTGCTGTCCTTTAATAAACTTCTAATTTCTACTCTGACCTTGCCTCAGCTTGTGCTTTCTGGTGTTATTCTTCAACACTTGGGAAGCAAGAACTCTTCACCGGTCAACAGCGGTTTCATATTGGAGGTCCCATACCGAGATTCTACACCGAGGTAAGTGCACGCACCCCATGTCTGTTTGAGGTGCATCTTTCTCTCTCTTTCTCTCTGGAGGGTAAGGTGGGCACCCGATGGCTACTTAAACGCAACTAGTGCAGCCGCCACTCTTCAAGACTCGGGTGAGAGGTTTCTCGGCCTAGGCAGCTCTTAATCACCTGTTCAATACAGAGCAGGCATGTTGGGTTCTGCCAAAGCCGCTTCCAACTTTTCTGTCTGGGCCCAGAGAGCAATTGGCGTGAGTACACGGTATCCTGAATCCCGATCTGCCTCGGATGTGTGGAGATGGGGGAAGGAGTTTGGAACAACTGTGGAATTCCGGTCTTGGCTACTCTCAGAAGATTCTTAGGGTTCCTTTCTCTTGAGCCTCCTCCCGACAGCCCTCAGGGGTATCTAGGGTGATCGGTAGATGAATGGCACTGAGGGAAAGCCCCAATCACATTTGCCTCTGTATGGGCTACGCAACTCTCCAAACCCCGCATCCAATCCCTCCTGGATGCTCCCCTTCTTTCACAGGTCAGAAATGTTAGCAATTCGGGTTGTAGGACTGAGAAAGGCATGAGATAATTAGTAAAATCTGCCCAGGTTCCCTAAGGTGCATAGGTAACTTTCAATAGTCTGTTTTACCGTTTTACCGCCCAATGTTTAAAATGAGCTGGGTTCTCTTTAAGCTGCTAGAAAGGCATTTTTAGAATCAACTCCTCAGGTAATCTGCTAGTCTACAGAGCAAAGGCAACAAAAGAGAACATGTTTCTCTTTTCCAATGGGTTTTTAGTGGCCAGGAGGATACAGTAATGCCCTTAAGTCTGAATCCTCCCAGGGTCTCTGGCACAGGGCAAACTGAGATCCTAGCACTTTGCTAAAGGGGACCAGAAACCCCTTGGCAAAGCAAGGTGAGAGACGGGTTTTCTGGACCGTTTAGGAAGCTCAAACCTAGGAGACGTCCCTAATGAAGAACAGTTTTCTCTGGCGCAGCGTAGGCGCCTGAGTCCTGTTTTCTTCTCACTCAGACGGGAGCTTCTCTCTCTCCAATACGCCAGGTGCACCACTAGCCTGCGTATTGAAAAATTGGGACAGTTTGATAAAATTTACAAAAAGGAAATGGTGTGAGGTGCTGTACATTCAGATTTTCGTTGCTCTAAGGGAAAATCCTAAATTATGCCAACAGTGTAAAGTAGACTTAGCTATGATACCTGCTATGAAGAGAAAAAAATCTTGGACTCACTGAGAAAAAAATCAAGAGAAAAATTTGAGCTGATCAAAGTACATACCCTCTTCCCCCTTCAAGACCTAAGGCAGATAAAAACTGACTCTACTGGAAAAGTTAGGAGATATGTCAGATTGCCTGGGATTTGGGTCTATCCAAAGTTGCTAATCCTATAAGTAAAGGGGAGACTGAGGATTTCTGAGCAGCTGCCAGAGCCATCTTTGCTCTGGGGAATTTCCTCATTCTTTCCCTGCACTGTAAGGATTACTCCACCTGAATGCAGTAAAGTCAGTCACACTGAGGTTCTTAATTTTACACCTATAGTTGCCCCTATGTGAAAACATCTGGTCCACTCATGAGGAAATCTATGGTGCCACTGATAGGAGTCATAATTAAATGGAAGTTCAAAACCTGGAGAGATATTTTCTTATCTAGTTGTCTGATTGTTTCTTGGGAATAATCTAGGCTAAATGTGTGTCTAAAAGAATTGTGATTTCAGATAATTCATGCCAGAGAACTTAGATACTTAGGATAGAAAATTAAAAGAACTCTACTTCCAAGTTGGCAAGTAACTCCCAATCATTCAGTTTTATTTTTTCATCAATTTTGAACTGGGTAGCCTGAAAAGATTTCATTAGGTATACCAGTGCATTAATTTGGGCAAGGATAGTAAATTATGATTGGTATCTGTTCCCCTTAGTGTGTAAGATTCAGGATAAGAAAATCTTGGATTGGGACGTTGGTCTGGCTTATTGAAATAATATTAAATAGCAACAGTGTTGGAAATTTTTAAAGCTTAATTTTGGATATATATGGTAGTGTGTAGTTCTCTTTTAAAATTTTTTCAGGTGATTTAATGTAACTTAATACTACTTTAGAAACTTCAGAACAAAGAAAGTGGCTTAATGATCCTGAAAGGATCTCTTCTGATGGTAGCTTTATATTATTAAGCAAGATCTTATTTTCAGTTTTGTTTGAGCAAGTTTTTCTAGTGTAGGAAAATGTAAAGGTATGAAATTTTATAAATTGTATCTTAAACTTGTTTCATAATTTTCAACATCCATACCTGAAAATTGTGACTTATGGTTAAAATGCCTTAGGCATGAGGTTTGTGCTCAGAATTCCAGTTTTCCCAGACCTCAGTCAGGGCTTAAGCTGATATGCAAATAGAAGAAGCCTGGAGCACTCAGTAGGAGATAGATCTGAGGCCCAAGAAGAAAAGAAAAATGGTAAAAGTGTCTATTTACCTGAACTCAAACTAGACTAAACCAAAAAGTAAATTATATGGTGTTTACTAATTACTGGCCAGTCATCTTTTTAAGCTCATGATTTTGATCCTATGTAGTAAGCCATTGTTGTAGATTGTGGCCGCCATTAGAATATGGCGCCGGCTTCCACTGTGGCCTGTGATAAACAAATTCTTTTGTGGAGAGTTGGCACGCTATCCCTTGCCACCCTATAAGAAAGATCCACGCGGCGGCTTAAGATTGGTACGTGGGGGGCTTTATTAGGCTGTGCTTGGGCTCTCGGAGAGGGAGAGAAAGGAAGGTCACTAAAAGATACTTTAATCAAGGCCTGAATAAACTGCTGAAAGAAGATTCCATGAGCCCTTAGATTTCAAAATTGTGAAGACCCTGGCAGAGTCTGTGCGCACTTATGGGGTGGATGCCGCCTTCACATTAACTCAGGTGGAGAGTCTGTCTAGATACTGTATGACTCCCTCTGATTGGGCTAGCCTTGTTCGGGCTTGTGTTTCTCCAGGCAAATATTTGGACTGGAGAGCCTTTGTGCTAGAGGGCTGCCTCTGCTCTCCTCTGTTCCTCAAGGCTGGCATATAATTGTTATTGACAATAAGACTGTTTCTTCTCCATTCCTTTGCATCCTAGAGATTCACAACGTTTTGCTTTCACCCTTCCCTCGTGTAATCACGAGGAACCAGATCAAAGGTTTGAGTGGGTGGTGTTGCCACAGGGGATGGCTAACAGTCCCACGATGTGCCAGATGTATGTGGGGAAGGCACTCGCACCTCTCAGACATAAGTATTCCTCCACCAAGATCATTCACTATATGGATGATGTGTTATTGGCCGCAAAATTAGAACAGACAGTTTATGAGGCTTATAAAGAACTCGTGATGCTGTTGGCTCAACATGGACTGCACATCGCACCTGAAAAGGTTCAAACGGGAGATTCTATCAGGTTTTTGGGAGCGACAATTGGGTATGACAAATTAAAACCACAAAAAATTACCATCAAGACTCAAGATCTCCGAACTTTAAATGATTTTCAAAAATTGCTGGGAGATATTAATTGGATAAGAGGATATTTACATATTCCTAATATTGTGCTCCAGCCTTTGTATGCTACTCTTAAGGGTGATCCAGATCTTGCTTCCCCTCGTAGCCTCACTACTGAGGCTAGAGCGGCCCTTATAAAAGTAGAACAAGCTATACAGCATGCCACTCTATGCAGGCTCCAGAGTGATAAACCTTTCCAGTTATGTGTGCTTGCCACTATGCGGCAGCCTACTGGAGTACTGTGGCAAGATGGGCCTTTACTATGGATCCACCCACATGTATCCCCAGGAAAATCCTTAGAATATTATCCTGATGCTGTTACAGCATTGGCACTTAAAGGGATTCAACAAAGCATTCAATTTTTTGGCCAATCACCTTCTTCTCTTATCATACCCTACACTAAAGCTCAACTTAATGTTTTATGTGCTACTCTAGACAACTGGGCTATTCTGTGTTGCTCGTTTCAAGGGGGTATTGATAATCACTACCCTTCTCATCCATTACTCCATTTTGTTAAAGAACATCCCATCATTTTCCCTAAGGTAACTTCATCCAGTCCAATTCCGGGGGCTGTTAACATTTTTACTGATGGTTCCAAGTCTGGAATGGGAGCTTATGTAATTAATGACTCTCCCCCTATCCAGCATCAATTTGCTCCTGGAAATCCACAATGGGTAGAACTACAAATTGTTATTGAAGTTTTTAAACAGTGTTCTTTTCCTTTTAATCTTATTTCGGACTCCAGCTATGTGGTACAAGCACTAAAAGTCCTGGAGGCCGTGGGAACTATTAGTGATGCCCATAATGTGTCTGTTTACTTTACTCAGCTTCAACAGCTTATCTCTAACTGCACTGCTTCTTTTTATCCAATGCACATCAGGGCTCACACCTCTCTACCTGGTCCGTTATCCCAAGGTAATGCCTGTGCGGACTTAGTCACTAGAGGTCAATTGATATGCTTGGCTTCCTCCTTAGAGGGGGCTAAGTTGTTTCACCAAAACTTCCATGTTAATACATTAACGCTGCGCAGGCGTTTTTCCATTTCAAGAGCGGATGCTCGGCAGATAGTATTGCAATGTCCCCATTGTGTCACATTTCTTCATCCCCCTAATTATGGAGTAAACCCACGGGGATTAAAGCCATTGGTTGTTTGGCAAATGGATGTGACACATATACCTGACTTTGGTAACCTTAAGTATGTGCATGTTTCCGTTGATACGTGCTCTGGAATTATCCATGCTTCTGCTTTATCGGGAGAAAAGGCACGTAATGTCATTACTCACTGTTTAGAGGCATGGGCAGCATGGGGTGCACCTGCATCCCTTAAGACTGATAATGGACCTGCTTATACTGGCAGACAATTTACAGCTTTTTGTTCTACTATGGGAGTGCAACTTACTCATGGTTTGCCTTATAATCCTCAAGGACAAGGCATTGTTGAGCGTGCTCATCGCACCTTAAAGGAAACTTTACAAAAACAAAAAGGGGGAATAGGAGCTGAACACACTCCTAAAGAACGCCTGTCCTTAGCTCTCTTTACCATTAATTTTTTGAATTTGGATATTCATGGTCGCTCTGGGGCCGATAGACATGTGTCCCCTCAGCCCTCTGTGATTGGTTATGTTAAGTGGAAAGATGTTCTCACGGGCCAATGGAACGGCCCTGACCCCGTGCTGACATGGGCACGAGGATCTGTATGTGTTTTTCCCCAAGATCGTACGGAACCATTGTGGGTCCCTGAACGCTTGACAAGAAGAGTCTCGACATCAACTGACCAGCAACAAGAGATACCACAACAATCCTGTGATGAGGATCTTCATTCTGCTAAGTGCTCTGGCTCTGGTGCTGGTGCCGATGGCACAGGCAACACCAATGCGGTGGTGGGCAGTGGCACGGGCCTGGCCAATGCCGATGCCGGTTCATGGTAATTCTAGTGTCCTCCCCACTCTTTTTTCAAACTCATGTGAGATGTCTGCTCCCTGTGCCTCTCCTAGAGGGGACATGGAGAGAATTTTTAATCAATCTCAAGTTAATCTCACAGGAGTTTTTTGTTTCAGCCTTAGAAACGCTAATTGCATTAGCCTTAAGACCAAAAATTTGACTAACTGGGAGGAACCATTGCGGTCCAATCAGGTCTCAGGAAGCATTATCAGTGCTGTATTGAGCAAGGTAGCTTCGGGGAAGCAATCAGGCTCAGAGACCCCTGCAAACAGGAGCTCTGCTCTTAACATAACTACCTTGGCTATTATCTCCGAGGTACTAATCCCAGTGCCTCCTTCTTCTAGTAGTATTTATAATGCCACTCATTTCAAGGCCTCTCCTTACTGTTCCCCTAATCTTGATTTCCCCCCAATATTTACGCCTTGTCAGGATCATTCTTGGGAGAAACATCAAGTTGCTAAAGGTTTCTCCCTTTCCCCCTCTCTTAATAGGTATGTTTATAACTTTAACAATAGTGCCAGCTCCTCTACAGGAGTAGGTTGGTCCGGTTTTCAATGGCTGATTTCTAATGAAAAGGGGGCTTCAGCCGATATTTCTGCATTGGCTCAGTTGCTAGGAGCCAAAAGTTGGCTGGCTAATATTTCTGGTACTGTTAGGGAAAGTGAACAAGGTAATAGACTTACATCTGTTTCATTCAACTCTCTCTTGTATAATGCCACATTGCCTCCTGCAATGGTCTGTGTCCAATCCCCCTTCTTATTCCTTTTGGCTGAGGCCACCTCATCGGGGATGCTGGATTGTTCTCATACTACCTGTCTCTTATCTGAGTGTTGGAATGGTTCCTGGACAGTAGCAGTGATTATGAAAATTCCAACTTTTGTCCCAATCCCGGTCACTGCGGATCCTGATAAATTCCCTATTGTTGAGCTACTTAGAGTCCGCAGAGATTTTGGGATCACAGCGGCTATAGTGACAGCCGTGGCGATATCTGCTGCTGCAGCAGTTATGGCCGGAGTGGCTATGGCCAATCAAGTACAAACTGCTGCCACCATTAATCAAGTTGTCCAACAAACTTCCACCATACTTGAATCCCAAAATACAATTAATCAACATATTTTGTCAGGGATTTTAGCTGCCAACCAAAGAATAGATTTACTCCAAGCTCAGGTAGAAGAATTGGCTGACTTAGTGCTTTTGGGTTGTGTTGACCAACGTGCACATTTATGCATAACCTCTGTCAGATTTAATGATTCCAGGAATGCTTCCCGCATCATTGGCGAATATTTGGCTGGAAATTGGTCCATGGAAGCGGAAGACATGATCCAGTCTCAACTAACCCAGATAGTTGTCTTGAATAACACCCGTGTTGATCCCGTGACTTTGGGTCAATTCACCCATTGGATATCTTCTGCCTTTTCCTTTTTTAAAGAGTGGGTGGGGGTAGGCATTTTTGGTGCAATGTGTTGCTTCGGTATGTTTCTCTGTTTGTGGTTTCTCTGTCACCTCAAGGCCCGCAATGCTCACGATAAGGCTATGATCATCCAAGCTCTTGCTGCTTTAGAAAATGGCAATTCACCTCAAGTCTGGCTTGCGCAGCTTAAACAGTAAATCTTTGACATGGTCGTTGCACCCCAAGTTATTATAACATTGCACTGGGATCGGCATGTCTTTCCTCGTTACTCTCTTAGTGTTGGAAAGCCCTTGCACTCTGCCGGTCTTGCTGCCATTGCACGCAGGTGGGTTTCCACACTAATGCTTCTCTATCGCCTTAAAGTCCGTGCCTTTCTTTCAGGGTGCTGTCAACTCGTTTGTCGTTGTGTACAGCCACAGAACAGCCTCAGCTGTCCCCCTTCGTCCACCTTCATCACGATGCAGGATGCGAGGCAAAGCACTGCACTTGAGTGATCCCTCAACGGACCTCAAGGAAAGCATGTCCTATTGCATGCGGGTTTGACGTCCACACCCCCGCCCTACGAAAAAAGGCGTCGGCTGATATGGGGTCAGGTCTGGGGAAGGTGCCTCCTTAGGACTGAACCATACATTGCAGCCACTTCTGCACAGTGGGATAGGACCTCTACTTTCGCCTGCATTGTTTTATAAAATAGAAGGGGGAACTGTAGTAAGCCATTGTTGTAGATTGTGGCCGCCATTAGAAGATGGCTCCGGCTTCCACTGTGGCCTGTGATAAACAAATTCTTTTGTGGAGAGTTGGCACGCTATCCCTTGGCACCCTATAAGAAAGATCCACGCGGCGGCTTAAGATTGGTACGTGGGGGGCTTTATTAGGCTGTGCTTGGGCTCTCTGAGAGGGAGAGAAAGGAAGGTCACAAAAAGATACTTTAATCAAGGCCTGAATAAACTGCTGAAAGAAGATTCCTGAGTTGAGTCTTCCTTGCGGGCAAGGGGTCGCGACAATCCTACAGACAAGTTAACATTTTTCTGATAAGTTCTATTTTTGATTAACTATGGAGTTTTTTAAACATTGCAATGAGATATCACCTGAGAAAGCAACAAGGCCTTTCCTATTGTGTTGTGTTACACTCGTGTTACGTGTTGTATGTCAGTATGTCTGTGTGTTTGTCCCTATATCATGCAGTGATATGCCAATTGACAGATGAGGAGCGCTCATGAAAAATTTTAAAAATGGATCCAAATATCTTTGATTCACGTGATTCAAATGGCTCAATTTAAATTTGGTAAATAGATAAAAAAAGAGGTCTTAAATTAAGCTTATGTTTTTCTAGGTATAAAATGTTAAATCTGCTTAAATTCAAAAATTTACAAATATTGTTTCAAAATGTGAACAGAAGGAGGTTAACAGATAAAAAATAAACTAGAAGGTTCTATTTATGGATTTCATAAGAGGGAAAATGTGTTTCTGGATAAGAGTCTATATGATTAAGTAATTAAGAGGGTTTAAGTAAATGATATAAAGAAGGTCTGTGTAAGTTGCTTATAAGTGTAAGTTTTTGAGCAAGTAATCTTAAAGAAATTAAACAGCTGGTTAAACAAGTGCTATTGTTTTAGAGAATTGTGCTATGTTATCTCTTTAAAAGCTAAACTTGGTTAATATAAAAACATCAATGTAATTGGTGCTATTAATGTGTTCACATCTTCCAGGTATACAAGTCTGTTAGGTAGAAGCTTTAGAAAGAGCATTATATCAAGCTGTGTTCTAAAGTTGTATGGTAATTTTAGGCTTAAAAGAAAGACATGTTGGAGATATAATTAAATCATTTGTGTTCTATAACTGGACTTGTTATCAATAAGTTATGTAAAGTTCCATGGTACTTTTTACACTGAGATACAACTTAAGTGTATTTTTAAGTTAATGAGGGCTTGATCTGTGTAAAGGTTTTGTTGTAAAACACAAAAGTACTTTGCTACTTTTCTACAAAGGTTAAAAGTTTTCAACCTTTCTTTAATTCATGTTTTAGATGTGATATTATGTTGTGTTTGCTCAAGTTCACAACAATTTATGTAGGCTTTATAAAATAATGTTTAAAAAGCAAAGATCAGCTTCAGAACTATAGTATTTAAGATCTATGAAGAGCCCCGCCTTATTTGAGATAAGGCTCTATGTCTCATCTCACTGCATGTGAAAGTGAGTATGGAAGAAGTAGGCCAGATTTCAGTACATTTAAAGTTGTGTCCAAAGGTTAGTTTTTGTCAAGATTACCAGGATCTCAAACAGGGGATTATAATGTATAACTCCACCAAAATTCAAGGTAGCTATTACATGAACTAAATATGTTTTTACTCTTGATAATTTTATCTTGTAGTTTTCAAAATGGCTTAAAAATTGCCCGTTAATGCTTTGCAGAGGTACTGATTAAAGAACTCACAACCTGGGTTAATGTAAGATAAGGAGTTATCACCTACAGGATAGAGAGATAGACATTAAAGCCCAGTGCTCTTAATAAAAGGCTGTTAAAACTTATTTGCTGGATGTTTAAGATTAAGTTTTAAAATTAAAAATTTGGCTCTTGCCCTCTGAGTCAGTCTGAGTCAGGGGATAGGGGACTTTTCCAAAGAGCTTTGCAACTCTAGGCCACATAACCTCCCAATCAGGGAGATTAATGAGACCAGTGGAGGACAGAAAGCCAATCAGTGCATTTGCTGTGAAGAGGAGGGTCATCAGAAAAGGGAGACATTCCCGATGCTTCTGAGGGAAGCCACATGGTCAAGCAAGGAGTGGACCCATCCTAGCGCAAATGGCACTAGCAGATCTGAGAAGCTGCTGTAAAGTTCCCGAGGACTCCCAAGGAAACTCAGCTGACTGTTAATAGATAGAAACAAAAGTCAGTTTGACTTTCTTCATCTTAAACACTTAGCAAAGACAGTCAAAGCCAAAACACAGCTATTCCTGGCATTTTAAATAAAAAAATACTTAAATGTAACTTCCATAAATAAGTAAACTGGAGGCTTCAAAAGAGATTCTCAGACAGGAATGCCTGATAACTATCAAAAGGAACTGCCAGAGTATTTTTTAGTTCAAGGCCTTTATTTCTAACCTACACAGGTAGGCATGGTGTTTGCTAGTATGGTTATCCAGCCCTAAGTAACAAAGCTAAATACTTCTCTATTAGACACAGAGGTCATACTAGTAAAAGGATTTTGCAAGCTCAGATGACATCTGTAACCCTAAAAGTTAAATGTTGTGTTTACATCCCTGACAATTCTGGCAATGTGACAAATAAACTTAAAGATTTACATGCTCAGATAGAAGCCATGTCCTCAGCAACTTTGTCATGGAAACAATATCTTAGCTCCTGGTTCTTGGTACTTCCTGGTGGAAAACATTGTTTGTTTTTGTCTTTGCCATCATACTCATTGGCATATTCCTGTGCTATGGGATTTATTGCTGCATCAATCTGATTCCAGTACTAATGAATTCTTGTTTCTCTTATAGACCACCCATCACTCAAATGGCCCTCCAGTCTATTACTTCTCAATCAGACTTCTATCATGGACCCACTCGATAGACCCGATTTTTAAAGGGGGATTCCAAACTGCTTGCCCCACACTGTCCCTTTTCAGCCTGAAGAAGCCAGAAAGATTTTCTTCCCCCCCCTTCCTTACAGCAGTAAGGAGTTCCCAAATTAGAGGGGGGAATGAAGCCAGATTTAAAGTTAGGTAGTCAGTGTAGTTAGGTAAATTGGGTCTAATATCGAGTGTAATCTAAAATGGAGGCCATGCTGGGAATGACTCAGGGAAAACGCAGGACAACTCATGGAATGTTAATGAAGTCCTGAAAAGGCCCTAGTACAAAATCCACCTCAAAGAAATGTTAATGGAGCCCGGGAAAACAGCCCCAACAGACTTGGAGATAGCCCATCCCAAAAGGTGATAATTAAGCTCACCTGTAGGCCTCCAACCTACATTCCATCACTGAAAGAACTATAAAAAGAGGAAAGAACAGCCCTTCCACGGATTCCACCTCTTGGGTCCCCTTCTTCCTCTGGGAGAAGTCTTTTCTGCTCTCCTTTAATAAACTTCTAATTTCTACTCTGACCTTGCCTCGGTGTGTGCTTTCTGGTGTTATTCTTCAACACTGGGGAAACAAGAACTCATCACTGGTCAACAGTGGTTTCAAGCTTAGGGTAACATTTGAAGTGGAGGGGACTCCAGTGAACTTTGGAGAGGATACAGGAGCAGTATTCTCAGCCCTTTAGTCCCCACTGGGCTCCTATCAAATAAATGGTCCCTAGTTCTAGGGGATAATGGCAGTACATATCAGGCTTTTACAACTAAGAGGATTATGGATGTAGGAAAAGGAAAAGTCCACCACTCTTTCCTAGTAATCCCAGAGTGCCCAGCCCCATTGATGCACAGGGATCTGCTTACCAAACTCGGGGCTAGAATAACCTTTAACCCTGATGTTCCCCCAAGTGGATGTTCTAAAGCCTTCAGTGAAAACTTCCATAGTCACAGCATTAACTATGTCCATTGAAGATGAACATCAACTCTTCGTGCCCCCTAGGACTAATCAAAGAGGCAAACTACCACAGAAATGGATAAAAGATTATCCTAATGCCTGGGCAGAAACTGCTGGGTTAGGTCTAGCAATAAAACCACCTCCAATAGAACTAGAATTAAAAGCCTCTGCCTCTCCAATCAGTGTTAAACAATATCCTCTAAGCAAAGAAGCTAAAGATGGGATAAGTCCCCATATTCAGAAATAATTGGCCCTTGGGGTCCTAAGGCCCTGTTAATCAGCCTGGAATACCCCCCTGCTACCAGTAAGAAAGCCAGGAACTAGGGACTACCGTCCTGTTCAAGACCTAAGAGAGATAAACAACAGAGTGCAGGACATTCACCCAACAATACCCAATCCATATAATTTGCTTAGCACTCTGAATCTGGAGCGGGAATGGTACACTGTGCAGGACTTAAAAGATGCTTACTTCTGCTTGCCCCTACATAAGGACAATCAGTTTCTGTTTTCTTTCGAGTTCATAGACCCAGAAACTTTAACATATGGCCAACTAACCTGTAGTAGACTCTCACGGGGGTTCAAAAACTCCCCCACTATCTTTGATGAAGCCCTCCACAGGGCTTCAGAACTGCACACCCCGAAGTCACCCTACTCCAATATGTGGATGATCTGATACTGGCAGCCAACACCAAGAAGAACTATGAGTCTGGGACCCAAGCACTATTATCCGAGCTTGTTCGGCTTGGATATAGGGCTTCTGCAAAAAGGACCAAAGTTTTCAGCAAGAAGTAATCTTCCTGGGTTATTCTCTTAGGGGTGGCAAACGATGGCTCAGTGAGCCCAGAAAACAAACCGTTGTGCAGATACCGCCCACATTTAATAAGAGACAATTCAGAGAGTTTCTTGGGACTGCAGGCTTTTGCAGGTTATGGATTCCTGGGTTCGCATCTCTGGCTGCCCCTTTATACCTGCTTATAAATGGGGATGCCCAATTCAAATGGACCCCTGAGCACCAACAAGCTTTTGATAATGTCAAAAAAATATGCTGCTATCTGCTCCGGCTTTAGCACTCCCAGAAGTAGAAAATCCCTTCACTCTCTACATCAAGGAAAAGAAAGGAATAGCACTGGGAGTGTTCACTCAGACTTTGGGACCTTGGAAAAGGCCGGTAGCATTCTTATCAAAAATATTGGACCCAGTGGCTAGCGGGTGGCCCCATTGCTTAAGAGCTATAGCAGCGGCAGCCCTTCTAAAAAAAGATGTTCATAAATGAACGTTGGGACAGAAGCTAACCATTATAGCCCCCCATGCCCTGGAGAGCATCATCTGTCAGCCTCCAGAGAGTTGGCTATCAAACTCCAGAATAAACCACTACCAGAGCCTCTGGATTAGCAAAGACAGAATAACTCTGGGACCCCCTGCTCCACTCAATCTGGCTACACTGCTGCCAGAAGAATCATCAGAACCCATCACTCATGAGTGTCAACACATACTGGCAGAGGAAACCATTATAGGATGAGACTTGAGAGATCCAGCCACTGCCTCACCCAGAAGTCGTATGGTTTACAGACGAGAGAGCAGCTTCCTCCAAGATGTTAAGCAGCGGGCTGGAGCAGCAGTAGTTAGCAAACTAATGTCATCTGGTCCTCTGGTCTCGCAGAAGAGACATCAATCCAAAAGGCAGAACTCATTGCCCTTCCGAAAGCATTGGAACTAGCAACAGGCAAAAGGGCCACCATATACACTGATAGCCGCTATCCATTTGCCAATGCTAATGTGCACAGGGCTATTTACCAGCAAAGGGGGCTATTAACCTCTGCTGGGAAAGAAATAAAGAACAAAGATGAGATAATCCACCTTCTCTCAGCAGTGCAAGGCACTAAGGAACTAGGTATAGTGCACTGTCCAGAGCACCAGAAGGGAAACGACCCCTTGACGGTTGGAAACAGAAGGGCAGATGAGGAAGCTTAATTAGCAGCCCTAAACGGAGTGACTCTGGTAACTTTTTCCACACCGGGGGGAACAACAATCAGGAGATTTGGCCGCACTGGAACATTCAGGCAACTTATCATCTGAGGAGACAGATACAGGACTCTGGGACCCTACAGAGCCAAGTTTACGATTTCAAAAAGCCCACCTTTATGTCAAAGACGTACACCAACTCACCCACTTAGGCTCAAAAAAGTTATAGGCACTCCTAAAGGACCGGAGAAAGGACTTATTATTGACTGACTCACAGAGGAAAGAAATAGCTGAGCAGGTGACTAGAGCTTGTCAAGTCTGCCAATTAGTTAATGCTTACCCATCCAAGCTTCCTGCATGGAAGCGCTTATGAGGAACCAGAGCAGGACAATTCTGGGAAGTGGACTTTACTGAAATTAAGCCAGCAACGTATGGACTTAAATATCTCCTAGTCTTTGTAGATACTTTTTCAATATGGGTTGAAGCCTTTCCCATGAAGAAATAAAAGGCTCAGAGGATGGTCAAAAAGATTCTATAAGACATTTTTCCAAGGTTCAGCCTGCCTAAGGTAATGGGGTCTGATAATGGACTGGCCTTCGTGGCCCAGGTAAGTCAGGGATTCCCCAGGACCCTGGGGATTAATTGGAAGTTAAATCGTGCTTATAGAACCCAGAGCTCAGGACAGGTAGAAAGGATGAATAGAACCATCAAAGAGACCTTAATGAAATAAAGCTTGGAGACCGGCATAAAAAATTGAACTATGCTCCTACCTTAAGCACTGTTAAGTGCAAGAAAAACGCTCTCTGCCTCTTTGTGTAAACTCACCCCTTATGAAATTCTCTATGGTGCCCCTTCTCCAGTAAGGGACCTAACCCCAACTCTGAGACTCAATGATTCCTTTCACACACTCTTTCTTGACAGACTTAAAGCCCTTGAACAAACCCAGCACCCAGCGATACCTGTGGAAACAGTTGGCCACTGCTTATCAGCCTGGAGATGAGGGAACCCCACATCGATATCAAGTGGGAGACTTCATCTACATGAGATGGCATTAGGTGTCATCCCTGAAACCCCGCTGGAAAGGACCATACCAGGTGCTGCTTATAACACCCACAGTAGTGAAAGTGGATGGGATCACTTCCTGGATCCATGCCTCCCATCTCAAGCCTGCGCCCTGTCCAGACTCTGGCTGGAAACTGGAACAGACTGGTAACTGTCTCAAGTTGTGTGTCTGTCCTGTGGGTAGGGCTATGGATTCTTCCCCTGACCACCAGCAGTCCTAATCCTCATCAGCCTGTTCAGCAACAATGGCAAGTTATAAATTCTACTGGGCAAGTAGTGTGGTCTATTTCACATATAGCCACCATATGGACTTGGTGGCCATCTCTCCACCCGGACATTTGTCAGCTTGCCATAGGCCTCTCTGACTGGGATATCCCTGACATAGAGGACCCCCCACAGAGATCCCACTAGACCCCAACCAGGGCAACATAGACCACCTTACCCCATGAATTATGGATATCATCTCCCCCAGCTCAGGTGTAAACTAGCCAATCTTGATTTTTATGTTTGCCCAGATGATTTCCAAAGTCGCAAACAGGCCCAAACCTGTAGAGGATCCAGTGACTTTTATTGTAGATCTTGGGGTTGTGAACAAACGGGAGCTGCATGGTGGAACCCAAACTCCCCTGACAGTACGATTCAGGAAGAAAGAAATGACACCTTGATTGCTCCCAAGAAATGTGCTGCTAGCCAAGTGGTGTCAAAAACTCACTGTGGAAAGAATAGTCTATGTTACCCCCTCATTTTAACTTTCAATTCCAAAGGAAGGGGCTACCTCGGAACAACATGCCTATGGGAAATACGTGGGGAATGCGATTCTATATTTATGGCCCTCGTTATGACTTTGGTCACTGGTTCACCATCCGGCTTAAAAAGGAAGAAAATATCACAGCAATAGAGCCCAATCCCCTCAAACCAGGAACTAAGCCTCCTAAACCTCCCATGCCTAGATCTACCAGAACCCCTCTACCATCTCATACTTCCCGGTTTCCATCTTTGCCTACTTCCCCAGTCCAGAGTACAGCTGACTCCTCCCCCTGGGAACTAATTAAAGGAACCTTTATTGTACTGAACTCCACACAGTCAGAACTCCTTGCATTTCAGCCCAGGTATTTGACAGCTCTGTAAATTATTGTGTAATGGTGCAGATACTCCCCAGGGTGCTCTATTATGATTTAGAATCATTTGAAGGTCTACTAGGGGGAGAAACAACCCGATTTTGCGGGGAGCCAGTGTCCCTTACTCCTGCCATCCTATTGGGGATAGGAGCTGCTGCAGGAGTGGGTACTGGAACAGCTGCTATGATACGTGGGTCACAACAAGTGGCCCAATTAGAAACAGCAATATCTCAAGACTTGAAGACGTTAGAGACCGCCATCACAGCGCTGCAGGAATCCTTAACTTCTTTTCTGAAGTTGTTTTAAAAAACAGGCGAGGATTAGACCTCTTCTTCATAAATGAGCGGGGCCTCTGTGCTGCACTGAGAGAAAAATGTTGTTTTTATGCTGACCATACTGGAGTTGTAAAAGAATCCATGAGTAATTTGAGAAAATGCCTTGAAGAGCACCAGAGAGATAGGGAGATTCAACTAGGGTGGTTTGAGTTATGGTTTACCCAGTCCCCCTGGTTAACTACACTCCTATCAGACTTAGCTGGACCCCTAATCATCCTTATGGTGTTGCTAACTGTAGGACCTTGTTTGCTTAACCACATAGTTTCCTTTCTCCAGGCTCAAATTGGGCAGGAAAAACTCATTGTAATCAGACAGAAATATGCTCCACTGGCAGAAATAGAATGTGAGACCCCGCAATAATTATGATTTATTACTTTTAAGATTAAAAGTAGTAAGAAAAAGGAGTGGGAAATGAAAGAATAAAAGAAATTGAAATTGAAACATATAGAACCAGGTTTTGTAAAGTTTGCAAGCTGCACTCAGAACCTGAAATTCCTGTGGCAGTTAATACAATTCCCGGAACTGCCAATTAAATGTGTGTTGAAATCTTCCCTGACCACCTAGTTACTTAACAACCCCTTCCCAGAAACCGTGCAGCTCACCACGTATACATCTCAGGGCTTCAACCAATCAGTTTAAATGTATACCCCTTCTCAGGGCCAACCAATCACCCCCTACCCGACCTCTTCCCGCCAATGAATGTGCTAATCATGTTTTAGAGTTGTTATTTGATTTTCCTGTGGTACATGTTGATTTCCTAAAGGAGGCAATGATGTATGTAAAGCCCCTGCCCTATCTAAAGAATGTATATAAACTCTGCTCAAGTTGTTCTTGGGGCTCTTTGTTCTTTGCTCCTCTGAAGTTAGCTCTGAGCCCCAGCATGCTGGACTCCCAATAAGCCCTTTGCTGAAACATGAGACAGTCTCTTCATGGTCTTTTCCTCCAACTTTTGACCGACCTTTTCACCTATGAAGGACCTGAGAGAGCAAAAGTCAACTCCATGTCAACTTCCATGTCAAACAACCTGGTCAGAATGAAGGAATGTGTCTGAATCAGCCTCTCCCTTCTTAATGTAGATGAAATGGACCAAACCAGGCCTGTGTACAGAGCTTTTCCCGGGTGCCTATGGTGTATATACCATTCTAATTTGTGAAAGTGTCACAGGAAGTAGGGGCAGCCTCCATCTCATGGGACCATTGGAATCAACTGTTAGGACAAACTGGTTTTCCAAGGCAGTGACCTCATTCAGTTGCTGAAGGAAGTGACCTACCACACTTCCTTGGTGATGGAACTCTCTGAACTTGGGACCAGGAAGCCAGCCACCAAGAGCAAGTCCTAGTCCTAGTCCCAGTGGTCTCAATTGTTTGGATTTATCAAGGACAGCGTCAGTCTTTCTTGGTACCTACATATGTGATGATGGCCAAATTCCAGGAGAGCTCTGAAGAGGGACTTTTCTGAGAAAGCAGGTAGTGGCTCAACCATGGCTCCTGACAACTTCAAAGAGTTGGCAAAGAAGACCAGATCTGAGACAAGACAGGCCATTTCAGGGGAACATAGTATGGCTCACCAGTCAGAGGACACTCAGGATAGTCACAGACATACTTGGGGGAAAGAGGTGCCGTTGTGGGTGTCGGTGTGAGTTTGTGGTTTTATCTCATGTTCTGAGAATAGGTAGGAAAGGCAGTTTGTAGGTTTGGACTGGAAAGTTTCTAGAAAGTCATTTGACAACACGAGAGTTTCTATGTCTGTGTATCCCACTGTATCCGTGTTGTAGACATTTGAAAAACAAATGCATCAATGGTTGTGTCCTGTCTAGTAGAAAGCTTCCCAGCATTCATGCTGCCCAATTTAAGAATGTAGAGTGGCTTGCCTTATGGATGGGGAACACCTAGTATCTTCCAAAGTTCCTCTTTTCCTCCTGAATACTGGCCACTTTCCAGAATAGCCTTATGGTTTGGTGTCCAAGATATGTACCACCTCCAAGCTCTGTGACATGGCCATGTACTGGATAGCTGAAGGGAATGGGAGCATCTCAGAAAACGTGGATATCAGTGTGACCAGTAAAGTCTCAGTGGAGAAACCCTGCTTTGGGCCATTTGCTTACTTATGTTTCTATTACCCTGAATGGCAGGAAGGTCATTGCCTCAGGCCACCCCTTTGTGAAGCCTGAAGAAAACAGGTTTCAAATGGAAATGAATGGGCATCACCTGTGGCTCTTTGCTTAATTGCTTTGGAAAGGGATGTGTCTGAATCAGCCACTTGGCCCGGTGTGACAGCAGTGGCTTAGATTCTCAGCATCTGATGGATCTAAAGAAAGTTTCCAAGTGTGCATCCAAAACCAAAATGGCCAAAAGAGCAGTCATTGTGGATGATGTCTCTCGCTTTCCTCTGTAAGCTTCCTGAGCTAAATCAAGTGAGAATAGGGATCTTTGGGTCAAGTCAGTTCTTCAAAGCCCTGCAGAGGCTAGCCGATAGGTGCTTGGGTTTTCTCATGAAACCAATTCACATAAAGAATCTATACCACACAGTCATTAGGCCTCAAATTGGAGAAGCGGAACAGTTATAGAGCAGGCCTATTTGATCACTCTTGGTTCACAGGAAGGGTGTTCAGGCCACCCTGACTTTAGGCAAATGAGGGGCAAGGCTGCTTATTTTGAACAGTGTATTTGGCTGTGCCCTTCATGGAAACCTCCAGCCAGAGTTCATGATGAGTGTCTATGTGGAAGACGATGAGGGCCATGTGGGAGTGATTTAGTTTTAATTGTGGTCATTTGTGTGGTGGTTGTAAGAGATGCCTGAATTCACCTGGGCTTGAACTCTGGTGTGATTCCTCTTAGAGACTGCGTTATGGAACTGATGTCAGAGAAGTATTGCCATGAATTGTGTTGGGATTTAAGGAGGCCACGCATGAGAGTCGCCCTTGGAAACTGAGATCTAAGCCCAGAGTGACTTTCCACAGAGCACTGGGAATCTCAGCAGGATATCACATGATTTTATTCTGAAAAACTTGGCAGCCATAGTTGATAGTCAAAACACACATGGACCTCACATTGTAGACCTCAATTGGCCTGGCTTCATGTGACCTTTTGGCCACTCTTTGGGAAGCCTTGCCTGTGAGAGTTCTCCAGAGTATTCCTTGAAATGTGCTTCCTCAAAATTTAATGGTTCCTTAATAAATTGAAACCCACAGTTTCTCCAACTTCATCTTAGGAAATGGCTAGATAAATACTCTGAAATTTTTGAAATTCCCATGACCACCTGCAACTGGAGAATATTTGGATGTCCTGTTGCTGATCATGAGTATACCAGAGAGTGCCTTGATTGACTGGGTTTCAGGAAAATGGTGTAGAACAGAGATGCCAGTATGTTGGGGCCTGCTGAGTAGTGGGTCTAGAGCTGTTGTGTGCAGGTTTGTGATGAAACATCTGTGGTCGGGCCATGTGTATCTGCCATTGACTTCCAAATGACTTGTGGCTGACATGGTGCAGACAGGAATCACTAATATGTCTGAAACCACTCCATTAAAGGCATCTTGTTATATGGAGATGTTTCAGGGCAATGTTCAGAATCCGGTTGCTATGGTCAAGGGGGTTAGCTATGTGGGATAGAAGCCTGGTTGGTGCATTCTCCTGCAGACCCTGACCCACCACAAGTGACAGGACTCCCTCCAGCACTGTGTCCCAGTTGAACTCCTTGTATTTCATGAAGCAAATACCAAACTCCGAGTGCCGTAGAAAGAAACACCATGAAAAGTGGAGGATGACCAAATGGCTTCACAGTCCACATGCGGATACACTTAGCTTTCAGCGGCCACAGCTTACCTACAGAGAGAAGTCAGCACTGCTGCCTCATGTTCTTTGGAAAAATAGAAACAATGTCCTCCAGGACACATAGATGCAGACCCAGCTTTGATGGTCTCATTAGAATGAAAGTTAAATCTCCTGACAACAACATATATGTCAAGTGCCCATCCTCAGGCGCAGTTTCTCAAGAAGTCATTAGTCTGGCAGAGCTCCATGTTTGTGGAGTGTTTACCTTTTAGACCAGGTCGCAAGAAAAGACCACTGACTTCAATTAAAATCAGATTAAAGCAAGCTTATTATTTCCACCACCCCAGCTGCCTCTCCCTCCAAAAACGTCGGGAACAAGAGAGCAACACCAACTTTCCTGCAGCCCAGCTTTATAGCCCAGAAAGTTACACAAAAGGGGAGTTACAGATAACAGAACTCTGACAAGCATCACCCTAATGGTAGTTTACATATTTTTTTTTTGCTGGCCCCAACATCAGAATTTATGAGAACCATTAGAGCCTCAGAGAGTGTTGTCTGGCCAAGGAAGGCCAATATTTATGAGGTGTCAATAAAGTTTCAGAGAGGGCTGCTATCTGGTCACAGAGCCAGGCATGGGTGAGTTCAAGGCATGGGCAGGCATTCCAAGCAGGTTCAGAATTTGCTGTAATTAATAGTTAAGTCAAAATTATCTTTTCATGGCTTTGTGGCAAGATGTCTCCAATTTTAATAAAAGATCAGGTTGCATCTATGATTCCCTCCTTTTCTAATGTGTGCCTTTCAAATCTTTGATAGGGTAAGGGAAGGGCACTGTGGGAATTTTAATCCCTCAGGTAACAGTCTCCCTATTTTTTGAACTCAACCAAAAACAGGTATCCCTGATTTTATCTGACTTAATTAATTACTTATATTGATATTCTATTTATTTTTGTCTCCATTGTTGTAAGAAGAAAGGCGTCACTCATTTTGGCTTCTTCTTAGCTGAGAGAGGGTGACGTGAGGGGGCACGGCCTGAGGGACATGAGTTGCCTTTTAGAAGTCAGTTCGGTTTGAAGTCTGGTTGTGGAAGAACAGGTAGTAAAGTCATCTGGGGATGGGTTCTTCTAAGAGAGAAACAAAAAACATGAGTACTGAATTAATGTTGCAGCAGCTGGAACATGTCACTGTATAGAAGTTCCCTCATAAGTGTTTAATATCCCCAGTAATCAGGACTGTCAACTTAATATTTAACTTTTAGTGTTACAGTTGTCCCTCCCCATAAGATACAGTTTAATAATTTAATGTCATCTGATCTTGCAAAATCCTTTTAGTATGACCTCTGTGTTTAATAGAGAAACCTTTAATTCTCTTACTCAGGGCTGGATAATCATACTAACAAATACCAAGCCTATATGTTTAGGTTAAGAATATATGTAGGCCTTAAACTAAAAACTTCTGCCTCTGGCAGATCCTTTTGATAGTCTCGTTTTATAGTTATCAGGCATTCCTGTCTGAGAATCCTTCTTTGTAGCCTCCAGTCTTACTTATTTTGGGAGGCTAATATGAAGTGAATACCTTAATATATTATTATTACTATTATTATATAAAATGCCCAGGAATGGCTGTATTTTGTTTTTAACTGTCTTTTCTAAGTGTTTAAGATGAAGCAGTCAAACTGACTTTTGTTTCTATATATTGTGAACAGTCAGCTGAGCTTTTATGGGAGTCATTCCTGGGGAAACTTGAGAGCAGCTTCTCAGTTCTGCTAGTGCCTTTTGCGCTAGGTGGGTCCAGGTCTTCCTTGACCATGTGGCTTCCCTTGGAAGCATCAGGGATGTCTCCTTTCTCTGATGACTCTCCTCTTTGTAGCAATGCACTGATTGGCTTTCTGTTCTCCAGTGGTCTTATTAATCTCCCTGATCAGGAGGTTATGTGGTTCAGAGTTGCAAAGCTCTTTAGAGAAGTCCGCTGTTCTCTGGATACAGACTGATTCAGAGGGCAAGAGCCAAATATTGGTTTTCTTGTCCCTATTCATTTAACTTTAATTTTAAAACCTAATCTTAAATACCCATCAAATAAATTTTAACAGCCGTATATTAAGAGTACTGGGCTCTAATGTCTATAATTTAAAATTATTTATCTTTTTATTAATTGGGATCTGTATTATTCTGTCTGTCTTGTAGGTGATGGCTTATTATCTTAAATTAACCCATGCTGTGTTCTTAAAGCAACATTTCTGTAAAACACTAACAGGGAATCTTTATGTCACCTATAAGGAAATTACAAAATAAAATTAACAAGAGTAAACATACTCAGTTCTTGTAATAGCTACCCTGATTTTTTTGGCTGAGTTATACATTACATCCCCTGTTTGAGATGCTAGTAATCTTGACCGAAAAAAAAAAAAAAAAAAAAAAAAACCAAAAAAAAAAAAAAAACTTTTGAACATAACTTTAAATGAAATAACATCTGACCTACTGCTTTCGTAGTCATTCTCACATATAGTAAGTTGGGACAGAGAGCCTTATCTCAGGTAAGCCAGTGCTCTTTATAAATCTTAAGTGTTTTAGTTATAAAGCTAATCTTTGTTTTTAAAATATCATTTTACAAAGTTTACATTAATTTTTTGAGGTCACATGAACATTAGTTAACACCATATGATATAACATTTAAAACATTAATTAAAGAAAGGCTGAAACTTTTTAACCTTTACATAGATTAGGCTCTCATTAACTTAGAAATACATATAAATTGTTCCCCAATGTAAAAAGTAACATAAAAGTTTACATATCTTATTGATAACAGGTAAATAAATCCCCAATATATTTTTTTACCATACAACTTCAGAACACCAGCTTGATGTAATGCTGTTTTAAAGTTTCTACCTTACAGACTTGTATACCTGGAAGATATAAGCACATTAATAGCATCACAATTGCATTGATGTTTCTACATTAACCAAGTTTAGCTTTTAAAGAAATGGCAGTACAGTGCTTTAAAATAACAGTTCTTATTTAATCAGTTGTTTAATTTTTATGGTTGCTAGCTCTAGAAAAAATAAAACTTAATAAACACAATGATATGGGTAAACTTATGTTTAAAAAATTTTTGTCTCTTTAACACATGACTGATTTTTACAATCTTATACAGACTTTAGGACAAACTTATACAGACCTTAGTAAATCAACCAGATATCTAACAAAAGTACTCATGAATGAGTAATCCCATATCAAATTTACATTACTTATTTTTCAAAATATTAGACAAATGTATTGAACAGTGTAAGCCATTTTTTTGTTGAAGGGAAAGACCTAGAACCAAGGCATATTAGACCTTTTGTCGCCATTAATATTTTATTAGATTTTTGAACACCTAGAAACACTTGTAAGCTTAAATTTAAAGAAATTTATTTTTATCTGTTTATCCAATTTAAATTGAAGCAATTAAATCAGGTGAATTAAAGATCTTTGAATCCACTTTTTAAAATTTGTTTTTATGAGTGCTTTTTTTTATGAGTGCTCCTTATATATGTTAATTTGTATATCATCAATATGATATACGGATATATGTATATATAGACATACAACACATAACAAATGTGTGCACACATAATAATAGTAAAGGCCTTGTAGCTTTTTGCAGGTGAAATCTCCATTGAAATGTTTCAAAAACTCCACTGTTGGTCAAAGATAGAAATGATCAGAAAAAAATTAACCTAGGTCTGTATGATCAAAATCATGAGCTCAAAAAAAATAAAGAATCTAAGAAAAAAAATTAGAGTCCTGGAAAAAATGACTGGCCAGTAATTAGTAAATACCATACAATTCAACTTTTTCCCCCCTTAGGCCTCAGATCAGTCTCCTACTGAGCTTGCAGGCTTCTTTCATTTGCATTTCAACATAAGTCCTGGCTGAGGTCTGGAAGGAGGAGGAAAAAAATGCTATTCTGAGCAGACACCTCAGGCCTAAGGCATTTTAACCATAATTTTCAGATTCTGATGTTGAAAATTTGATACAATTTTAAGATAAAATTCACAGAATTTTATATCTTTACATCTTGTTTTGTCAACAGATACCTTACTATGATTTACTATCCTTGTCCAAATGAATGCACTGGTACACACTGTGACATTTTCCCAGTCTACCCAATTCAAAATTAGTGAAAAACAAAACTGAATGTTTGGGAAGTTACTTGCCAACTTGGAAGTAGAGTTCTTTAGTTTTCCATCCTAAGAATTTAAGTTATCTGGCATGAATTATCTGAAATCATAAACTAAACAATTACCTAAACCCGACTTTTAACTGCAAGATTGAGCAATGCTTCAAAAACCCATTCAGATACCAGATTGTTACAATAAAACATCATCATTTAAACACACATTGAGCTGAGATCATTCCCAAGAAACAATTTATAATATCAGCACATTAATCCACATGTCTTAAAGGGCCAGAAACAAAGACACAAGACAGACAGAAAGGAGCTAAAGACTATGGCTGACAGACAGAAGCCTTAAAAACAGAGCAGATAAGAGAAATATCTCCTACACCAGTTGCACGATAGATGTCCCCACAAGAGGATCAGATGTTTCCACAGAGTGGCAACCTGAAATGTAATATCAAGGGTCTCCATGGTGACTTTACTGCATTTAGTGTCCCTTTTTCTTTTTCTGTTTTTTAACAAGACAGGGGTGGCATAATCCTTACAGTGCAGGGAAGTAAAGAGGGAATTCCCTGAAGCAACAGGGCTTTGGCAGCTGCTGGGAGTCCCTCAGTCCCTCCTTTTACTTACAGGATTAGATCCTCTGGTTTGGTCCCACCCCAAGCATGCTCCATCTCCTAACATTTCAGTAGTCAGCATTCAAAAAGTTCCTGGGCGTGGGGGGAGTGGTTATCAAAATTTGTAACTTAAAGTTTGGTTCCTGACCTTGAAGTGAATTAATACCTATTTAATAATGAGGACAGGGTTTGAGAAAAATAAAAAGGAGGTTTACTGCTTTGCTAACAAAGCAGAAACACAGGGAACTCTGCCCAAAGGTTGTGACTCTCTTGATCTGGAGCGACAAGGGGTTTTCAAAAAGTTTCCATTGTTAACCTGGGAGATACTCTGTTTTTAGGTCACCAGCAGGCATTGCCCTGTGCAGTGGGTGTGCTCCAGGCAGCAACCTAGGGGCTTCTCTTATCCTGCTTAACAAGGGAGTGTAAACTTCATCATAGTTCCTTAGAACACAGTCCAAAGGGGTGTCAGGCTTACTTTCTTTATTATCCATTTTTACATCCAATATCCTTAAGTTTTTAACCACAGAAATCACACAACAAGATTCACAAAAACAAACAAACAAAAACATATAAAACAGAACAAAACACAAAGAAACACAAACCAGGCGAAGATACAGAAAAACAGAGGAGCAATGCAACGTCTTGCTTAAGCTCCGGGGTAGGAGCTCCTGCGTGCCCAGCTGCACCTTTCTACTCTTTCAGAGAAATTCCCTACAGAACAGAACAGAGGACAGGACAATTCTTGTTACTGTCCAGGACAGGAGTATATGTGAGCCTCCCCAGGCCACCTCTCTGTCATCAGAAGACATCTCACTTAACCGGATATCAGATGTTATAATGGCACCACTTATCTATGGAGGCTTCCTCCACCAGGTGCTTGCTAATAGTTTTAGTGTGATGATTCAGTGCAGTGCTCCCCGGACCAAAGGCTCACTCCAAGGCCTTGGAACTTGGCTCTCCAGATCTGAGCCCTGGATGAAAGGCCATCTTCAGAATTTCCAGCAGTCTGGTCTTGTGATCTGGTTGGGTCATCTCGCTGGGGAACTCCAAAATGTTAGACCAGGACGCAAGAAAAAACCACTGACCCCAATTAAAATCAAATTAAGGCAAGCTTATTAGTTCAACCAGCTGGGCTGACTCTCCTTCTCAAAACGGTAGAAAAAAGACAGCATCCCCACCTTTCCTACACCCCAGCTTTATAGCCCAAAAAGTTACACAAAAAGGAAGTTTCAGAAAACAGAACTTTGACAAGCATCACACTAATTGTAGTTTACATTTTTTTTTTGGCTGCCCCAGCATCAGAAATTATGAAGACCATTAGAGCCTCAGAGAGGGTCATTGTCTGGCCAGGGAAGGCCAATATTTATGAGGTGTCACTAAAGTTTCAGAGACGGCTGCGATATGGTCAGAACTCCAGGCATGGGTGAGTTCAAGGAATGGGCAGGCATTCCAAGCAGGTTCAGAATTTTCAGTAATTTACAGTAAAACAAAAATTATCTTTCCATGGCTTTGTGGCAAGATGGCTCCCAATATTAATGAAAGATCATGTTGGGTGATCACCCCTGTTCCTTACTTTTGGAAACTCCTCTACCACCTCCAAGGTTGTGAACTCCTGAGCATTTTCCATTCCAGATATGTATTCACAGAATTTCTAACTCTTGTCCTCTAATTGTGTCTTCCTTGGGGCAAAGGTAATGTCAAGGCATTGTTCTGGATGAGAGTGGGAAGATTATTGAGTACCCCATATTTGCATACACATTGGATTCATTTTCCAATTTTCCATTCAAAATACTTTATCCCTGACAATATCCCATAAACTACTAGACTCTAACTACTAATACTAATATGATGGAGAAAAATAACCCAAACAGAATTGAAATACAAGCAGTTCAGAGGAGGCATGGTGTATATTGAACGTGCCTTTGGCAAGATAATGGGTAGGTGTTATAAATCTAGTCAACTTTTAATTGAAATAGTTCTCCATGTGTTTTTAAAGTTAATAAATATGTGAATTCCTATCTCGCTTTCTCTGTAGCCTATTCAGCACATGTATTTTTATATGCACATATAGAATCCTACCTGATAACATGCGTATATTTTTGTGAGGTGCCTGACTTGGCAGATACAAATGGTGAGTAAAGATCACTCCTCCTAAACGCTTTTGGAACTGAAAATTCAAGCTATGGGTGAGCTTCCTAGTTGAACAACATTATACACAAATCCATGTTCAGTAAAATGAATGTTTTTGGATCTGTGAATGATATAAATTTCACGGTGAATTTCGATTGACATATATATTGCTACTATTTAATGTCTGTCTTTGTTTGTATATATATATATATATATATATATATATATATATATATATATATATATATATACACACACACACACACACACATACACACACACACACTCTCCAGATTTTTCAGAATATGAAATTTATGAGTCTTATATACACTCCCAAAATTCATTCATGTTCATGTATGTGGATTAATAATCAACTTTTCACAAGATTATTCTCAGAAATATTCATCAACCTGAAATACATATGTGTTTCCTAGTACTGAAAACTAACTTCAGTGAAAGGTGCATGCAAATTCTAATATTTCTACAGTAACTGACCTAGTTTAACATCAATGCAAGTAGATTCCTATGGGACATGATGTGTATTTTGACGTTCATTTTTATTCAACACTGGTACATTACTATTTCTTCAGTTTATGCACATCATAGGATATATATTTCATCCACTATTTAGCAAATTTATAGGCCTTTGTTTCACTTTCAATCACTTCCTTCTCCAGAACACATGTATTTCTCTATGTTTCTTGACGGATCTTTTCATGAGACTTCTTTCCAAACACATTACTTTTGATTTCCATAATCACTTTTGAAACAAAACTCAAACATCCTTCATGATAAACCATAATCCTAAGATGACCATTAGATATATAACTGGCTGGAATGAATGACAGTATATCAATATAACATTTCTTATGTATTTTCAGATATCAATTCAATCAATTATTTAAAGTGGATCCAGTTATACTATTTATTCACAGTATGGTCTATTCATGCATTAACTCTATATTCATAAATATAGGGTACACCTATTTTTACCCCCATACTAATTTATACGTCTTCAAAATATTGCTCCTAGAAATGGTGGAAGAAATACTTATGACACCTGATCCACATATACATTATATCACAGAATATTCTGGACACAAAAAGCAAAGGTCACACTTATGATTGTACCAAAGCCTAAATGGAAAGTGAACATGGATTACTAAATACATCCATGTCCAGGTTGCCTAATACTCTCAAATGTCAATCCAATTGATGACTACATATTTGTTTCTTCTTAAGATTATGTATTCAACCTCAAGCCTGTTGAAAATGTCTAATCCTATCACTCTCTTTATACTTTGCTTGATTTCCTAATGTCTCTAATGATATCTGCTTTCATACATGTTATTCCCAGTTCGCCATTTTGACTGACTCTTCACATGTGCTCACATTTACATTCACTCTCTACCCAAAACCCTATTGCTAAAGAACTTTTGTTCCAAATCCTATACTCACTCTTCTTTCTAAGCCTATCGACTACGTTCCTAATCCTATCGACTATCTCTTTTTGACTGGATGTTCTCTTCAACATTCAATCATCCAAGGTACAAGGTCCTATGCCATTGTATATTGATTTATCTGAGACAAATGTGCAGCATAGAATTCAAAGCTAAGTATCCCACTAAAGAGCCCAATGCCTTTCTGGGTTTCAAATCTTACCTAAATTTTTGATTTCATACTTAGATGTCACCTATATACTCTTGTAAATATCGCAGGTTGCCAATAACATTATTCATCCCACAGAATGATTCCTAACCAAAATCAAAGCTGTTATTACACATAACCATAAACTCTTCCCTTAATATAACATACCGAAGAGCTAGGAGAGAGTTGGTCTTACAATATAGGAATATAGGTGACCTACCACCTGATAAGAACCTCAAAGATCCATGGAGAAATGATCCTTGGAGAAGATGTAGGCAGCTATGTAGGACCTGAGGGAGCAATAGTCATCTTCCACGGCAAACAACCTGGTCAGGATGAATTGATGTGTCTGAATCAGCCTCTCTCTTTTTATTGTAGAGAAGATAGACCAAACCAGGCCTGTGTGCATAGCAGTTCCCGAGTTCCTATGGTTGATATAGAATTCTAACTTCTGAATATGTTACAGTATGTAGGGGCAGCCGCCATCTCATGGGAACCTTGGACGCAACTGTTAGGACAAAGTGGTTACCAAAGCAGTGACCTCATTCAGTTCCTCACTTCCTTGGTGATAGAATTCTCTGAACTTGGGATCCAGGAAGCCAAGCACCCAGAGCCAGTCCCAGTCCAAGTGCCAGTGGGCTAACTTGTTTGCTTTTTGCAAGGACAGAGTCAGTCTTTCTTGGTACCTACTTATTTGAGGATGGACAAATGCCAGCAGAGCTCTAAAGAGAGGCCTACCCTGAGAAAGCAGGTAGTGGCTCACCGCTGGCACCTGACAACTTTACAGAGTTGGCCAAGGAGACCAAATCTGAGACAGGACAGGCCATTTCGGGGGAACATTATATGGTCCACCAGTCAGAAGACACTCCGGATTGTCACAGACCTACTTGGGGGAAGGAGGTGCCTTTGCTGTTGTGGGTGTGAGTTTGTGGTGTTTTCTCATGTTCTGAGAATAGGTAGGAAAGGCGGTTTGTTTGGTTTGGAGTGGACTGTTTCTAGAAAGTCTTTTGAAATGGTGAGTGTTTCTATATCTGTGTATCCCACTATATCCGTGGTTGCAGACATTAGAAAAGAGAATGCATCAATGGATGTGTTGTCTCTAGTAGAAAGTTTCCCAGCATTCATCTTGCCCATTTGATAAATGGACTGCAGCTTGCCTTATGGATGGGCAAAACATACTATCTCCCTAAGTTCCTGTTTTCTTCATGAATTCTGGCCACTCTCCAGAATAGGCTCAAGTATCACCAGAAGGCTCTGTGACATGGCCATGTACTGGATAGCTGAAGGAATGGGAGCATCTCAGAAAACTCAGATATCAGTGTGACCAGTAAATTCTCAGTGGAGAAACCCTGCTTTGGGCCATTTGCTTACTTATGTTTCTATTACCCTAAATTTCAGGAAGATCTTTGCCTCAGGCCACACATTTGTGAAGCCTGATGAAAACTGTTTTCATATGGAAAAGAATGAGTATCACCTTTGGCTCTTTGCTTAATTGCTTTGGAATAGGATGTGTCTGAATCAGCCTCTTGTCCTTGTGTGAGGTTGTGGCTTAGATTCTCAGCACCTGATGGATCTAAAGAAAGATCCCATGTTTTTCCAAAACCAAAATGGCCAAAAGAGCAGTCATTGTGGATGAATTTTTTTTTTGCCTTCTTGTGTTAGATTTCTGACCTTCATCAAGTGAGAATTGGAATCATTTGGGTCAAATAAGTTCTTCAAATCCCTGAAGAGGCTAGCCCATAGGTGCTTTGGTTTTCTCATGACTCCAAATCAGAAAAAAGAATATATACCTGACAGCCAGTAGGACTCAAATTGGAGAAGTGGAACACTTTAACAGCAGGAATATTTCATCACTCCTGATTCACAGGAAAAGTGCCCAGGCCACCCTGATTTTAAGCAAATGAGGGGCAATTGAGCTTATTTTGGACACTTTCTTGGGCTGTGACCCTCATAGTAACCTTCAGCCAGACATAATGATGAGTGTCTATATGGAAGAAGATGAGGGCCATGTGGGAGTGTTTTGGATTTAATTGTGGTTATTTTTGTGGCGTTTGGAATGGATGACTGGGTTCACCTGGGAACAAACTCTGGTGTGATTCTCCTTAGAGACTGAGTTCTGGAAGTGAACTCAGAGAAGTATTTCCATGAAATGTGTTGGGATTTTAAAAGGTCATTCATGAGAGTCGCCCTTGGAAACTGAGATTTAGGCCCAGGGAGGCTTTCCACAGACCACTGGGAATCTCAGCTAGCATATCACATGATTTTATTTTGAAAGACTTGGCAGACATAGTTGAGAGTTAAAACACACATGGACCTCACATTGTAGATCTCAATTGGCCTGGCTTCATGTGGCATTTTGGTCACTCTTTGGGAAGCCTTGCCTGTGGGTGTTCTCCAGAGCTTTCATTGAAATGAGCTTTCTCAAAACTTAATGGTTCCTGAATGAATTGAAACCCACAGTGCCTCCAACTTCATCCTTGAAAAATGGCTAGATAAATACCATGAAATTTTGGAAATTCGCATGACCAGGTGGCACTGGAGAAACTTTGGATGTCCTGTTGCTGATCATGAGTATACCTGACAGTGCCTTGTTTGACTGGGTTTCAAGAAAATGGTGTAGAACAGAGATGCCAGTAATTTGGGGCATGCCGAGTAGTGGGCCTAGAGCAGGGGTGGGCAGGTGTGTGATTAAACATCATGGTGGGTCCATGTGGATCTGCCATTGGCTTCCAAATGGCTTGTGACTGACATGGTGCAGCCCGCAGACCCTTACATGTAAAGGCATCTTGTTACATGAAAAGCTTTCTGGGCAATGTTCAGAATCAGGTTGCTATGGTTATTGGTGCAATTTATGTGGGAAAGAAGCCTGGTTTGTGTATTCTCCTGCAGACCCTCACCCACCACACGTGACAGAACTCCCTCCAGCACTGTGTCCCAGTTAGCTCCTTGCATTTTGTGAAGCAAATACCAAACTCCCAGTGCAGCACCAAAAATAACACAAAAAGTGGAGGATGACCAAATGGCTTAACAGTCCACACAGGGAGACACTTAGCCCACAGTGACCACAGTTTAACTACAAAGAGAGGATTCAGCACTGCTGCCTCATGTTCATTGGAAAATAAGAAACCATGTCCTTCAGGTCACATAGATGCAGACCCAGCTTTGATGGTCTCACTACAAAGGAAGCCAAATCTCCTGACAACAACATATATTTCAAGTGCCCAATCTCAGAGGAAGTTTTTCAAATAGTTTTTAGACTCTCAGAGCTCCATGTTTGCGGAGTGTTTACACTGTCCCTTACTTTTGGAAACTCCTCTGCCACCTCCAAGTATGTGAACTCCCGAGCATTTTCCATTCCAGATATGTATTCACAGATTTTCACACTTTTCTACTCTAATTGTGTCTTACTTGGGGCGAAGGTAATGTCAAGGCATTGTTCTGGATGTGAATGGGAAGATTTTTTGTAGCACATATTTACATACACATTGAATTCAGTTTCCAATTTTCCATTTGAAATACTGAATTCCTGATACTAACCCATACCCTACTAGACTCTGACTAATAATCCTAATATGATGGTAAAAAATAACCCAAACAGAATAGAAATACAAGGCGTTCAGAGGAGGCATGGTGTGTAGTTGGAATTGCCTTTTGCATTATATAGTATAGGAGTTATAAATCTAGTCAATTTTTTGTTGAAATAATTAAACATGTGTTTTTAAAGTTAACAAATATGGGAATCCTGTCTCCCTTTCTCTGTAGCCTATTCAGCACATGTATTTTTATATGCACATAGAGAGTCCTACCGGGTATCACACGTACATACTTGTGAGGTAGCTGAATTGGCAGATAAAAATTGTGAGAAGAGATCACTCCTCCTAAACGCTGTTGAAACTGAAAATTCAACCTATGGGTGAGCTTCCTAATTGAATAACATTATACATGAATCCATGTTCAGTAAAATGAATATTTTTGCATCTGTGGATTTTATATATTTCATGATGAATTTCGATTGGAATATATATTGCTACTTTCTTTTTCTTTTTTTTGGTTGCTCAAAACATTACAAAGCTCTTGACATATCATATTTCATACATTGGATTCAAGTGGGTTATGAACTCCCATTTTTACCCCAATTATAGATTGCAGAATCACATTGGTTACACATTCACATTTTTACATAATGCCCTATTAGTTACTGTTGAATTCTGCTACCTTTCCTATACTCTACTATCCCCCCTCCCTTCCCCTCCCATCTTCTCTCTCTACCCCATATACTGTAATTCTTTTCTCTCTTTGTTTATTTTCCCATTCCCCTCACAACCTCTTATATGTAATTTTGTGTAACAATGAGGGTCTCCCTCCATTACCATGCAATTTCCCTTTTCTCTTCGTTTCCCTCCTACCTCATGTCTCTGTTTAACGTTAATCTTTTCTTCCTGCTCTTCCTCCCTGTTCTGTTCTTAGTTGCTCTCATTATATCCAAGAAGACATTTGGTATTTGTTTTTTAGGGATTGGCTAGCTTCACTAAGCATTATCTGCTCTAGTACCGTCCATTTCCCTGAAAATTCCATGATTTTGTCATATTTTAGTGCTGCATAATGCTCCATGGTGTATAAATGCCACATTTTTTTATCCATTCATCTATTAGAGGGCATCGGGGTTGGGTCCACAGTGTAGCAATTGTGAATTGTACTGCTATGAACATCGATGTGACAGTATCCCTGAGGTTCACTCTTTTAAGGTCTTCAGGGAATAGTCCAAAAAGGGCAATAGCTGGGTCAAATTTTGGTTCCATTCCCAGCTTTCCCAATAATCTCCATACTGCTTTCCAAATTGGCTGCACCAGTTTGCGGGAACAGCTCTCCACATAGGCCTGGTTTGGTCCATCTTCTCGACATTAAGAAGAGAGAGACTTACTCAGAGACACCACTTCATCCTGTCCAGGTTGTTTGCCATAGAAGATGACTTTTGGTCTCTCAGGTCCTTCATAGCTGCCTACATCTTCTCCAAGGATCAAATCTGCAAGGACCTTTGAGGTTCTCAGAAGGTGGAAGATCCCCTACATTGCTGAAATGCAAGACGAACTCTGTCCATGCTCTTCTGTAAAGTTAGATTGAGGGAACAGTGTGTGGTTAGGGTTAATAACATGTTCAATTTGGGTTAGGAATAATTCTGCTTGATGAATAATGGTATTGGGAACCTGCAATATTTATAAGACTTTAGAGGTAAAATATAAGTATGAAAACAGAAATCTAGGTAAGATTTGTAGCCCAGAAGGGCATTAGGCCCTTGATTGGGATTCTTAGCTTTTAATTGTGTTCTGCACGTTTGTCTCAGATAAATTGATAATCAAAGGCATAGGACCTTGTACCTTGGATGATTGATTGTAGAAGAGAACATCCACTCAAATTGAGATAGTCGGTAGGATTAGGAAGACAGTCGAAGGTTTAGGAAAAAGAGTGAGAATAAAATTTGGATCAAATGTTGTTTAGCAATAGGGTTTCATTTATAGAGTGAATGTAAATGTCAGCATATGCGAAGAGTCAGTCACAATGATGAACTGGGGAAAATATAGAAAAGAAGATATCAATAGAGACATTACAAAATCAGGCAATTATAAAGTGAGTGATAGGTTTAGACATTTTCAACAGGATTGCAATTGAATACATAATCTTAGGAAGAAACAAATATGTAGTCACCAATAGAAATGACATTTGAAAGCATTAGGCTACCTGGACATGGATGTTTTTAGTAATCCATGTTCAATTTTCATTTAGGATTTGGTACAATCATAAGTGTGACCTTTGCATTTTGTGCCCAGAAAATTATTGTGATAAAATATATATGTAGATCATGTGACATGAGAATTTCTTTCACCATTTCTGTGAGCAATATTTGAAGACATATAAATTAGTATTGGGGGTACAAAGTGCTGTACCCTGTGTCTATGAATATAGAAACAATGCATGAATAGAACATACTGTGAATAAATAATATAACTGGTTCTACTTTAAATAATGGATTGAATTGATATCTGAATATATATAAGAAATCACATATTGACATACAATCATTCATTCCAACCAGTTATATATCTAATTGTCATCTTAGGGTTATTGTTTATCATGAAGTGTGTGTGAGTTTTGCTTCAACAGTGATTATGGAAATTGAAAATAATGTGTTTGGAAAGAAGTCTCATAAAATTACCAGTCAAGAAATATGGAGGAAGACATGTGTTCTGAAGCAGGAAGTGATTGAAAATGAAACAAATGCCTATAAATTTGCTAAAATGTGGATGAAATATATATCCTATAATGTGCATAAACTGATGAAATTGTAATGTACCAGTGTTGAATAAAAATAAATGTCAAAATACACATCATGTACCATAGGAATCTACTTGCATTGATATTAAACTGCGTCAGTTACTGTAGAAATATTAGGATTCGCGTGCATCATTCACCGAAGTTAGTTTCCTTTTTTTAAAATTTTTATTTATGCTTTTTCAAAACATTACATAGTTCTTGATATATCATATTTCTCACTTTGATTCAAGTGCGTTATGAACTCCCATTTTTACCCCGTATACAGATTGCAGAATCACATCACTTACACATCCATTGATTCACATATTGCCATACTAGTGTCTGTTGTATTCTGCTGCCTTTCCTATCCTTTACTATCCCCCTCCCCTCCCCTCTCCTCCCCTCTTCTCTCTCTACCCTCTCTACTGTAATAAATTTCTCTCCCTTGTATTATTTTTCCCTTTCTTCTCACTTCATCTTGTATGAAATTTTGTATAACCCTGAGGGTCTCCTTCCATTTCCATGCAATTTCCCTTCTCTCTCCCTTTCCTTCCCACCTATCATCCTTGTTTTAATGTTAATCGTCTTCTCATCCTCTTCATCCCTTCTCTGTTCTTAGTTACTCTCCTTATATCAAAGAAGACATTTGGCATTTGTTTTTTTAGGGATTGGCTAGTTTCACTTAGCATAATCTGCTCTAGTGCCATCCATTTCCTTGCAAATTCCATGATTTTGTCATTTTTTAATGCAGAGTAATACTCCATTGTGTATAAATGCCACATTTTTTTATCCATTCATCTATTGAAGTGCATTTAGGTTGGTTCCACAGTCTTGCTATTGTGAATTGTGCTGCTATGAACATTGATGTAGCAGTGTCCCTGTAGCACGCTATTTTTAGGTCTTTAGGGAATTGACCGAGAAAGGGAATAGCTGGGTTAAATGGTGGTTCCATTCCCCGATTTCCAAGGAATCTCCATACTGCTTTCCAAATTGGCTGCACCAATTTGCAGTCCCTCCAGCAATGTACAAGTGTATCTGTTTCCCCACATGCTCGCCAGCACTTGTTGTTTGACCTCATAATTGCTGACAATCTTCCTGGAGTGAGATGGTATCTTAGGGTGGTTTTGATTCACCTTTCTCTGACTGCTGGAGATGGTGAGCATTTTTTCATGTATTTGTTGATTGATTGTATGTCCTCCTCTGAGAAGTGTCTGTTGAGGTCCTTGGCCCATTTGTTGATTGGGTTATTTGTTATCTTCTTGTTTAATTTTTTGAGTTCCTTGTATACTCTGGATGTTAGTGCTCTATCTGAAGTGTGAGGAGTAAGATTTGTTCCCAGGATGTAGGCTCCATATTTACCTCTCTTATTGTTTCTTTTGCTGAGAAAAAAACTTTTTACTTTGAGTAAGTTCCATGTGTTGATACAAGTTATTAACTCTTGTGCTATGGGTGTCCTATTGAGGAATTTGGAGCCTGACCCCACAGTATGTAGATCGTAGCCAACTTTTTCTTCTATCAGATGCCATGTCTCTGATTTGATATCAAGGTCCTTGATCCATTTTGAGTTAACTTTTGTGCATGCGAGAGAAAGGGATTCAGTTTCATTTTGTTACATATGGATTTCCAGTTTTCCCAGCACCATTTGTTGAAGATGCTATCCTTCCTCCATTGCATGCTTTTAACTCCTTTATCAAATATAAGATTGTTGTAGCATTGTGGATTAATCTCTGTGTCCTACATTCTGTACCATTGGTCCACCCACCTGTTTTGGTACCAGTACCATGCTCTTTTTGTTACTATTGCTCTGAAATTTAGTTTGAAATCTGGTATCGCTATACCGCCTTATTCACACTTCCTGGTTAGAATTGCTTTTGCTTTTCTGGGTCTTTTATTTTTCCATATGAATTTCATGATTGCTTTCTCTATTTCTACAAGAAATGCCATTGGGATTTTGATTGGCATTGCGTTAAACCTATAGAGAGCTTTTGGTAATATCACCATTTTGATGTTAGTTCTCCCTATCTATGAACAGTGTATATTTTTCCATCTTCTAAGATCTTATTCTACTTCTCTTTATAGGGTTCTGTAGTAAGCATTGTATAAATCTTTCACCTCTTTTGTTAGGTTGATTCCCAAAGATTTTATTTTTATTTTTTGAGGATATTGTGAATGGAGTGTTTTTTTTTTTTTTTTCTCATTTCTGGTTCAGAAGTTTTGTCGCTGATATACAGAAATGCCTTTGATTTATGCATGTTGATTTTATATCCTGCCACATTGCTGAAATCATTTATTAGTTCTAGTAGTTTTCTTGTAGACCCTTTTGTGTCTTCTATATATAGAATCATGTCAGCTGCAAATAGTGATAATTTAAGTTATTCTTTTCCTATTTTTATGGCTTTAATGTCTTTCATCTCTCTAATTGCTCTTGCCAGTGTTTTGAGAACTATATTGAATAGAAGTGGTGGTAGAGGACATCCCTGTCTTGTTCCAGATATTAGAGGGAATGCTTCAATTTTTCTCCATTCAGAATGATGCTAGCCTGATGCTTAACATAGATAGCTTTTACAATGTCGAGGTAAGTTCCTGTTATCCCTAGTTTTTATAATGTTTTGAAAATAAAGCGGTGCTAAGTGTCTATCGATCTTATTTATTTTTCGAAGAACCAAGCTTTACTTTTGTTAATTTTTTCAATTGTTTCTTTTGTTTCAATTTCGTTGTTTTTCGCTCTGATTATAATTATTTCTTGCCTTCTGCTACATGTGCTGTTGTTTTGCTCATCCTTTTCTAGGGCTTTGAGATGAAGTGTTAGCTCATCTATTTGTTGTTCTTTCCTTTTTTTGAGGAATTACGTCCATGTGATGAATTTCCCTGTTAAAACTGCTTTCATTGTGTCCCATAGATTTCGATATGTTGTGTCTGTATTTTCATTTATCTCTAAGAATTTTTTGATTTCCTCATTTATGTCTTCTGTAACCCATTGATCATTCAGTAACATATTGTTCATTTTCCATGTGATGTAGGATTTTTTCTTCCTTCTTTTTCATTGATTTCCAGTTTCATTCCAGTATGATCAGATAAAATTCATGGTATTAAGTCCACCCCTTTATATTTACTGAGGGTTGCCCTATGGCATAATATATAGTCTATTTTTGAGAAGGATCCATGTGCTGCTGAGAAAAAAGTATATCCACTTGATGATGGTTGATATATTCTATATATGTCAGTTAAGTCAAGGTTATTGATTGTGATATTGAGTTCTATTGTTTCTTTATTCAACTTTTGTTTGGAGGATCTGTCCAATGATGAGAGAGGTGTGTTGAAGTCACCCATATTTATTGTGTTGTGGTCTATTTGATTCTTGAACTTGAGGAGAATTTTTTTTATTAACGTCACAGCACCATTAAATGGTGCGTAAATATTTATAATTTTTATGTCTTGTTGGTGAATGGTTCCTTTTAACAGTATATAATGTCCTTCCTTATCCCTTTTGATTAAATTAGTCTTGAAGTCGATTTTATTCGATATGAGGATGGCCACCCCTGCTTGCTTATGAGAACTGTGTGCATGGTATATTTTTTCCCAACCTTTCACCTTCAGCCTGTGTATGACTTTTCCATTCAGATGTGTCTGCTGGAGGCAACATATTGTTGGATTTGTTTTTTGAATCCAAGCTACAAGCCTATGTTGCTTTATTGGAGAGTTTAAGCCATTAAGGTTTAGAGTTACTATTGATATATGGTTTGTACTGCCAGCCATGTTTGAATATTTATCTTTTTTTTTTTTTAATTCAGTTTGTTTCTCCATGATTAGCTTTTCACCCGCCCTCTGTCTTTACTGAGGCACTTCCCACTGATGGTTTTAGTTGTTGTTTTTTATTTTTTCCTCGTGCAGTGTTTTGCTCAAGACACTTTGCAATGCTGGTTTTCTGACTGAAAATTCTTTTAGCTTTTGTTTATCATGAAAGATTTTTATTTTGTTGTTGTACCTGAAGCTTAATTTTGCTGGATACAGAATTCTTGGTTGGCATCCATTGTCTTTCAGTGTTTGAAATACATTGTTCCAGGATCTTCTCAATTTCAGTGTCTGTGATGAAAAATCTGTTGTTAACATTTTGGGTTTACCCCTGAATGTAATCTGCCTCTTTTTTCTTTAAGCTTTTAATATTTTCTCTTTGTTCTGTATATTGGATATCTTCATAACAATGTGTCTTGCCTTTGGTCTACTGTAATTTTGTGTGCTCTGTGTCCTGTAAGCATCTACAATTTGTATATCCGTTTCCTTTTTTATTTCTGGAAAGTTTTCTGTAATTATTTCATTCAGCAGGTTACTCATTCCCTTGGTTTGAATCTCTGTACCTTCCTCTATCCAGATGACTCATCAGTTGGTTTTTTTATGTTATCCCATATCTCTTGGATGTTTTTCTCGTGATTTTTTACCAGCCTTTCTGTGTTGGCTAGACTCTTTTCAAGATGATATATTTTGTCTTCATTATGTGACATTCTGTATTCTACTTGCTCCACTCTGTTAGTGATACTCTCAATTGAGTTTTTAATTTGGTTTATCGTTTCCTGCATTTCTGGAATTATTGTTTGATTTTTTTATAATTTCTATCCCTGATAAAGATGCTTAACTTCTTCTTTTATCTGTTTATGTAATTCATTTTCAATGTGTTCTTTCACTGTATGGATTTGCTGTCTCATATCCTCTTTAAGGTTCCATTCCATCTCTCTAAGGTATTCCTTGAGTTCTTTATATGACCATTTTTCTGATGATTCTACGTCCTCCTGAAAATTTAGGTTGTCCTTCATTGTTTGTACTCCTTTGCTTTCTTGCCTTTTTATGCTGCTCATGTTACTTCTTGTTCTGTTTGAGTGCTGAGTTACTGCTTACTCTTATAAATTAATTTGATACTTGGAGGAAAGATATCAGATGGGATGGGAAGAAGTCACTAAAGAGAATGAGAATAGGTAGGTAGAATTCAAGAAAGAGGGAATAAGAAAATTGAAAAGAAATGAAAAGACAAAAGAAAAAAATAGAAAATAAAGAAAAAATAAATTTTTAAAATAATAATGATAATTTAAAAAATGAAAATTAAAATTTAAAATAAAAATAATAATAAAATTAAAAAAATAAAAACATTAAAATAAGTTAAAGAACAACAACAAAAAAAATGAAAATGAAAGAAAAAGAATAAAAAACTAAAAATAAAAAAAATAATAAAAATACATGAAGTCATAGAGTTCAATTAACTTTTCTTTCAGTAGGTGGAGCCGTACTCACTGGGCCAAGCTTCTTCTCTCAATAGGTGGGAACCAATCACTGTGCAGCAGCTCTTCCTCCCAGACTGGGTGGGTCTCTAATCCTGAGTGCCTAGGGCCTTCTCTTGTGTTTCCTCAAGCCAGGCTCCACTCAACTGTGACGCTCACCACAATACTGGCTACATGTCAGGTCTCTGCTCCTGGTAGCCCTGTTTTCATGAACGCCTGGCACACTCTCCCTGTTTGCCCTCCTCAGAACCTAAGTTTGTACAGCTTTGGGCTGACAGCCCCCAGCAAATTTGCTTACCCTCCGGTAGCCATGCCCCCATTAGCTGGTGCTGGTTGTCAGCACTGGTGGGAGCGGTAGCTGGGAATTCCACGCCGCGAGTCCCGCGCCACACCTGATTCCCTTGGTCTGGCTATCTTATCATGGGAGAGCTGGGAGGGTCCCTTAAGGGAGAGCTGGGAGGGGCCCTTAAGGTTTCCCAGCTGTGTGGAGAGAGATGGATAGGGGATTACACACCTGTCGTGCTGGTTTCAATAAAGTTATCTCCTCTGCCCATGATGTCAGTTCTCTGCCATGGTGTTAACCCATGCAAATGGTGACCGTTCATTCCTTTTTCCAGGTAACCAATGCAACGGTTGGTCCTAACTGTCTCTCCCAAGCCCGATTTCAATCCAGTGGCCACTGCCTATGAAGGCTCAGTTTGCTTTTACCTCTGTAAATTCAGAAGGGCCGACCAGTTATTTCAGCGGGAACGTTAGTTCTGAGTCACAAGAAGCAGGCAAATATGAGCTTGTATGCAGCAGATCCGGGCTCTGTGTGTGTTCTGAAGGGCCCAAACTGTTCGCCCCAGATCGACGTCAGGTCAGCATTGCCTAGTGATTCTGAGCAAACAGCATTTAGACAGTTTACGACTCCCTATGCCCGCGCAGCTTAAGAGGTCAGAGACTTGATTTCTCCATGCCCACCGCCATGTTGTATCTCCTATATTGCTACTTTTTAATGGCTGTGCGTGTGAGTGTGTATATATGAAATATATGTGTCTTATTACACACTCCCTAAATTCATTCATATTCATATATGTGGATTTATAACAAACTTTCCACAAGATCATTCTCAGAAATAATCATCCACCTGAAATACATATTTGTTTCCTAGTACTGAAACTAACTTCAGTGAATGGTGCATACAAACTCTAATATTTCTACAGTTACTGTCCCAGTTAACATCAATGCAAGTAGATTCTTAGGGGACATGATGTGTATTTTGCGGTTCATTTTTATTCAACACTGGTACATTACTATTTCGTCAGTTTATGCACATCATAGGATATACATTTCATCCACAAGTTAGAAAACTTATAGGCATTATTTTCATGATCAATCACTTTCTGCTTCAGAACACATGTATTCCTCCATGTTTCTTGACTGGTCTTTTCATAAGAATTTTTTCCAAACACAATATTTTCATTTTTTATTATCACTTATGAAGCAAAACTCAAACACCCTTCATGATAAACCATAATCCTAATATTACCATAAGATGTATAACTGGTTGGAATGAATGATTATATATCAACATAAGATTTCCTGTATAGTTTCAGATGTCAATTCCATTATTTAAAGTGGAACAAGTTATATTATTTATTCACAGGATGGTCTACTCATGCATTATCTCTATATTCATAGACACAGGGTACACCTCTTTGTACCCCTAACACTACTGTATATGTCTTCAAAATATTGCTCCCAGAAATGGTGGAAGAAATACTCATGTCACCTGATCCACATATACATTTTATCACAGTAAAATTCTGAACAAAAAATGTAAAGGTCACACTTATGATTGTATCAAAGCCTAAAAGAAAAGTGAACATGGATAACTAAAAAAATCCATGTCCAGGTTGCCTAATGCTCTCAAATGTCAATCCTATTGGTGACATCATATTTGTTTCTTCCAATGATTATATATTCAAACTCAACCCTCTTGAAAATGTCTAATCCTATCACTCACGTTATACTTTGCCTGATTTCATAATGTCTCTATTGATGCCTGATTTCCTACATATTTTCCCCAGTTCATCATTGTGACTGACTCTTCACATATGTTGACATTTTCATTCACTCTCTAACAGAAACCCTATTGCTAAAGAACTTTTGGTCCAAATCCTATACTCGCTCTTCTTCCTAAACCTACCGACTATCTTCCTAATCCTACCTACTATCCCTTTTTGACTAGATGTTCTCTTCTACATTCAATCTACCAAGGTACAAGGTCCTGTGACATTGTATATCGAATTATCTGAGACATGGTTACAGAACATAATTCAAAGCTACGTATCCCAATCAAGGGCTAAATGCCATTCTGGCCTTAAAATCATACCTAGATTTCTGTTTCCATACTTATATTTCACCTCTATGTTCTTGTAAATATCGCAGGTTCCCAATACCATTATTCATCACACAGAATGATTCCTAACCCAAATCGAACCTGTTATTAATCCTATACATACACTGTTCCCTCGATCTCACTTTACGGAAGAGCAGGGACAGAGTTGTTCTTAAAATACAGGAAAGTAGGGGACCTTCCACCTGCTGAAAACCTCAAAGGTCCATGCAGAAATGATACCTGGAGAAGTTGTAGGGAGGTATGAAGGACCTGAGAGAGCAAAAGTCATCTTCCATGGCAAACAACCTGGTCAGGATGAAGGGATGTGTCTGAATCAGCCTCTCTCTCCTAATTGTAGAGAAGATGGACCAAACCAGGCCTGTGTGGAGAACTGTTCCCGGGTGCCTATGGATGATATAGCATTCTAACTTGTGAAAGTGTCACAGGAAGTAGGGGCAGCCTCCATCTCATGGGACCCTTGGAAGAAACTGTTAGGACAAAGGGGTTGTCAAGGCAGTGGCCTATTTCAGTTCCAAAGAAAGTGACATACCTCATTTACTTGGTGATGGAACTCTTTGAACATGCTATCCAAGAAGCCAGACACCGAGAGGCAATCCCAGTCCTAGTCCCAGTGGGCTCACTTGTTTGGATTTTCCAAGGACAGAGTCAGTCTTTCTCAGTACCTACTGAGTTGAGTATGGCCAATTGCCAGAAGAGCTCTGAAGAGGGACTTTTCCTGAGAAAGTAGGTAGTGGCTCATCACTTTTTCCTGACAACTTCACAGAGTTGCCCAAGGAAACCAGATCTGAGAGAGGACAGGCCATTTCGGTGGAACATAGTATGGCCCACCACTCAGAGTAAACTCTGGAGAGTCACACACATACTTGAGGGAAGGAGGTGCCTTTGTGAGTGTGGTTTTGTGGTTTTGTCTCATGTTCTGATAATAGTTAGGAAAGGTGGTTTGTTTGGTTTGAAGTGAACTGTTTCTAGTAAGTCGTTTGACAAGATGAGTGTTTCTATATCTGTGTATCCCACTGTGTCCGTGGTTGTAGACATGAGAAAAGAGAATGCAATAATGGATGTGTCCTGTCTAGTAGAAAGCTTCCCAGTATTCATCCTGCCCAATTAATGAATGGAGTGCGGCTTGCCTTATGGATGGGCAATACCTACTACCTTCCTAAGTCCCTGTTTTCTTCCTGAATTCTGGCCACTCTCCAGAATTGGCTCATGGTTTTGTGTCCAAGGTCTTTGACATGGCCATGTACAGGATAGCTGAAGGGAATGGCCAGCATCTCAAAAAACTCAGATATCAGTGTGACCAGGAAAGTCTCAGTGGATATACCCTGCTTTGGGCCTTTTGCTTACCTATTGTTCTGTTGCCCAGAATGTCAGGAAGGACTTTGACTCAGGCCACCCCTTTGTGAAGCCTGAAGAATACAGTTTTCAAATGGAAATGAATGGGCATCACCTGTGGCTCTTTGCTTAATTGCTTTGGAAAGGGATGTGTCTGAATTAGCCTCTTGGCCTTGTATGTGGCTGTGAGTTTGATTCTCAGCACCTGATGGATCTAAAGAATGATCCCAAGTCTGCATCCAAAACCATAATTTCCAAAAGATCAGTCATTGTGGATGAAGTCTCTCACCTTCCTTTGTTAGGTTCCTGACCTCCATCAAGTGAGAATAGGTATTCTTTGGGTCAAATGAGTTCTTCAAATCACTGCAGAGGTGCTTGGGTTCTCGCATGACTTCAAATCACATTAAGAATCTATACCTGAAAGTCAGTAGGCCTCAAATTGAAGAAACAGAGCAGTATTAAAGGGAGGCTTAATTGATCACTCCTGGTTCATGGAAAGGGTGTCCAGGCCACCCTGATTTTAGGCAAAATAGGGGCAAGGGAGCCTGTTTTGGACACTGTCTTTGGCTGAGACCTCATCGAATCCTCAAGCCAGAGGTTAACAGAGTGACTATATGGAAGAAGATAAGGGCCATGTGGGAGTGTTTTGGTTTTAATTGTGGTCATTTGTGTGGCGGTTGGAAGAAAGGTCTGGGTCCACCTGGGCTTGAACTCTGGTGTGATTCCCCTTAGTGACTCTGTTGTGGAACTGACCTTAGAGAAGTATTTCCTTTAATTGTGATGGGACTTCAGGAGGCCACGCATGAGAGTCGCCCTTGGAAACTGAGACCTAGGCCCAGGGTGGCTTTCCACAGAGCACTGGGAATCTCAGCCAAGATATCATATGACTTTATTGTGAAAGACTTGGCAGCCATAGTTGAGAGTCAAAACACACATTGACCTAACATTGTAGACTTCAATTTTCCTGGCTTCCTGTCACCTTTTGGTCTCTCTTTGGTAAGCCTTGCCTGTGAGAGTTCTCCAGAACTTTCATTGAAATGAGCTTCCTCAACATTTAATGATTCTTGAATGAAGTGAAACCCACAGTGCCTCCAACTTCATCCTTAAAAAATGACTAGAAGAACACCATGTAATTATTGAAATTCCCATGACCAGGTGGCACTGGAGAACCTTTGAATGTCCTGTTGCTGATCATGAGTATACAAGACAGTGCCTGATTGACTGGGTTTCATTAAAATGGTGTAGAACAGAGATGCCAGTATGTTGGAGTCTGCTGAGTAGTGGGCCTAGAACAGTGGTGGGCAGGTGTGTGTTAAAACATCAGTGGTAGGGCCATGAGGATTTACCATTGGATTCCAAATGGCTTGTGACTGACATGGTGTAGCCAGCAGATCCTTATATGTAATGTCATCTTGTTATATGGAGAGGTTTCAGGGCAATGTTCAGAATCAGGTTGATATGGACAAGGGGACAATGGGGCAAGCTATGAGGGATAGAAGCCTGGTTGGTGCATTCTCCTGCAGACCCTGACCCACCACACGTGACAGAACTCACTCCAACACTGTGTCCCAGTTGGACTCTTTGTATTTCATGAAGCGAATACCGAACTCCCAGTGCAGCAGGAACAACACCACAAAAAGTGGAGGAGGACCAAATGGCTTCACAGTTTACTCAGAGAGACACTAAGTCACCAGTGGTCACAGTTTACCTACAAAGAGATGATTCAGGCCTGCTGCCTCATGTTCATTGGAAAATAAGAAACCAGGTCCTTCAGGTCAAAGAGATGGAGACCCAGCTTTGATGGTCTCACTACAAAAGAAGCTAAAGCTCCTGACAACAACCTATATTTCAAGTGCTCCAACTCAGAGGCAGATTCTCAAAAAGTCTTTAGGTCAGCAGAGCTCCATGTTTGTGGAGTGTTTACCCTATGCCTTACTTTTAGAAACTCCTCTACCTCCATCAAAGATGTGAAATTTGGAGCATTTTCCATTCCAGATAGGTATTCACAGATTTTCTAACTCTTCTCCTCTAATTGTGTCTCACTTGAGGCGAAGGTAATATTAAAGCATTTTTCTGGATGAGAGTGGGAAGATTTTTGTGTAGCATATATTTGCATACACATTGGATTCAATTTCCTATTTTCCATTCGAAATACTGAATCCCTGACACTAATACATACCCGACCAGACTCTGACTACTAATCCTAATAGGACGGAGAAATATAACCCAAACAGAATAGAAATACAAGCAGTTCAGAGGAGGCATGGTGTATATTTGGACTTGCCTATGCATGATACAGAGTAGGAGTTAAATCTAGTCATTTTTTAATTGAAATAGTTCTCCATGTGTTTTTAAAGTTAACAAATATGTGAATTCCTGTCTCCCTTTCTCTGTAGCCTATTCAGCACATGTATTTTTATATGCATATAAAGAATCCTACCTGGTACCACAAATACATTCTTGTGAGGTGGATGACTTGGCAGGTACAAATGGTGAGAAGCGATCACTCCTACTAAACCGTGTTGGAACTGAATATTCAACCTATGGGTGAGCTTCCTAGTTGAACAACATTATACATAAATCCATGTTCAGTAAAATGAATATTTTTGGATCTGTGGATGATATATATTTTATGATGAATTTTGATTGACATATATATTGCTATTTTTTTCTGTGTGTGTGTGTGTTTTGTGTCACTCGCCTGTTCTGTAAAACAACTTCAGAGAGAGAGGTTAAAGATTCATGCAAAGCTCTGATGGAGGTATCTAATATCTTTGTTTTGGTCTATTGCTGCTTCAAATTGGGTCATTTGTTGTGTCCCATGGACCAGTGCAGTGGTTCCTGTGCCCACCCCTGCAGCAACTCCTATTCCTAATAGGATGGCTAAAGTGAGGGATATATGTTCCCAGTGGAAACGGGTTGTATGCCCCCCTATTTGATCTTCAAATGAATCTGCATCATGTTAGAGCACTCTGGGAAAAATCTGCACCATTACACAATTAATCACATCTGTTGTCCATTTCTTTAAAACATAAACAATGTTTAATTATATAGAATTAGACTGTTGTAGGCAAGGCTCCTAAGATAGCACCAAAGACAGGGAAACCGTTCTATTTGGTTGCAACCAGATTTAGAGGGCATTGCTTCTGTTGTAATCAATTAATCTCCTGAAACTCAAGTTTAGGTAATTTCAGAATTTTGTACCCAACATGTAAGGGAAGGGGCTCAGAAGTTCACAGTCTGCAGATGTTCAAAAAACCAGTTTTTGTTTCTGTTTTTTCCTCTGTTCTGGGCAAGTTAACTTTTCAAGGACACGTGGAAGGGGGAGAGCTTTTTCTTACCTTTCTTATTTTTCCCCCCTGCCAGGTGTTACCACGGAGCCCAATTGGTAACTTCTTTATCTTAGAAATGTAGCCATCTCAGTAATGCCCCAGCTCACGGCCAGAGGTCTTGTTCACATATTTTGTGGAAAACAAGTAAGGGGGTGTCTAGCATAGTAGTGCTGATGTTTTTAGCCAGTGGCCAAGTAGAACAAGGCAACAATAAAAGTGGAAGTTTATCTACATTGAACTCCTTTATAGGGACTCTTTTGCTGAAAGTCCTAAAGTCAGCCATGTTGAAGACTTCTGTAGAAAGTCTATTAAGACTTTTTTGTGGGCCTGGTAAAGAAGGGGGAGACAGAAAAGGTGGGGCTGACAGCAGCTCCGAGGATCTGAGAATGAGGAAGGAGAGATATAAAAGAATAATGGGAAAGGGGTTTGGGTTTTTCCTAGCAACAAAAACTTGAGCAGTAGAACAGGTAGAGCAGAGGGGAAGACAAGAGTGAGGAGCCCAAAACGCATGTGAAGGACTTTAAATTCTTAGTAAACCCTTTTCAGTGATGACAAAGCAACATTAAAGGCCATTTTCATTACATCTTGGATAGGGGTCTGAGGGCTCTCCTCAGGTGGTTTGGGCTTTGAGTTAGCTGGTAAGAGGACCTGGTGGGACCCGGTGTGGGCACTGACAGGAGAAGAGAGGAGTGAGTGGGTGGAGGGGTACCTCAGTACCTGCTACCTCAGCAAGGGGGCAATGGTCTGAAAACCAGAGGAGGTTTGGGTTTTTGATCTAATAATTGGAGGGGAGAAATCTGGTTGCTGAGGTGGGAGTGACAACAGAGACTCTGGAGCAGAAGGCTGAAGGTGAGGATCTATTGGATAAGCATAGTTCATGATGTGAGCGAAGGATTGAAAAGCCCTGCCCATAGGGAAACCTCCTTTCACGCTTTTGAGCACTTGAAGAAGTTAAAAAGGTCACGCGGGGCTGGGGATGTGGCTCAACCGGTAGCACGCTCACCTGGCATGCGTGTGGCCCGGGTTCGATCTTTAGAATCACATACAAAGATGTCGTGTCCGCCAAAAACTAAAAACTAAATATTAAAAATTCTCTCTGTCTCTCTCTCTCACTCTCTCTTTAAGAAAAAAAAAAGGTCACACAGAATTTGAGGATCTAGAGACCCCTCAGGGGGCCATCGGTTTTGGTTATCTAATTGGTAGTATGGCCAATGCTCTGTACTGAATTAGATGAGGAGTTTGGGTTCCATCAGGCAGCCCCTGTGTGCTCACATCCTCATGACTTACAGAAAAAGTCGGCTTTTCCCCCCCACAGCCGTGACTGTTTGTGGCTTTGATAGTCTGCCAGGCAAACATAGTAATCTAGGCTAGCCAACCTGCATCTGGTTCACGTGTCCCCACATCCATAATGTTTGTTTCCATTACCTATGGTACGGAGGGGATTTAATGGTATTTTAGTGGGATCCTCTTCATCAGGGATATCCCAATAGGAAAGACCTATAGCCAGCTGACAAATGTCTGGGTGGAGAGATGGCTACCAGGTCCCTAAGGTGGCTGTATGCAAGACAGATTATACTTTTTTTCCAGTAGGATTTGTGATCAGCCATCATTGCTGAATGGGCTGATGACGGTTAAGACTATTTGTGGCCAAGGGGTCAGTCTATAGCCTTATCCACATGGCGAATATGCAATTTGAAAGTGTTACTAGTCTTTTACAGTTTTCAGAAAGAGTCTGGACTGGGCGCAGGGTTGAGATGAGATGAATGGATTCAGGAAGTGATTCCGTCTACCTTTACCACTGTAGGTGTTATAAGTAGCACCTGGTATGGTCCTTTCCAGCGGGGTTCCAGGGATGACACCTGATGTTGTCTTACATAGATGAAGTCTCTTAATTGATATCGATGTGGAGTCCCCTCGTCCCCAGTTTGGTAGGCAGTGGCCAGCTGTTTTTACAGGTATCGCTGAGTTCTTTCAAGAGCTTTAATTCTGTCAAGAAAGGGGGTGTGGAAGGGATCGTTAGGTCTTAGAGTTGGGGTTAGGTCCCTTACTGGTGGAGGGGCCCCTTAGAGAATTTCACAGGGGGTGAGGTTACTCAAGAAACAGAGGGAGTATTTCTTGCATGAAACATTGCATAAGGCAGGAGCATAGTCCAATCTTTTATGCTGGTCGCTAAGCTGAATTTCGTTAAGGTCTCCTTAATGGTTCTATTCATTCTTTCACCCTGTCCTGAACTCTGGGGTCTATAAGCACAATATAACTTCCAATTAACCCCCAGGTTCCTGGCTCACCCCTGACTTACCTGGGCCATGAACCCCTGTGCATTATCAGACCCTGTTACCTTATGCAGGACGTATCTTGGAAAAATATCTTCCACTATCTTCTTGAGCATCATTTGCGCTGTTTCTTTTCTTCTTTTTTCTTTTTGTGGGGAGGGCTTCAATCCATCCTGAAAATGTATCTACAAAGACTAGGAGATATTTATGTCCATACCTTTCTGGCTTTATTTCAGTAAAGTCCACTTCTCAGAATTGTCCTGGTCTGGTTCCTCGTAGGTGCTTTCCTGCAGGAAGCTTGAAAGGGTAAGCATTAACCAATTGATGGATGCAACAGGGTTTTTATACCTATTCAGTTATTTCCTTTTGCTGTGAGTCTGTTAGTGGAAAACTCTGTTCTTGATACTTCAGAAATACCTGCAGTTTCTTTGAACCAAGGTGAGTGAGTTGATGTGCATTATCTACTGACATAGTTACAGCCATGACTATAGGAGTTTTTACTGGATGATTTAGAAATTCCACTTGGGGGCCTTCAGGGTTAACACTTATTTTGGTCCGGAGCTTGGTGAGCAGATCTCTGCCCATCAATGGGGCCAGGCATTCAGGGATTTCTAAAAAGGAGTGATGGATTTTTCCTTTCCCCAGGTCCATGGTCCTCTTAGTTGTCCAAGCCCGACATTTACAGCCATTAGCCCCTTGACCTAGAAACCTTTTATTTGATAGAGGGTCCAATGGGGCCTTAAGGGCTGAGTTTATTGCCGCTGTATCCACTTCAAAGTTTACTGGGGTCCCCTCCACTTCAAAAGTTACGCTGAGTTTAGGGAAGGGATCTGAGCCCCAACTTTCGTAGTCATCCTCAAGAGTCAGAATGGCTGCCTGCCGTGGCTGTCTCTTTCTAGGGCACTCTTGAACCCAGTGTCCTCTTTCTTTACAGTAGGCACATTGATCTGAGGTCAGGGGTGGCCTCTGGCGTGGGACCAGGTATCCCTTCCTGTCTCCCCATTTCTTAATTTCTGGCCCTTTGGTTGTTGTGACCGGGACCTTAGTCAACTCATTAGTCTGTCTTTTTTTTTTTTTTTTTTTATCCTCCCTTTGCTCCCTTCTCTTCCTCAGTTTCTCTCTTATAGTATACTTTCTCGGCTTCTCTGTCTAAATCTCTCAAAGTCATATCTTGTAATCCATCTAAGCATTGTAACTTTCTTTAAATATCCAGGGCAGCATGCCCAATAAAGGCCATTGTGACAGATGCCTTTTGATTTTCTGCATGAGTATTGAAAGGAGTATATATCCTATGTCTCCATTATTCTCTCTAGAAACATAGAGGGAGATTTATCAGGCCCTTGAATAATCTCTATTACCTTGGCCAAATTAGTTGGTCACCTAGCGGCCGCTCGGATGCCCACTATTAGAACCCGGTGAGAAGTGGACAGATGCTTTCTACCTTCAAAGTTTTGGGGAACCAGTTGGGTTGGTTCTAGGGAAAGCCGGCTTTGATTATGTTGGGAAGATGTGTCAGTCTCCCATCTGGTCTTAGGATTTTTTTTCTAGCTTCCAGGAGGATTCTCTTTTGTTCCTCTGTCATAAAGAGAGTTCCTAGGATTTTTGAAAGTCATCCCAAGTAGGCGGCTCTGAAAACATCAATGACTCAACCAGACATGTGAGCCGGGTAGAATCCTAGGAAAAATGGGGATTGTTATTTTTCCAGTTATATAGGTCTGAAGAGGAGAAAGGCCAATATTGGTAGGCTTGCATTTTCCCGCCATTGCCTTTGTAAATCATTGGCCCGTAGGGACATAGGGGGATCATCACAGGAGTTCCAGGGTTTTCAAACATTCGCCGCCAGTGAGTTCCCTTAGCCAGGCCAGCTTCTTCCTGGGGAGGAGGGGCTGTGTGTGCCGCGGAGGAGTTATCTGGAGGGTGCTGGGCCAGCTTAGCTTCGTCCAACAGTGGAGAGGCTGAGTCAGCTGCAGGGGAATCACTTAGAGGGTGTTGGTGGTTGGGGGACGAGGGCAGGGAATAAGGAGGGGAGGAGAGTCTAGAAGAGTCAAATCTTGTGACTCAGGGAAAACAGAGGGTGGAGGAGGAGGAGGAGAAGAGGGTTTGAGAGATCGTGGGGGAAGGAGTAGGAGTGAGGGCAGGGGCAAGGAAATGTTTCACCCATGGAGGAGGAGATTTGCAGAGGTCCTGACAAGTTAAGATATATGGCTGTTCATCTGGATGGCTATGTGTGCCCAGTTGAAAGACAATATCTCTGACTTATTAAATTAGTGGGAAGCAGAAAGATCCTTCTAGAGGCCATCAGAGTCCAAATGTGGGCCATTCTGAGGCACAGAGAGTCTGGCAGGTCCAGCGTTTTACTGAAAAAGGAAAGATTCTGAGCCCTTAAGTGAAATTTGGTCCAGTGATCAAGGGTCAGGGACATGGGTATTGAAGTACTGTGTCCCATAATGAAAGATACACAAAGAGTGAATGCAAGGACACACGACACAGACAAAACAAGAAAATAAAGACATTCAATGGACATTCAAAACTGAGACCAGGACTGAGTAGCCAGCAAAACCCAATGGGCTGGCAATACCGAATCCGATACAAAATATCACTGAGTCGAGGAGACTATTGTTCCTTGATTTCCCGAGTCCTTTGGGGCGTCCCCCAGGGACGTGGCCTGTGGCTCTGTGACATGTCTGTCAGCCACCATCGGAGAGAGCTCACGCTCTTCATTGACAGCCATTTTTCCAAGCCCTAAGATTAACACTGAAACCAGAAAGAGGCACCTTACTTAACCCAAGAGGAGCCCGTTATGGTCTCTTGTCTGCCGCTGCCAGAACTCGGTGGAATCTCCATATGTAAAGGTCGGGCGAGCATTGAAGGAAGAGACCACCAAGAGACTGTCTCATCCAACAGCAAAGGGTTTATTGGGGGTCCATCATGCTGGGGCTCAGAGCTCACTTGAATAGAGCAGAGAGCCCTGAGAGCAGTTTAAGCAGAACATATATACTTTCCTTGGAGAGGGCAGGGAGGGAAGTTTACTGATGGGTCTTGGCGAGTGGTCAGTTTGCATGCAACCGGGTGAGGGAGTACATTCTACACTTTGGCAGTTGGGAACAGCACAATCTGGGAACAAGATAAGCAAACCGTTCTCAAGATTTCAACAGTGTTTTGTTAAGCATAAGGAAAAACAGGAAGTGACAAGTACCTATTTTATTAACCTTTCACTACCGACTATCCTTTTTGACTGGATGTTCTCTTCTACATTCTATTATCCAAGGTACAAGGTCCTAGGCCATTGTATATCGATTTATTCAAAGCTAAAAATCCCAATCAAGGCCCCAGTGCCCTTCTGGGCTTCAAATGTTAGTTAGATTTCTGTTTTTATACATATATTTTACCTAAATATTTTTATACATATTTCAGGTTCCCAATACCATTATTCATTCAGCAGAATGATTCCTAACCCAAATCAAACACGTTATTAACCCTAAACATACACTCTTACCTCAATCTAACTTTTCAGAAGAGCAGGGACAGAGTTGGTCTTATAATGCAGGACTGTAGGGGATCTTCCACCTGCTGAGAACCTCAAAGGTCCATGCAGACATAATCCCTGGAGAAATGTAGGCACCTCTAAAGGACCTGAGAGAACACAAGTCATTTTCCATTGAAAACAACCTTGTCAGGGTGAAGGGTTGTGTCTGAATCAGCCTCTCTATTCTTAATGTAGAGAAGATGGACCAAATGAGACCTGTGTGGAGAGCTGTGCCTGGGTGCCTATGGTTGATATACCATTCTAACTTGTGAAAGTGTCATAGGAAGCAGGGGCACCCTCTATCTCATGGGAAGCTTGGAAGCAACTCTTAGGACAAAGTGGTTGACAAGGCAATGAGTTCATTCAGTTCCTGACGGAAGTGACCTCACCTCACTTCCTTGGTGATGGAACTCTCTGAACTTGTGATCCAGGAAGCCAGTCAAACAGTGCCAGTCCTAGAACCAGTATCAGTGGTTTTACTTTTTGGATTTCCCGAGGACAGAGTCAATCTTTCTTGGTACCTACTGATGTTAGGATGGCCAAATGGCAGGAAATCTCTGAAGAGGGGCCTTTTATGAGAAAGCAGGTAGTGGCTCACCACTGGCTCCTGACAACTTCAGAGAGTTGGAAAAGGACACAAGATCAGAGACAGGACAGGCCATTTCGGGGGACCCAGAATGTCCCACAGTCAGAGGACACTCCAAATAGTCACAACCTACTTGGGGGAAAGAGGTGCCTTTGTGGGTGTGTGTGGGGGTTTGTGGATTTGGCTCTTGTTCTTAGAATAGGTACAAATGAGGTTTGTTTGGTTTGGACAGAATTGTTTCTAGTAAGTCGTTTGACAATGCGAGTGTTTCTCTGTCTCTGTATCCCACTGTGTCCGTGGTTATAGATTTTAGAAAAGAGAATGCATCAATTGATGTGTCCTGTTTATTAGAAAGCTTACCAGCATTCATCCTGCCCAATTTATAAATGAAATGCGGCTTGCCATTTTGATGGGCAACACCTACGATCTTCCTAAGTTCCTGTTTTCTTCCTGAAATCTGGCAACTCTCCATAATAGGCTCATGGTTTTGTATCCAAGATATGTACCACCTCCAAGCTCTGTGACATGGCCATGTACTGAATAGCTGAAGTGAATGGCGAGCATCTCAGAAAACTCACATACCAGTTTGACCTGTAATGTCTCATTGGGGAAACCCTGCTTTGGGCCTTTTCTTACCTATTGTTCTATTGCCCTAAATGTCAGGATGGTCTTTGCCTCAGGCCAACGCTTTGTGAAGTCTGAAGAAAACCTTTTTCAAATAAAAAAGAATGGGCATCACCTGTGGCTCTTTGCTTAATTGCTCTGCAAAGGGATTTGTCTGAATCAGCATCTTGGCCCTGTGTTAGGCTGTGGCTTAGATTCTCAGCAACTGATGGATCTAAAGAAAGATCCCATGTGTGCATCCAAAACCAAAATGACAAAAAGAGCAGTCATTGTGGATGAAGTCTTTCGCCTTCCTCTGTAAGGTTTCTGACATCAATCAAGTGAGAATAGGGATCCTTTAGGTCAAATGAATTCTTCAAATCCCTGCAGAAGCTAGCACATAGGTGTTTGGGTATTCTCATGACTCCAATTAACATAAAGAATCTAAACCCCACAGTCAGTAGGTCTCAAATTTGAGAAGTGGATCAGTATTAATGGCAGTCCTATTTGATCACTTCTGGTTCAAAGGAAGGGTGTCCAGCTCACTCAGAATTTAGGTAAACGAGGAGCAAGGGAGCGTATTTTGGACACTGTCTTGGGCTGCATTCCTCATGTAAATCTCCAGCCAAAGGATATGATGAGTGTCTATATGGAAGAGGATGAAGGCCATGTGGGGAGTGTTTTGGTTTTAATTGTGGTCATTTTTGTGGCAGTTGGAATGGATGACTGAGTCCACCTGGGTTTGAACTGTGGTGTGATTCCCCTTAGAGACTGAGTACAGGAACAGAACTTAGAGAAGTATTGCCATGAATTGTGTTGGGATTTTAGGAGGCCAAGTAAGAGAGTCACCCTTGGAAACTGACATCTAGGCCCAGGGTGGCTTTCCATAGATCACTGGGAATCTCAGGCTGGATATCACATGATTTTATTCTGAAAGACTTGGCAGGCTTAGTTGAGAGTCATAACACACATGGACCTCACATTGTAGACCTCAATGGGCCTGGATTTATGTGACGTTTTGGCCAATCTTTGGAAAACCTTGCCTGTGAGAGTTCTCCAGAACTTTCTTTGAAATGAACTTCCACAACAATTAATGGTCTCTGAATGAATTGAAACCCACATGCTGCCAAATTCATCCTTGAAAAATTGCTAGATTAATACCATGAAATTTTTGAAATTCCCATGACCAGATGGCACTGGAGAAACTTTGGATGTCCTGTTGCTGATTATGAATATGCAGGACAGTGACATGATTGACTGAGTTTCATGAAAATGGTGTAGAACAGAGATTCCAGGAAGTTGGACCCTGCTGAGTAGTGGGCCTAGTGCAGTGATGGGCAGGTGTGTGATAAAAAAAAAATATCTGTGGTGGGGCCATGTGGATCTTCCATTGGATTCCAATTGGCTTGTGAATGACATGGTGCAGCCAGCAGACGCTTCTATGTAAAGGCATCTTGTTATATGGAGAGGTTTCAGGCCAATGTTTAGAATCAGGTTGCTATGGTTAAAGAAGCAAGCTATGTGGGATAGAAGCCTGGTTGGTGCATTCTCCTGCAGACCCTGACCCACCACATGTGACAGAACTCCCTCAAGCACTGTGTCCCAGTTGAATTCCTTGTACTTCGTGAAGCAAATACCAAATTCCCAGTGCAGCAGCAAGAAACACCAGGAAAACTGGAGGATGACCAAATGGCTTAAGAGTTCAAAAGGGTAGACAATTAGCCCCCAGTGGCCACAGTTTACCTACAAAGAGAGAATTAAGGACTGCTTCCTAATGTTTTTTGGAAAATAAGAAATCATGTATTCCAGGTCACATAGAATCATACCCAGATTTGATGGTCTCACTACAAAGGAAGCTAAATCTCCTGACTACAACATATATTTCAAGTGCCCAACCTCAGAGGCAGTTACTCAAGAAGTTTTTAGTCCAGCAGAGCTCCATGTTTGTGGAGTTTTTTCCCTTTCCCTTACTTTTAGAATCTTCTCTACCACCTCCAAATTTGTGAACTCCTGAGCATATTCGATTCCAGATAAGTATTCACAGATTTTCTAACTCTTCCACTCTAATTGTGTTTTACTTGGAATGAAGGTAAAGTCAAGGCATTGTTCTGGATGAGAGTGGGAAGATATTTTTGTAGCACATATTTGCATAAAGATTGGAATCGTTTTCCAAATTTCCATTTGAAATGCTGAATCCCTGACACTAACACATGCCCAACTAGACTCTGACTACTAATCCTAATATGATGGGGAAAATTAACCCAAAAAGAATAGAAATACAAGCAGTTCAGAGGACGAATGGTGAATCATTGGAATTGCCTTTTGCATTATATAGGGTGGGAGTTATAAATCTAGTCAATTTTTTGTTGAAATGGTTCTCCATGTGTTTTTAAAGTTAACGAATATGTGAATTCCTGTCTCCCTTTTTCTGTAGCCTATTCAGTACATGTATTTTAATATGCACATATAGAATCTTACCTGGTACCACACGTACATTCTTGTGAGGTGTCTGACTTGGCAGATACAAATTGTGAGAAGAGATCACTCCTCCTAAATGCTGTTGGAACTGAAAATTCAAACTATTGTTGATCTTCCTTGTACAACAACATTATACATGAATCCATGTTCAGTAAAACGAATTTATTTGGATCTGTGGATGACATATATTTCATGGTGAATTTCAATTGGCATATATTGCTACTTTTTAATGTCTCCGTGTGTGTGTGTGTGTTTATGTATATAAACACACACTCTAGATTTTTCAAAATATGAAATATATGTGTCTTACTATAAACTCCGTAAATTCATTCATTTTCATGTATGTGGATTAATAATCAACTTTTCACAAAATTATTCTGAGAAATATTCATCCACCTGAACCACATATTTGATTCCTAGTACTGAAAACTAATTTCAGTAAATGGTGCATACAAATCCTAATATTTCTGCAGTAACTGACCCAGTTTAATATCAATGCAAGTAGATTTCTATGGAACATGATGTGTATTTTGTCATTTATTTTTATTCAATACTGGTAGATTTTATTTCTTCAGTTAATACACATGATAGTGTATATATTTCATCAACAAGTTAAGAAATTAATAGGCATTTTGTTTTACATTCCATCACTTCCTAATTCAGAATACATGTTTTCCACGAGGTTTCTTCACTGGTCTTTTCATGTGACTTCTTTCACAAAATGCAAATGTCACACTAATGTTTGTACCGAAGTCTAAATGGAAAGTGAGTATGGATTACTAAAAACATCAATGTCCAGGTTGCCTACTGCTATCAAATGTCAATCCTATTGGTGACTAAATATTTGTTTCTTCCTAAGATTATATATTCAACCTCAAGCCTGTTGAAAATGTCTAATCCTATCACTTACTATTGTATATTGATTTATATGAGACATCTGTGCAGAATATAATTCAAAGCTAAGTATCCCAATCAAGGGCCCAATGCACTTCTGGGCTTCAAATCATATCTAGATTTCTGTTTTCATACTTATATTTCACCTATGTATTCTAGTAAATATCGCAGGTTCCCAATACCATTATGCATCCCTCAGAAGGATTCCTAACCCAAATCGAACCTGCTATTAACCCTAAGCATACACTGTTCCCTCAATCTAACTTTACAATAGAGCAGGGACAGAATTGGTCTTACAATACAGGAATGTAGGGGATCTTCCACCTGCTGAGAACCTCAAAGGTTCATGCAGAAATGTTCTCTGGAGAAAACTTAGGCAGCTCTGAAGGACCTGAAAGAGCAAAATCTTCCATGGCAAAAAACCCTGTCAGTATGAAGTATTCTGTCTGAATCAGCCACTCTGTTCTTAATGTAGAAAAGATGGACCAAACCAGGCCTGTGTGGAGAGCTGTTCCCTGGTGCCTATGGTTGAGATACCATTCTAACTAATGAATGTGTCAGAGGAAGTAGGGGCAGCCTCCATCTCATGGGAACCTTGTAAACAATTGTTAGGACAAAGTGGTTGCCAAGGTATTGACCTCATTCAATTCCTGAAGTAAGTGACCTACCTCACTTCCTTGGTGATGGAACTCTCTGAACTTGGAATCCAGGAAGCCAGGCACCCAGAGCCAGTCCCAGTCCCAGTCCCAGTGGGCACACTTGTTTGAATTTACCAAGGACAGAGTCAGTCTTTCTTGTTACCTCCTGATGTGAGGATGGCCAAATGCCAGGAGAACTCTGAAGAGGGGCCTTTCCTGAGAAAGCTGCTGGCTTCTGACAACTTAACAGAGTTGGCAAAGAAGGCCTGATCTGATACAAGGCAGGCCATTTTGGAAGAACATATTATGGTCCACCAGTCAGAGGACACTACAGATAGTCACAGACCTACTTGTGTGAAGGAGGTGCCTTTGTGGGTGTGGGTGTGAGTTCATGGTTTTGTCTCATGTTCTGAAAATAGGTAGGAAAGGTGGTTTGTTTGGTTTGGAGTCGACTGTTTCTAGTAAGTCATTTGATAAGGCTAGTTTTTCTATGTCTGTATATCCACTGTGTCCGTTGTTGTAGTCTTTAGAAAAGAGAATGCATCAATGGAGGTGTCCTGTCTAGTAGGAAGCTTCCAGGCATTCATTCTTCCCTTTTTATGAATGGACTGTTGCTTGTCTTATGGACAGGCAACACCTACTATCTGCCTAAGTTCCTGTTTTATTCCTGAATTCTGGCCTCTCTCCAGAATAGCCTCATTGTTTTGTGTTCAAGATATGTACCACCTCCAAACTCTGTGACATGGCCATGTACTGGATAGCTGAAGGGAATGGGAAGATTTCAGAAAACTCAGATATCATTGTAAACAGAAAAGTCTCGGTGGAGAAACCCTGCTTTGGGCAATTTGCTTACCTATGATTCCCTTGCCCTGAATGTTAGGAAGGTCTTTGCCTCAGGCCACCCCTTTGTGAAGCCTGAAGAAAACAGTATTCAAATGGAAAGAAATGGGCATCACCTGTGTCTCTTTGCTTAATTTCTTTGGAAAGGGATGTGTCCGAATCAGCCTCTTGGCCCTGTGTGAGGTTGTGGCTTTGAATCTCAGAACCTGATAGATCTAAAGAAAGATCCCATTTGTGCATCCCAAACAAAAATGGCCAAAAGAGCAATCATTGTGGATTAAGTCTCTCACCTTCCTCTGTAAGGTTCCTGACTTACATCAGTGAGAATAGGGATCCTTTGGGTCAAATGAGTTCTTCAAAGCCCTGCAGATTCTAGCCCATAGATGCTTGGGTTTTCTCATGACTCCAATTCAAATAAAGAATCTAAACCCCACAGTCAGTAGGCCTCAGATTGGAGAAGTGGAGCAGTATTAACCGCAGGTCTATTTGATCACTCTTGGTTCACAGGAAGGGTGTCCAGACCACCCTGACTTTAGGCAAATTAGGGGCAAGGGAGATTTTTTGGACACTGTCTTGGACTGCGCCCCTCATGGAAACTTCCAGGCACAGGTTATGATGAGTGTATATATAGAAGAAGATGAGTGCCATGTGGGAGTGTTTTGGTTTTAATTGTGGTCATTTGTGTGGCAGTTGCAAGAGATGCCTGGGTCAACCTGTGCTTGAACTCTGGTGTGATTCCATTTAGAGACTGAGTTCTGGAACTGACCTCAGAGAAGTATTGCCATAAATTATGTTCGTATTTTAGGAGGCCACGCATGAGATTCGCCCTTGGAAACTGAGATCTACGCCCAGTTTGGCTTTCCACAGATCACTGGGAATCTCAGCAAGGATATCACATGATTTTATTCTGAAAGTCTTGGCATGTATAGTTGAGAGTCTTAACACATATGTACCTCACATTGTAGACCTCAATGGCCCTGGCTTCATGTGACCTTTTGGCAACTCTTTGGAAAGCCTTGCCTGTGAGAGTTCTCCAGAGATTTTATTGCAATGAGATTCCTCACTATTTACAGGTTCCTGTATAAATTGAAACTCCCAGTGCCTCCAACGTCATCCTTGAAAAATGGCTAGATAAATATCATGAAATTTTTAAAATTCCCATGACCAGGTGGCACTGGAGAACCTTTGGATGTCCTGTTGCTGATCATGAGTGTACCAGACCCTGCCTTAATTCACTGGGTTTCATGAAAATTGTGTAGAACAGAGATGCCAGAAATTTGGACCCTGTTGAGTAGGGGGCCTAGAGCAGTGGAGTGTAGGTGTGTGAAAAAACATCTGTGGTGGGGCCACGTGGATCTGCCATTGGCTTCCAAATGACTTGTGACTGACATGTTGAACCCAGAAGACCCTTATATGTAAAGGCATCTTGTTATATGGAGAGGGTTCAGGGCAATGTTCAGACTCAGGTTGCTTTGGTCAAGGTGGAAAGCTATGTTGGATAGAAGCATGGTTCGTGCATTCTCCTGCAGACCCTGAAACACCACACATGAGAGTCCTCCCTCCAGAACTGTGTCCCAGTTGTACTCCTTGTATTTTGTGAAGCCAATACCAAACTCCCAGTGCAGCAGTAAGAAACACCATGAAAAATGGAGGATGACCAAATGGCTTCACAGTCCACATGGGTGGACACTTAGACACCAGTGGCCACAGTTTCCTAAAAAGAGAAAATTAAGAACTGCTGCCTCATGTTCACTAGAAAATAAGGAAGCATGTCCTCCAGGTCACATAGATGCAGACCCAGCATTGATAGTCTCACTACCAAGGACGCTAAACTCCTGACAACAACATATATTTCAAGGGCCCAACCTCAGAGGCAGTTTATCAAAAAGTAACTAGGCCAGCAGAGCTCCAAGTTTGTGTAGTGTTTACCCTCTCCCTTACTATTGGAAACTGTTCTACCACCTTCAAGTTTGTGAACTCCTGATCATTTTCCTTTCCACATATGTAATCACAGATTTTCTAACTCTTCTCCACTAATTGTGTCTTAGTTGGGGCGAAGGTAATGTGAAGGCATTGTTCTGGATGAGAGTGGGAAGATTTTTGTGTAGAACATATTTGCATACACATTAGATTCATTTTGCTATTTTCCATTTGAAATACTGAATCCCTGACACTAACCCATACCCTACTAGACTCTGACTACTAATCCTAATATGAGAAAAAGAAACCTAACAGAATACGAATACAGGCCATTCATAGGAAGCATGGTGTATACTTTAATTTGCCTTATGCTTTATCAATGGTATGTGTTATAAATCTAGTCAATTATTCATTGTAGTATTTCTCCATGAGTTTTTAAGTTAACACATTTGTAAATTTCTGTCTCCCTTTCTCTGTAGCCTATTCAGCACATGTATTATTTTAGGCATATTTAGAATCCTACCTGGTATCACATGTACATTCTTGTGAGCTCACTGATTTTGGAAGATACAAATTGTGAGAAGAGATCACTCCCCCTAAATACTGATGGAACTGGAATTCAACCTGAGGGTGAATTTCCTAGATGAACAACATTATACATAAATCCATGTTCAGTAAAATGAATATATTTGGATATGTGGATGATATATATTTCATGATGAATTTCAATTGTCATATATATTGCTACATTTTAATGTCTTTGAATGTGTGTTTCTATCTATGTATCTATCTATATATCTATTTCTCTCTCTGTCTCTCTCTCTCTCTCTCTCTCTCTCTCTATATATATATATATATATATATATATATATATATATATACTCTCCAGATTTTTCAAAATATGAAATATATGTGTCTTATTATACACTTCCTAAATTCACTCATGTTTCTATATGTGGATTTATAATCAACATTTCACAAGATTTTTCTCAGAAATATTCATCCACCTGAAATACATATTTATTTCCTAGTACTGAAAACTAACTTCGGTGAATGGTGGTTACAAATCCTAATATTTCTACAGTAACTGACCCAGTTTAACATGAATGCAAGTAGGGCCCTATGGGACATGATGTATATTTGAAGGTCATTTATATTCAACACTTGTACATTACTATTTCTTCAGTTTATGGACATCATAGGATATATCATTTCATCCACGAGTTCAAAAATTTATAGGCATTTGGTTCACTTTAAATCACTTCCTGCTTCAGAACACATGCATTCCTCCATGTTTCTTGACTGGTCTTTTAATGAGACTTCGTTCCAAACACATTATTTTCAATTTTCATAATCATTTTTGAAGCAAAACTCACACACTCTTCGTGATAAACCGTAATGCTAATATCAAAATTAGATGTATAACTGGTTGGAAGAAATGTATATATATATCAATATAAGATTTTCTATATATTTTTAGATATCAATTCAATCCATTATTTAAAGTTGGAACCAGCTATGTTATTTATTTACAGTATTTTCTATTATGGCATCTTATCCATATTCATAGACACAGGGTACACCTTTTGTATTTCCAATACTAAAGTATAAGTCTTTAAAATATTGCTTCAGAAACGTTGGAAGAAATACTCTACTCACCTGATATACATATACATTTCATCGCAGTAATATTCCTGACACAAAATTCAAGGGTCACACTTATGATTGTTCCAAAGCCTAAATTGAATGTGACCATGTATTACTAAAAACATCCATGTCCTGGTTCTCTAATGCTCTCAAATATCATTCCTAATGGTGACTACATATTTGTTTCTTCCTAAGATTATATATTCAACCTCAACCCTGTTAAAAATGGCTTTTCCTGTCACACACTTTGTACTTTGCCTGATTTCCTAATGTCTCTATTGATATCAGCTTTCCTACACCTTTTCTCCAGTTCATCATTGTGAATGACTCTTCAGATTTGCTGACATTTGCATTCAATCTCTAATAAAACCCCTTTGCTAAAGAACTTTTTGTCCAACTCCTAGACTCAATAAAATGTGTTGCTCAAAGCCCTGCAAAAGGTAGCCCATAGGTGCTTGTGTTTTCTCATGACTCCAATTCACATAAAGAATCTAAACCCCACAGTCAGTAGGCCTCAAATTGGAGAAGCGGAGCAGTATTAATGGCAGGCCTATTGATCACTCCTGGTTAACAGGAAGGGTGTCCAGGCCACCTTGACTTTGGGCAAATGAGGGGCAAGGGAGCTTGTTTTGGACACTGTTTGGACTGTGCCCATCATGGAAAGCTCCAGCTACAGGTTATAATGAGTGTCTATATGGAAGCAGATGAGGGCCATGTGGGAGTGTTTTGGTTTTAATTGTGGTCATTTGTGTGGTGTTGGAAAAGATGACTGGGTCCACCTGGGTTTGAACTCTGGTGTGATTCCCCTAAGATACTGAGTTTTGGAAATGACCTCAGAGAAGTATTTCCATGAATTGTGTTGGGATATTAGGAGGCCACACATGAGCGTCGCCCACGCATGACAGTAGGCCTCAAATTGGAGAAGCATAGCTTTTTGTCCAAATCCTTTACTCATTCTTCTTTCTAATCCTACAGTCTATATTCCTAATCCTACTGACTATACCTTTTTGACTGGATGTTCTCTTTGACATTCAATCATCCAAGGTACAAGGTCCTGTGCCATTGTATATCGATTTATCTGAGACAACGCTGCAGAACATAATTCAAATCTAAGTATCTCAATCAAAGGCCCAATGTTCTTCTGGGCTTCAAATCTTACCTAGGCTTCTGTTTGCATACTTATATTTCACCTATATATCCACGTTAAGTAAAATGAATATTTTTGGTTCTGTGGATGATATATATTTCATGATGAATTTTCTACTCACCTTATTTACATATACATTTCATCTCAGTAATATTCCTGACACAAAATGCAAGGGTCACACTTATGATTGTACCAAAGCCCAAATTTAATGTGACCATGTATTACTAACAACATCCATGACCTGGTTCCCTAATGCTCTCAAATATCATTCTTATTGGTATAAGAAGACTATGTATTTGTTTCTTCCTAAGATTATATATTCAACCTCAACCCTGTTAAAAATGTATTTTCTTATCACACACATTGTAATGTACCTGATTTCCTAATGTCTCTATTGATATCTGCTTTCCTACACCTTTTCTCCAGTTAATAATTGCGAATGACTCTTCACATGTGCTGACATTGACATTCACTCTCTAACTGAATCTCCATAGCTAAAAAACTTTTTTCCAAATGCTTTACTCCCTATTCTTTTGAAACCTACGAACTATCTTCCTAATCCTACCAACTATCCCTGTTTGAGTGGATGTTCTCTTCTACATTCAATGATCCAAGGTACAAGGTCCTAGGTCATTGATTATCTATTTATCTGAAACATCTGTGCAGAACGAAATTCAAAGCTAAGTATACCAATTGAGTGCCCAATGACCTTCTGGGCTTCCAATCGTTCCTAGATTTCTGTTTTCATATTTATGTTTCACCTCTATAGTCTTATAAATATCACAGGTTACGAATACCATTATTCATCCAGCAGAATGATTCCTAACCCAAATCGGACATGTTATTAACCCTAACCATACACTGTTCCCTCAATCTAACTTTACATAAGAGCAGGGAAAGAGTTGGTCTTACAATACAGGAATGTAGGGGATCTTCCACCTGCTGAGAATCTATAACGTCCATGCAGAAATGATCTCTGTACAAGATGTTGGCAGCTAAGAAGGACCTGAGAGAGTAAGAGTCTGGTCAGGATGAAGGGTTGTGTCTGAATCAGTCTCTCTCTTTTTAATGTAGAGAAGATGGACCAAAGAAGGCCTGTGTGGAGAGCTGTTCCCGAGTGCCTAGGGTTGATATAACATTCTAACTTGTGAAAGTGTCACAGGATGTAGGGGCAGCCTCAATCTCATGGGACCCTTGGAAGCAAGTGTTAGGACAATGTGGTTGCCAAGGCAGTGACCTCATTCACTTTCTGATGGAAGTGACCTCACATCACTTCCTTGGTGATGGAACTCTCTGAACATGGGATAGAGGAAGCCAGGCACCCAGAGCCAGTCCCAGTTTCAGTCCCAGTGATCTCACTTGTTGGGATTCATCAAGAACAGAGTTAGTCTTTCTTGGTACCTACTGATGTGAGGATGGCCAAATGCCAGGAAAGCTCTGAAGAGCGGCCATTCCTGAGAAACCAGGTAGTGGCTCACCACTGGCTCCTGTCAACTTCACAGAGTTGCACAAAGAGAACAGATCTGAGACAGGACAGGCCATTTCGGAGGAACATAGTATGGCCCATCAGTCAGAGGACCTCCGGATAGTCACAGACCTACTTGGGGGAAGAATTTGCCTTTGTGGGTGTGTGTGTGTGGGTTTGTGTTTTTTTGTCTCATGCTCTGAGAATATGTAAGAAAGGTGATTTGTTTGGTTTGGAGTGAACTGATTCTAGTAAGTCATCTGACAAGGCGAGTGTTACTGGGTCTGTGTATTCCACTGTGTCCGTGGTTGTAGACATTAGAAAAGTGAATGCTTCAATGGATGTGTCCTGTCTAGTAGAAAGCTTCCCAGCATTCATACTTCCCAATTTATGAATGAACTGTGCCTTTCCTTATCCATGGGCAATCCTGATATCTTCCTAAATTCCTGTTTTCTTTCTGAATTCTGGTCACTCTCCAGAATAGGCTCATGTTTTTGTGTCGAAGATATGTACCACCTCCAAGCTCTGTGACATGGCCATGTACTGGACAGCTGAAGGGAATTGCGAGCATCTCAGAAAACTGAGATATCAGTGTGATCAGGAAAGTCTCAGTGGAGAAACACTGCTTTGGGCTGTTTTCTTACCTATTGTTCTGTTGCCCTGAATGTCAGGAAGGGCTTTGCCTCAGTCCCCAATTTGGGAAACCTGAAGAAAACAGTTTTCAAATGGAAATTAATGGGCATCACCTGTGGCTCTGTGCTTAATTGCTTTGGAATGGGATGTGTCTGAATCAGGCTCTAGGTCCTGTGTGAGGCTGTGGCTTAGATTCTCAGCACATGATGCATGTAAAAAAAGATCCCATGTGTGAATCCAAAACTAAATTAGCCAAAAGAGCAGTCATTGTGGAAGAAGTCTCTCGCCTACCTCTGTAAGGTTTCTGACCTCCATCAAGGGAGAATAGGAACCTTTGGTTCAAATGAGTTCTTCAAAGCCCTGCAGAGGCTAGCCCATAGGTGCTTGGGTTTTCTGCAAAATCCAAATCACATAAAGAATTTATAACTGACTTTCAGTAGGACTCAAACTGGAGAAGCAGAGCAGTATTTACAGCAGGCCTATTTTATCACTCCTGCTTCCCCGGACGAGTTTCCAGCCACCCACACTTTTGGCAAATGAGGGGCAAGGGAGTGTATTTGGGACACTGTCTTGGGCTGCACCCCTCATGGAAACCTCCAGCCAGAGGTAATGATGAGTTTCTATATGGAAGAAGATGAGGGCCATGTGGGAGTGTTTTGGTTTTAATTGTCGTCATTTGTGTGGTGGTTGGAAGAGATGACTTGCTCCACCTGGGCTTGAAATCTGGGGTCATTTCCCTTAGAAACTGAGTTCTTGAACTGACCTCAGAGAAGTATTGCCAAGAATTGTGTTGGGATTTTAGGAGGCTTCGCAAGAGAGTCGCCCTTGGACACTGAGATCTAGACACAGGGTGGCTTTTCACACAGCACTGGGAATCTGAGCCAGTATATCACATGATTTTATTGTGAAAGACTTGGCAGCCATAGATGAGAGTCAAATCACACATGGACGGCAAATTGTAGACCTCAATGGTCCTGAATTCATGTGATCTTTTGTCCACTATTTGGGAAGACTTGCCTGTGAGAGTTCTCCAGAGATTTCATTGAAATGAGCTTCCTCACCATTTAATGGTTCCAGAATGAATTGAAACACACAGTGCCTCCAACTTCATCCTTGAAAAATGGCTAGATAAACACCATGAAATTTTTAAAATTCCCATCACCAGGTGGCACTGGAGAAACTTTGGATGTCCTGTTTCTGATCATGAGTATATAATACAGTGCCTTGATTGACTGGTTTTCATGAAAATGGTGCAGAACAGAGATGTCAGGAAGTTGAAGCCTGCTGAGGAGTGGGCCCAGAGCTGTGGTTAGCAGGTGTGTGATAAAACATCTGTGGTGGGGCCATATGGATCTCCCATTGGCGTCCAAATTGCTTGTGACTGACGTGGTGCAGCCAGCAGACCCTTATATGTAAAGGCATCTTGTTATATGGAGAGGTTTCAGGGCAATGTTTAGAATCAAGGTGCTATGGTCAAGGGGGCAAGCTATGTGGGATAGAAGCCTCGTTGGTGCATTCTCCTGCAGACTGTGACCTACCACACGTGGCAGAACTCCCTCAAGCACCGGGTAACAGTTGAATTATTTGTATTTCATGAAGCAATACCAAAATCCCAGTGCAGCAGCAAGAAACACCACAAAAAGTAGAGGATGACCAAATGGCTTCACAGTCCACATGTGGATACACTTAGCCCCCCGTTTCCACAGTTTACCTACAAAGAGAGAATTCAGCACTGCTGCCTCATATTCAGTGGAAAATAAGAAACCATGTCCTCCAGGTCAGATAGATTCAGACCCAGCTTTGATGGTCTCATTACAATGGAAGCTAAAGCTCCCGACAATAATATATATTTCAAGTGCCCAACCTACGAGGCAGTTTCTCAAGAAGTCTTTAGGCCAGCAGAGCTCCATGTTTGTGGAGTGTTTACACTGTCCCTTACTTTTGGAATCTCATCTACCACCTCCAAGTTTGTGAACTCCAAAGCATATTCCATCCCAGTTATTTATTCACAGATTTTCTAACTCTTCTCCTCTAATTGTGTCTTTCTCTGGGTGATGGTAATGTCAAGGCATTGTTCTTGATGAGAGTGGAAAGATTTTTGTGTACCACATATTTACATACACATTGTATTCATTTTCCAATTTTCCATTCGAAATACTGAATACCTGACACTAACACCTACCTTGGTACACTCTGACAACTAATCCTAACAAGATGGAGAAAAATAACCCAAAAAGAAAAGAAATACAAGCAGTTCAGAACTGGAGGCATGGAGTATAGTTGGAATTGCCTGTTGCATTATATAGGGTAGGAGTTATAAATGTAGTCAACTATTTGTTGAAATAGTTCTCCATGTGTTTTAAAGTTAACAAATATGTGAATTCCTGTCTCCCTTTCTCTGTAGCATATTCACCTCATGTATTTTTACATGCAATTATAGAATCTTACCTTATACCACACATACATTCTTGTGAGGTGGCTGACTTGGCAGATACAAATTTTAAGAGATCACTCTTCCTAAATGCTATTGGAACTGAAAATTCAACCTATGAGTGAGCTTCCTAGTTGAATAACATTATACATAAATCCAGGTTCAAGAAAATAAATATTTTTGGATCTCTGGATGATATACATTTCATGGTGAATTTCAATTGGTATATATTATGTTATTTTTAATGTCTGTGTATGTTTGTGTGTGTGTGTGTGTGTGTGTGTATATATATATATATATATATATATATATATATATATATATATATATTCTCCAGATTTTTTAAAATATGAAATATGTGTCTTATTATACACTCCCTTAACTCATTCATATTCAAGTATGCGGATTTATAATCAAATTTTCTCAAGACTTTTCTCAAAATATTCATTCTCCTTAAATACATATTTGTTTCCTAGTACTTAAAATTAACTTTAGTGAATGGTGCATAAAAATCCTAATATTTCTACAATAACTGACCCAGTTTAACATCAATGCAAGTAGATTCCTATGGGACATGATGTGTATTTTGATGTTCATTTTTATTCAAGACTGCTACATTACTGTTTCTTCAGTTTATGCACATCATAGGATATATTTTCATCCACAAGTTCGCAAATTTATAGGCATTTGTTTCACTTTCAATCACTTTCTTCGTCAGAACACATGTATTCCTCCATGTTTCTTGACTGGTCTTTTGATGGGACTTCTTTCCAAACACATTATTTTCAATTTCCATGATCACTTTTGAAGCAAAACTCACATATTTTTCATGATAAACCATAATCCTAATATTACCTTTAGATGTATTGCTGGTTGGAATGAATGATGTTATATCAATATAAGATTTCTTATAAGATTTCAGATATCAATTCAATCTGTTATTTAAAGTGGGACCAGTTATATTATTTATTCAAAATGTGGTCTATTCATGCATTATCTCTATATTCATACACACAGGGTACACCTCTTTGTACCCCCAATACTAATTTATAGGACTTCAAAACATTGCTCCCAGAATTGCTGGAAGAAATATTCATGTCACCTGATCTACATATACATTCTATGACTGTAATATTCTGGACAAAAAATGCAAAGGTCACACTTATGATTTTACCAAAGCCTAAAGGGAAAGTGAACATGGATTACTAAAAGCATCCAAGGCCAGGTTGTCTAATGCTCTCAAATGTCAATCCTACTAGTGACTGCATATTTGTTTCTTCTTAAGATTATATATTCAAACTCAACCCTGTTCAAAATATCTAATCCTATCACTCACTTTATACTTTGCCTGAATTTGTAATGTCTCTATTATTATCTGCTTTCCCACATATTTTTCAAAGTTCATCATTGTGACTGAATCTTCATATGTGCTGACATTTACATTCACTCTCTAACTGAAACCCTATTTTTAAAGAAGTTTCGGTCCAAATTCTAAACTCACTCTACTTCCTAACCTACCGACTATCTTTGTAATCCTACCAACTATCCCTTTTTGACTGGATGTTCTCTTCCTCATTCAATCATTCAATGTACAAGGTCCTATGCCATTGTATATGGATTAATCTGAGACATCTGTGCAGGATGTAATTCAACACTATGTATCCCAATTAAGGGCCCAATGCGCTTCTGGGCTTCAAATCCTAGATTTCTGTTTTCATACATATATTTCACCTATATAATCTTATAAATATCACAGGTTCCCAATACCATTATTCATCCAGCAGAATGAGTCATAACACAAATCGAACATGTTATTAACCCTAACCATACACTCTTCCCTCAATCTAACTTTACGGAAGAGCAGGGACAGAGTTGGTCTTACAATACAGAAATGTAGGGGATCTTCCACTTGCTGAGAATCTCAAAGGTCCATCCAGCAATGATCCCTGGAGAAGATGTAGGCAGCAATGAAGGACCTGAAAGATTAAAAGTAATCTTCCATGGCAAACAACCTGGTCAGGATGAAGGGTTGTGTCAGAATCAGCCTCTCTCTTCTTAATGTAGAGAAGATGGACGAAACTAGGCCTGTGTGGAGAGCTGTTCCCGGGTGCCTATGGGTGATATATCATTCTAACTTGTGAAAGTGTCACGGGAAATAGGGGCAGCATCCATCTCATGGGACCCTTGGAAGCAACTTTTAGGACAAAGTGGTTTCCAAGGCAGTGACCTCATTCAGTTCCTGAAGGAAGTGACCTCAACTCACTTCCTTGGTGATGGAACTCTCTGAACTTGGGATTCAGGAAGCCAGGCATCCAGAGCCAGTCCCAGTCCAACTCCCAGTGGTCAAACTTGTTTGGATTTTCCAAGGACAGAGACAGTCTTTCTTGGTACCTACTGATGTGAGGATGGCCAAATGCCAGGAAGGTCTGAAGAGGGGCCTTTCTTGAGAAAGAAGGTAATGGCTCACCACTGGCTCCTGACAGCTTCATAGAGTTGGACACGGAGACCAGATCTGAGACAGGACAGCCCATTATGGGGGAATATATTAAGGCCCACCAGTCAAAGGACACTGGTGGGCCTTAATATATTCCCCTCACAGACCTACTTGGGGGTCTGTGTGGGTGTGGGTGTGGGTTTTTGGTTTTGTCTCATGTTCTGAGTATAGGTAGGAAAGTTGTTTGGTTTGGTTTGGTGTGAATTGTTTCTAGTAAGTCTTTTGACAAGGCGAGTGTTTCTATGTCTGTGTATCCCACTGTGTCCGTGGTTGTAGACATTAGAAAAGAGAGCGCATCAATACATATGTCCTGTCTAGTAGAAATCTTTCCAGTATTTATCCTGCCCTATTTTTGAATGGTCTGCGGCTTGCCTTATGGATGGGCCACTCCTAATATCTACATAAGTTGCTGTTTTCTTTCTGAATTCTGGCCAATCTCCAGAATAGGCTCATGGTTTTGTGTCCAAGATATGTACCACCTCCAAGCTCTGTGACACAGCTATGTACTGGATAGCTGAAGGGAATGGTGAGCATCTCAGAAAACTCATATATCAGTGTGACCAGGAAAGTCTCAGTAGAGAAACTCTGCTTTGGGCCTTTTACTTACCTATTGTACTGTTGCCCTGAATGTCAGGAAGGTCTTTGCTTCAGGCCACCTCTTTGTAAAGACTGAATAGTTTTCAAATGGAAATGTAAGGGCATCAGATGTGGCTCTTTGCTTAATTGCTTTAGAAAGGGATGTGTCTGAATCAGCTTCTTGGCCCTGTGTGAGGTTGTGGATTAGATTCTCAGCACCTGATGGATCTAAAAAAATCCCATGTGTGCATCTAAAACCAAAATAGCCAAAAGAGCAGTCATTGTGGATGAAGTCTCTCGCCTTGCTCTGTAAGGTTCCTGACCTCCATCTTTGAGAATAGGGATCCTTTGTGTCAAATGAGTTCTTCAAATCACTGCAGAGGCTAGGCCATAGGTTCTTGGGTTTTCTCATGACTCCAATTAACAAAAAGAATCTAAACCCCACAGTCATTAGACCACAAAATGGAGAATCAGAGCAGTATTAACGGCAGGCCTCTTTGATCACACCTGGTTCACATGTAGAGTGTACCTGCCACACTGACTTTAGGCAAATGGGGGAAAGGAACCTTATTTTGGATACTGTCTTTGTCTGTGGTCCTCATGGAAACCTACAGCCTGAGGTTATGATGAGTGTCTATATGGAAGAAGATGAGGGCCATGTGGAAGTGTTTTGGTTTTTATTGTGGTCATTTTTGTGGCCGTTGGAAGAGATGACTGGGTCCACCTGGGCTTGAACACTGCTGTGATTCCCCTTAGAGACTGAGTTCTGGAACTAACCTCAAAGAAGTATTGCCATGTATTGTGTTGGGATTTTAGGAGGCCACGCATGAGAGTTGCCCTTGGAAACTGAGATCTAGGCCCAGGGTAGCTTTTCACAGAGCACTGGGAATCTCAGGAAGGATAGCACACGATTTTATTCTTAAAGAATTGGCAGCCATAGTTGCAAGTCAAAACACACATGGTCCACACATTGTAGACCTCAAACTCCTGGCTTAATGTGACCTTTTAGCCTGTCTTTGGGAAGCCTTGCCTGTTAGAATTCTCCTGAGCTTTCATTGAAATGAGCTTCCTCTCCATTTAATGGTTCCTGAATGAATTGAAACCCACAGTGCCTCAAACTTCATCCTTGAAAAATGGATAGATAAATACCATTGAATTTTTGAAATTCCCATGACCAGGTGTCACTGGAGAACCTTTGGATGTCCTATAGATAATCATGAGTGTACCAGACAGTGCCTTGATTGACTGGGTTTCATGAAAATGGTGTAGAACAGAGATGCCTGTAATTTGGAGCCTGCTGAGTAGTCGGCCTAGAACAGTGGTGTGCAGGTGTTTGTTAAAACATCTGTGGTATGGTGATGTGGATCTGCCATTGGCTTCCAAATGGTTTGTGACTGACATGGTGCAGCCCCCATACCCTTGGATGTAAAGGCATCTTGTTATATGGAGAGGTTTCAAGGCAATGTTTAGAATAAGACTGCTATAGTCAAGGGGGAAAGCTATGTGGGATAGAAGCCTGGTTGGTGCACTCTCCTGCAGATTCTTAACCACCACACGTGACAGAACTCCCTCTAGCACTCTGTTCCAGTTGACCTCCTCGTATTTCGTGAAGCAAATACCAAACTCCCAGTGCAGCTGCAAGAAACACCACAAAAAGTAGAGAAAGACCAAATGGCTTCACAGTCCACACTGGGAGACACTTAGCCCCCAAATGGCAACAGTTTACCTACAAAGAGAGAATTCAGCCCTGCTGCATCATGTTCATTGGAAAAAAAGAAACCATGTGCTCTAGGTGACATAGATGCAAACACAGCTTTGATGGTCTCACTACAAAGGAAGCAAAAGCTCCTAACAACAACATATATTTCAAGTGCCCAACCTCAGAGGCAGTTTCTCAAGAAGTCTTTAGGCCAACAAAGCTCCATGTTTGTGGAGTTTTCACCATGTACCTTACTTTTGGAAACACCTCTACCACCTCCAAGGTTGTTAACTCCTGAACATTTTCCATTCCAGATGTGTATTCAGAGATTTTCTAACTCTTCTCCTGTTATTGTGTCTTACTTGGGGTGAAGGTAATGTCAAGGCATTGTTCTGAATGAGAGTTGGAAGACTTTTCGGAAGCACATATTTGCATACACATTGGATTCATTTTCCAATTTTCCATTCGAAATACTGAATCCCTGACTGTCAGAAGTAGAAGAAATTCTCCTTCAAAGAATAGCCAGACACAAGAAACAGCCACCAGGAGACATCCTGTCTGGGAGACATCCTGTAGCCATCTGTCTCCCTGAGACATCCTGCGGCCATCTGTCTTCCTGAAACTTCCTGAGGTTATTTCACCTTGTGAAGACATCTAGAAATAAGAGAGATTTCCCACATCCAGCATATAAATACCCCTGTGTGAACAATAAAAATTTGCATCTTGATCAGAACTCCTGTCTTGCTGTCATCTCTCGTGTCTCTTGTCCCTTCATTCCTCCCTATCTAGGTTCGCTGCCCACGTTGATGTGTCCTGCTGGCCGGGACATCTGACGCCCACCGACTGCGTCTCAAGCCTTTGACTGAGGGGGATCCCGACCTCTTGGAAGACTTTGTCAAGCGGAGCTCGCGATCACAGCAGAAGACACCACCTAGAAACAGATCCAGGAGGAGGGTGGGGATGACGCACGGTGAGTGACCCACCATGGGACAAGCAGTTTCGTCACATGATTTGTTTTTGTCAGCCCTCAAGGAGTCCTTCAAGACATGCGGGTGCGTGTTAAGAAAAAAGACTTAATTTTTTAATTTTCACACAAAGGAGAACTGTGTCCATGGTTTCCCCTTGAAAGGATTATTGATGATAAAAGATGGCTTAGAGTAGGAGACTGTATAAAAGATTATTATGAATCCTTTGCCCAGAAAATGTGCCTGTTCCCACCTTTTCTTACTGGAACTTAATTAATGAAATTCTTAAAAGTTCACCCTTTGACAATGGTACCTTAAAACTTGTCAGGATTGGGGAAGAGACTATGCAACTACCTCTCATACCCCCTCGGCATGCACCTCAGTTAGTATAGACATAGACCCTTCTCAGGCTCCCCAGGACCGTGGGACCCTTCCTGATCCCCCTAAAAATACCACCCTAATGAATAAGGCTCCAATAGCTACCAACTGCCTTTATCCAGTTTTAAATCCCGGAGACACATTGACCCCTGTGGAGGAGGCTACCTGGGAGAAGGAAGCAGCTCGCTACCATTCAGAAGACCCTCCACCTCTCAGGACCCTGCCACAGCCAATAGGACTTACACATCCACCTCCCTCCTATATCCCTACTGCCTTTTGTGCTCTGACCCTTCAGGGTACAAATGCCCCCCCCCAGATATTTTTTTTCCCACTTCCCTTGCCTAACCTGGCTCCCTTGAGAGCATCCTTCCAATAAAGAAGGGAACAGATCCAACCTTTAAAAGAATTAAGATCCCTTCAATCTGAGCTATGTTCATTAGCCTTAGGTACAGAGTCAGCGCAACTGTCCCACAGAGGTCTAATACAAAGGTGAAGCCACTCCATCGGCCTGTGCTCACATTCCCAGTCACCACCAGTCAGATAGATAAGCCTGCCCAGGCTGAGCTCAAAGACTTAGACGAGGATCAAGAGGAGGAAGCGAGGAAGTGAATCAAAGAGATCAAGACTCAGAGGATGAGGAGTTCACCCCTAGGCAGGAAGGAACACAGAGTCTACAAAAAATTGAGCCTGCATTTTCTTGAAAAACTTAAAAAGGCTTGCGCTCACTATGGCCCCACTGCGCACTACATGTTGCCTTTATTAGAAATCCACAGCACACAATGGCTTACTCCCAATTATTGGAAATTTTTAGACCAAGCTACCCTCAGTGCCGGAGACTTCCTGTTATGGAATGCAGATTTCAAAGAGCACTGTCGGGAAACTGCTCAAAAAAATTTAACTAAAGCCTCCTCTAAATCCGGGACTTATGTTAAGCTAGTGGGCAATGAGCCTTTTGACACTAAAACTAAACAGGCTCATTTCCCTGCTGGACTTTTGACGCAGATTCAGATGGCTGCCTTATATGCTTGGAGACACCTCCCTCAAAAGCCCTTGGCTACCACTTCCCTGGCAAAAATTTGACAAGGGCCCGGAGAGCCTTATAGCTACTTTGTTCCCTGGCTTAACCTAGATGCGGAATGCTTGCTTGGACCAAGCGAAAGTGAAAGCACCTTTGTAAAACATCTTGCCTTTGAAAACTCCAACCCGGCATATCAGGATGTTTTTTGACCACATAAGAATAAAGGAAAACTTTCTGACTTTATTAGACTCTGTGCAGGGGTGGGTGCAGCCCATGCCATGGATCTTGCCCTAGATGCCGCCTTTAGCAAGACCTTTCACAATCCTGGCTAAAATACTTGCTTTACTTGTAAACAACCTGGCCATTTTGCACGCAAGTGTCTGACAGGCAAACAAAGCCTAGGAATAGTGTCTCCTCAAACTGGGGCAAAACCGCCCCAAACTACCCTTTGCCCTAGATGTGGTAAAGGTCATCACTGGGCCAGTGAGTGTAGATCTAAGACAAATGCCCTCATACAGCCTATTTCTTTCCTCTTCTTGGGAAACTCCCTGCGGGGCCAGCCCCTGGCCATGACATCTCCCAGGACAAACCCAGGGTCAATAAAATTTGTTCCCTCCAAAACTCCCAACCTACCTCAAAATCCTTCTCCAAAATTGCCTCCCTCAAACTAGCCACCCCTGGCAATGCAGGATTGGACTTCTGTGCCACCACCGATACTATATTAGACTCAATGCAAGGGCCCCAGATAATACCCACTGGAATTATGGGTCCCCCTCCATCTCATATGTGTGCCTTTATTCTTGGAAGAGCCTCTACTAACTTACAAGGTGTTCAGGTCTTCCCTGGCATTAATGATTATGATTTCACTGGAGAAATAAAAATACTGGCCACAGCTATTAATGGAGTTGTGGCCATCCCAGCAGGAACAAGACTTGCACAATTAATACTCCTTCCCTTTTATCCAGGAGGCACTTCCACCGCCCAAACCTACTGAGGGGGACTGAATCCTTGGGCTCCTCTGAAGTATATTGGGTTCTACCCATTTCTCACAATAGACCCACCATATCCTTACTTATTGAAGGAAAGGAATTCCAAGGAATTCTAGGTACTGGAGCTGTTGCCACAATTATTTCTCCAAAATACTGGCCATCAGCTTGGCCCCTCACCCCATCCTTGACTGACCTTAAAGGGATAGGACAGTCAAAAAATCCTCTGGTCAGCTCTAGGGCTCTTCGCTGCACTGATAAAGAGGGTAATAAAGGAATGGTGACTACATTCGTTGTTCCTGACCTCCCTGTTAACCTATGGGGCCGAGAAATTTTGAGTCAAATGGAAGTTATTCTTGCCAGTCCCAATTCCATAGTGACTCATCAAATGCTTCATATGAATTCTCTCCCTGGTACAGGTCTTGGGAGACTGAGACAAGGACTGGTTGAGCCTATACAACCCATACAAAAAACAAATACATAGGGACTTGGGTATTCGAATTTTTAGTGTCGGTCCCTGACTCTCCTGTACCCCATGGAGATAAAATTATTTGGGAGACTCAGACTCTTGTGTGGGTGGATCAGTGGCCCCTTACCCAAGAAAATTTGGAGGCTGCCTCCATGTTAGTGCAGGAAGAGCTGGCAGCCGGCCATGTAGAGCCCTCAACCTCACCATCGAATACTCCTATTTTTGTTATCAAGTAAAAATTAGGCAAGTGGTGCCTTTTACAATATTTGTGTGCCATTAATAAAGTTATGAACCCGATGGGAGCACTACAGCCAGGCATTCACACACCAGTGGCTATTTCCAAAAACTATTGTAAAATGGTTATTGACTTAAAAGATTGTTTTTTTACCATTCCTTTACATCCTGAGGATAGACCATATTTTGCCTTCAGTCTCCCTTGCATTAATTTTCAGGGCCCTATGCAGAGATTTCAGTGGAAGGTTCTTCCCCAAGGTATGGCCAACAGCCCTAGTCTTTGCCAAAAATACGTTGCTCAAGCAGTACAACTTGTGAGAGAGTGATGGCCACAAATTTATATTTTACATTATATGGATGATTTGTTAATTGCTACACCTAATACACATGACCATAATAATTGTTACTTGGACCTTTACAAAATCCTCACTAGCTTGGGACTACTGATAGCTCCTGATAAGGTTCAAACACAGGACCGTTATAACTATTTGGGCCTTAAACTTCAAGATAATCAGATCCAAATTCCTAAGATAAAACTACGGTTGGACCATCTTCACATCCTTAATGATTTTCAAAAATTACTGGGGGATATTCTATAGCTAAGAATATATTTAAAATTACCCATTTGTGTACATTTGCCCCTTAATGATATTTTGAGTGGTGATTCCTAACCTCCTCCCCTCAAAAGCTTACTCCTGAGGCATGGCAGGCATTAAATCAAGTCACAGAAGCCATTGCCCAAAAGTTTGTTACACAAAATTCTTATAACCTTCCTCTGGTTCTGGTTATTTTACACACTCCTCATACACCCACAGGAATTTTTCGGCAGTGAAATACACATTTTAAAAATAAAGGCTATCCCTTGCTTTGGGTCCATTTACCCACCACATCCTCCAAGGTTATTACTGTTTATTTTGCTCAGGTAGCTTCTATTGTTTTTAAAGGTCGTTTGCTAACTCGACAACATTTTGGCAAAGACCCTGATAATATTTTAATTCCATTTACTAATGACCAAAACCAATTTTTACTACAGACAGAGGATGAATGAGATATTGTCCTATCAGGCATTTTGGGAACAATTGATAACCACCTCCCCAAAGACCCCCTTTTACATTTTGTCCAGTTACATCCATTTATTTTTCCCAAAATTACTCAAAAGGCTCCAATTCCTCAATCCCTTACTGTCTTTACAGACGGTTCCAGTAATGGCCGAGCAGTCTTTGTTGTCAATAACCAGCCTACCACCTATGATACTGTCTATCATTCAGCACAGTTTGTGGAATTGTTTGCCATAACACAAGTTTTTAAAACATTTTTTGATAATCCTGTTAATATTTATACATACAGTGCCTGCATTGCTCATTCTGTGCCCCTGCTGGAGATTTCACCCACCATTAAGCCTTCTTCCAATGTGGGCTTTCTGTTTCACCAGCTTCAGCAGCTAATTCAGGCCAGACGACACCCATTTTTCTTAGGACACATCAGGGAACACTCTGATCTTCCCAGCCCTCTAACACAAGGTAATGCCAAAGCTGATGCAGCAACTCGTTTCATCTTTCCAATTTTTGATGGCTCCATTCAAAAGGCCACAGAGTTACACAATCTTCACCATCTAAATTCTCAGAGCCTTCGATAACTATGTAAAATTACCAGGCAACAGGCACGAGAAATAGTAAAAGCATGCCCTGGTTGCCCTGTCTTTCTCCCCATTCAACACTTGGGAGTTAATCCCAGAGGATTACTGTCCAATCAGTTTTGGCAAATGGATGTTACTCATTTTTCTGAATTTGAAAAAACCAAATATATACACGTTTCTATAGATACCTTCAGCGGCTTTATTTCTGCATCACCACATTCTGGAGAGGCTATCAAAGATGTTCTTTCTCATCTTGTTTCAGCCTTTTCCGTAATGGGTAAAAAAATACATATTAAAAAAAAATAATTGTCCTGCATATACCAGTGCCGAGTTTAAACAGTTTTGTTTTACCTTGCACCTTACCTTAAAGACTTGGCTAACCTGCTTGAAGGCTTCTGCACTTGTATTTACCACTCCCAGGCATCACCTTAATTATGCATTATTTGCCCTTATTTTTCTTTCCCTAGACAATGAAGGCCATTCGGCCACAGACTGACACTGGCATTTCTCGTCCAATTCTGTTCGCCCACCTGTTATGTGGCGCAATCCCCTTACAAATAAATGGAAAGGCCCAGATCCTGTCCTCCTCTGGGGACGAGGCTCAGCTTGTGTTTTGGACCAAGAGCAAGCAGCCCCTAGATGGTTACAAGAACACCTGGTTAAACAGGATAATGACTTACCTCAACATAGGGACGGAGGTCCTCCCCTTGAGTACAAATTTTCCTCTTTTTAGGATGCAGCCAACAATCTGTGTGAGCATCCTGCTTAAGGCACTTCTGCTGAACATTTTTGTACATGGAGGCCTCGGCCCTCCACCTTCCAACATCATGGAGTACCTTTTTGGCCCTCCCTGTGAATGCAAGGGAGGATCATGGACTCAGGCTCCCACTAGTTGGACCCAGACTGCTGACTGCGTGACTAAGGTGGCTTACCTCCGTGCTGAGTTTGACCATAAGCTCGGAGGAGTTCATCAGCCTTAATGGGTATGTGTTAACAAGCCAAAGATTATTCCCCCTAGTACAAGTAAAGCTCTCCAAAATTGTTCTGAAACTTGAACGCATACCCAAGTGATGCATGTCTCTTCTTATGCGTTGGCCTCAATTTATGTTAACAAGCAGGGAGAACAATTTTTTGAAGCCTCCACAACTAAAACTCATGCAGCAGGGGGGACCACTATTCATTATGCCCCCGTTCTTTTTGACCGGGGAGGAGATGGCAAATACACCAAGCTACAGTCACCTGGGTGCCAAGGCCCTGTCGGTAAACCCTCCTGCTGCCCCATTAGGGCACCTACAGGGGTCTCTGATTGTGGAGGATTCACTGATGCTGTCATGCATCCTCAGATAATCAAACTTTTGAAACCCCAAATCCCTGAGCTCACATATCATCCCTTAATATAGCCTAAATCCCAGCTCCCAGGTTTAGATACCAATACATTAGATATTTTGGAAACTACCTTCTCCTTCCTTAATAATTCCAAGCCCACCCTTGCTGGTGATTGCTGGCTCTCCATGACAACAGGGGCAATCATGCCTATGGCAGTTCCTATTAATTCTATCATAGACGATGATAATACATGCCAACCCAGATTTCCTTTTAAAGTACAGCCTATAGGCACTTTTACAATATGTCTTTTAGGCGCGATGCAGAATAATACGTATAATAGTGATGTTGGAGTTACTTCCTTTGGAAATTGCTCAACAGTACAAAACTATTCTTCACCCACCCCATCTTTGTCCCCCCAATGGCACAGTTTTTATGTGTGGAGGAAACTCGGCCTTCCCCAGGTTTCCAGCAAATTGGACCATTGGCTGTGTTCTTGCCTTATTACTCCCTCATAAAACTATTGTCCTAGGAGACCAAACTCTATGCATTCCTAGTCTAGACACCTTAGTGAAAAGACACAGGTGGGCAATACAGGCCTTAAAACTCCTTGCCAGCCTTGGAATAACAGCTGCTGTGGGCACAGGTACAGCTGGCTTAGTCAGGCTATACACTCTTACCTCCCCTGTCTCAACAACTTATTAATGATGTACAAACTCTATCAGGAACCATTAAAGATTTGCAGGACCTAGTAGACTCCCTGGCAGAAGTATTTCTTCAAAATAGACGAGGCTTAGATTTGCTGACAGCTAACCAGGGAGGTATTTGCTTGGCCTTAGGGGAACGATACTGCTTTTATGCCAATAAATCAGGCATAGTACGCTCTAAAATTAAGCAGCTTCAAGAAAATCTAGAAAAGAGACGAAGGGAACTTTTTGAAAATCCCCTCTGGACAGGGTTTAATGGATTTCTGCCCTACCTTCTATCCCTATTAGGCCCTTTGTTGGGTTTACTTTTAATGGTGTCCATAGGCCCCTGCATTATAAACAGGCTGGTACACTTTATTAAAGAACAGATTAATATTTCGGCCTCTAAGCCCATACAGGTTCACTATCATCGTCTGGAGATGGAAGACCATGCTGCCAACATTAAAAGGATGTTCTAGCATTCTCACAGGCTTATTTCTTAAGTTTACATCCCCACAGATCTCTTTTTCTTACATAAAACTATAAGTAACAGCTCTGACTAACCATCTTCTGCCATTGCCATAAGGATTCGTCCTCCATGGGCCCCTCCGCTTGGGGGAGGATGCACCCATGGAGTGAGCATGTTAGGCCCTAATAACGGAAGGTGCAGGATAGACTGCAGGAGGATGGATCCACGGATCCCAAAACACAAGACCTCTTAGTGACACGCTCTGGTGCATGGCGGTTGGCATGCTTCCCCCTCAAAGCCGTCTTTTCCAAAAACATGCCAAGGCCACCAAGAAATCTCCTAGTAAACATGCTCTCTCAGATCAGGAGATAGTCTAAGGCCTCCTTGAGAAACAGAGCCTCTATCACCCCCTAAAACATTAGCCAGTAAGGTATGGTCATATATTTTATATAAAAAAGGGGGAGAGGTCAGGGGCTAGAAGGAAGTTCTCCTTCAAAGAATAGCCTGACACTGACAAGAAGCAGCCCCCTGGGAGATATCCTGCCTGGGAGACATCCCGCAGCCATCTATCTCCCTGAGACATCCTGCGGCCATCTGTCTTCCTGAAACATCCTGAGGTTATCTCACTTTCTGAAGACATCCAGCAACTGCCGATAAGAGAGCTTTCCCATCTGCAGCATATGAATTCGAATGTGAGAACAATAAAAGTTTGCAGCATGATCAGAACTCCTATCTTGCTGTCATCTCTCGTGTCTCTTGTCCCTTGATTCCTCCCCAACTAGGTTCGTTACCCACGTTGATGTGTCTGGCCGACCGGGACAACTGACACTAACCCATACCCTACTAGACTCTGACTACTAATCCTAATATGATGGACCCAAACAGAATAGAAATACAAGCAGTTCGGAGGAGGCATGGTGTATAGTTGGACTTGCCTTTTGCATGATATAGGGTAGGTGTAATAAATCTAGTTAATTTTTAATTGAAATAGTTCTCCATGTGTTTTTAAAGTTAACAAACATGTGAATTCCTGTCTCCATTTCTCTGTAGCCTATTCAGCACATGTATTTTTATCTGCACATATCGAATCCTACTTGGAATCACACGTACATTCTTGTGAGGAGGTTGACTTGGCAGATACAAATTGTGAGAAGAGATCACTCTTCATAAACGCTGTTGGAACTGAAAATTCAACCTTGGGTGAGCTTCCTAGTAGATCAACATTATACATAAATCCATGTTCAGTAAAATAAATATTTTTGCATATATGGATGATATATATTTCATGATGAATTTCGTTTGGCATATATATTGCTACTTTTTTTGTCTGTGTGTGTGTTTTGTGTATATATATATATATATATATATATATATATATATATATATATATACTCTCCAGATTTTTCAAAATATAAAATATATGTGTCTTATATACACTCCCTAAATTCATTCATGTTCATGTATGTGAATTTATAATCAACTTTTCACAAGATTATTCTCAGAAATATACATCCACCTGAAATACTTATTTGTTTCCAAGTACTGAAAAGTAACTTAAGTGAATGGTGCATACAATCCTAATATTTCTACAGTGACTGACACAGTTTAACATCAATGCCAGTAGATTTCTATTGGACATGATGTGTATTTTGAAGTTCACTTTATTCAACACTGGTATATTAAATTTTCTTCAGTTTATTCACATCATGGGATATATATTTCATCCACAAGTTCACAAATTTATGGCCATTTGATTCACTTTCAATCATTTCCGGCTTCAGAACACATGTATTCCTCCTGGTTTCCTGAATGGTCTTTTCATGACAGGTCTTTCAAAACACATTCATTTTGATTTCCATAATCATTTTGAAGCAAAACTCACACATTGTTCATGATATACCATAACTCTAATATTACCATTACATGTGTAACTGGTTGGAATGAATGATTGTATATCAATATAAGATTCCCTGTATATTTTCTGATATCAATTCAATCCATTATTTAAAGTTTGAACCACTTATATTATTTATTCACAGTATGGCCTAAATGCATTATCTCTATATTTATAGACACAAGGTACATCTTTTTGCATCCCCAATACTAATTTATTCATCTTCAAAATGTAGCTCCCAGAAATGTTGGAAGAAATACTCATGTCACCTGTTCTACATATACATTTTATCACAGTAATATTGTGGACACAAAAAGAAAATGTCACACTTATGATTGTACCAAAGCCTAAATTGAAGTGAGCATGCATTACTAAAAAATCCATGTCCAGGTTGCCTAATGCTCTCAAATGTCAATCCTATTGGTGACTACATACTTGTTTCTTCCTAAGATTATATATTCAAACTCAACCATGTTGAAAATGTCTAATCCTATCACTCACTTTATACTTTGCCTGATTTCCTACTGTCTCTATTGATATCTGCTTCCCTACATAGTATCGCTGATCATTATTGTGACTGACTCTTCACATGTGCTGACATTTACTTTCACTCTCTACCCGAAAGCCTATTGCTAAAGAACTTTTGTTCCCACTCTTATACTCACTCTTCTTACTAAACCTACGGACTTATGTCCTAATCCTACTGACTATACATTTTTGACTGGATGTTCTCTTCGACATTCAATTATCCAAGGTACAAGGTCCTATGCCATTGTATATTGATTCATCTGAGACAACTGTGCAGAATATAATTCAAAGCGAAGTATCCCACTCAAGGGCCTAATGCCTTTCTGGGCTTCAAATCTTACCTAGATTTCTGTTTTCAAACTTATATTTCACCTGTATATTCTTGTAAATATCGCAGGTTTCCAATACCATTAATCAACTCGCAGAATGAATCCTAACCCAAATAGAACCTGTTATTAACCCTAACCATACACTGTTCCCTCAATCGCACTTTGCAGAAGAGCAGGTACAGAGTTCGTCTTACAATACAGGAATATAGGGGATCTTCCACCTGCTGAGAACCTCAAAGGTCCATGCAGAAATGATCCCTGAATAAGATGTAGGCAGCTATTGAGGAACTAAGAGAGCAAAAGTCATCTTCCATGGCAAAAACCCTGGTCAGATTGAAGGGATGTGTCTGAATCAGCCTCTCTCTTCTTAATGTAAAGATGGACCAAACCAGGCCTGTGTGGAGAGCTGTTCCTGGGTGCCTATGCTTGATATACCATTCTAACTTGGAACAGTGTCACAGGAATTAGGGGAAGTCTCCATCTCATGGGACTCTTGGAAGCAACTGTTAGGACAAAGTGGTTGTCACGGCAGTGACCTCATTCTGTTGCTGAAGGAATTGACCTACTTAACTTCCTTGTTGATGGAACTCTCTGAACGTGGTATCCAGGAAGCCAGGCACCCAGAGCCAGTCCCAGTCCCAGTCCCAGTGGACTCAATTGTTTGGATTTACCAAGGACAGGGTCAGCCTTTCTTGGTACCTACTGATGTGAGGATGGCAAAATGACAGGAGAGCTATGAAGAGGGTCCTTTCCTGGGAAAGCAGGTAGTTGCTCACCACTGGCTCCTGGCAACTTCACAGAGTTGGAAAAAGAGACAAGATCTGAGACTGTACAGGCCTTTTCGGGGGAACATAATATGGCTCACCAGTCAGAAGACACTCCATATAGTCACAAACCTACTTGGGGGGAGGAGGTACCTTTTTGAGTGTGGGTGTGAGTATGTGGTTTTGTCATATTTTCTGAGAATAGGTAGAAAAATCGGTTTGTTTGGTTTGGGGTGGACTGTTTCTTGTTTGTCGTTTGACAAGGTGAGTGTTTCTATGTCTGTGTATTTTACTGTGTCAGTGGTTGTAGACAATAGTAAAGAGGATGCATCAATGGAAGTGTTGTGTCTAGAAGAAAGCTCCCAGCATTTATCCTGCCCAATTTATGAATAGAGAGTGGCTAGCCTTATTGATGTGCAACACCTATTATCTTCCAAACTTCCAGTTTTCTTCCTGAATTCTGTCATCTCTCCAGAATAGGCTCATGGTTTTGTCTCCAAGACATGTACCACCTCAAAGCTCTGTGAAATGGCCATGTACTGAATAGCTGAAGGGAATGAGAGCATCTCAGAAAACTCAGATATCCGTGTGAATAGGAAAGTCTCAGTAGAGAAACCCTGATTTGGGCCTTTTGCTTACCTATTTTTCTGTTGCCCTGAATGTCAGGAAGGTCTTTGCCTCAGGTCACACTTTGTGAAGCCTGAAGAAAATAGTTTTCAAATGGAAATGAATGGGCATCACCTGTGGCTCTTTGCTTAATTGCTTTGGAAATGGATGTGTCTGAATCAGCATCTTGGCCCTGTGTGAGGTTGTGGCTTAGATTCTCAACACCAGATGGATCTAAAGAAAGACGCCATGTGTACATCCAAAACCAAAATGGCAAAAAAATCAGTTATTGTGGATGAAGCTTCTTGCCTATCTCTCTTAGTTTCCGGACATCCATCAAGTGAAAATAGGGATCCCTTGGGTCAAATTAGTACTTCAAAGCCCTGCAGTGGTGCTTGGGTTTCCTCATGACTCCAAATCACATGAAGAATCTATACCTGACTGTCAGTAGGCCTCAAATTGGAGAAGCAGAGCATTATTAAGAGCAGGCCTATTTGATAACTCCTGGTTCACAGGAAAGGTGTCCCGGCCACAATGACTTTAGGCAAATGAGCAGAAAAGGAGATTATTTTGGACCCTGTTTTTACATGTGCCCCTCATGGAAACCTCCAGCCAGAGGTTATGATGAGTGTCTATATGGAAGAATATGAGGAATATGTGGAAGTGTTTTGGTTTTAATTGTGGTCATTTGTGTTGCGATTGGAAAAGATGACTGGGTCCACCGGGGTTTAAACTCTGGTGTGATTCCCCTTTGAGACCACATTGTGGAACTGACCTCAAAAAAGTATTGCCATGATTTGTGTTGGCATTTTTGGAGGCCACGCATGAGAGTCACCCTTGGAAACTGAGATGTAGACCAAGGGTGGGTTTCCACAGAATACAGGGAATCTCAGCCATGATATCATATTATTTTATTCTGAAAGCCTTGGCATCCATGGTTGAGAGTCAAAACACACAAGGACCTCTCATTGTAGACCTCTATGGGCCTGGCTTCATGTAACCTTTTGCCCACTCTTTGGGAATCCTTGCCTGTGAGATTTCTCCAGATTTTTCTTTGAAATGATCTTCCTCAACATTTAATGGTTCCTGAATGAATTGAAACCCACAGTGCCTCCGACTTCATCCTTGAAAAATGCCTAGATAAATACCATGAAATTTTTGAAATTCCCATGACCAGGTGGCACTGGAAAATCTTGGATGTCCTGTTGCTATTTTGAGTGTACCAGACAGTGCCTTGATTGACTGGGTTTTATGATAATGGTGTAGAACAGAGATGTCAGTAAGTTGGAGCCTCCTGATTAGTGGTCATAGAGCAGTGTTGTGCAGGTGTGTGATAAAACATCTGTTGTGGGGCCATGTGGATCTGCCATTTACTTCCAAATGGGTTGTGACTGACATGGTGCAGCCATCAGAACCGTGTATGTAAAGGCATCTTGTTATATGGAGAAATTTCAGGGCAATGTTCAGAATCAGGTTGCTATGGTCAAGGGGGCAGGCTCTGTGGGACAGAAGCCTGGTTGGTGCATTCTCCTGCAGACTCTGACCCACCAAACGTGACAGAACTCCCTCCAGCACTGGGTCCCAGTTGAACTCAATGTATTTCGTGAAGCAAATACCAAAATCCCAGTGCAGCAGCAAGAAACACCACTAAAAGTGGAGGATGACCAAATGTCTTCACAGTCCACACGAGGAGACACTTAGCACCCAGTGGCCACAGTTTACCTACAAAGAGAGAATTCAGCACTGCTGCCTCATGTTCATTGGAATATAAGAAACCATGTCCTCCAGGTCACATAGATGCAGACCCAGCTTTGATGGTCCCACTAGAAAGGATGCTAAAGCTCCTTAAAACAACATATATTTCAAGTGCCCAATCTCAAGGGAAGTGTCTCAAGAAGTCTTTAGGCCAGCAGAGCTGCAAGTTTTTGGAGTGTTTACCTGTTAGATAAGGACACAAGAAAAGACCACTGACTCCAATAGAAATCAAATTAAATTAAACTTATTATTTCCACTGGCCATGCTGCCTCTCCCTCCCAAAACGGCGGGAACAAGACAGCAACCCCAGCTTTCCTACAGCACAGCTTTATAGCCCAGAAAGTTACACAAAATGGGGGTTAGAGATAACAGAACTCTGACAAGCATCACACTAATGGTAGTTTACATTTTTTTTTTGCTGTAAAATGGAGCCTCAGAGAGGGTTGCTGTCTGGCCAGGGAAGGCAAATATTTATGATATGTCACTAAAGTTTCAGAAAGGGTTGCTATCAGGTCAGAGAGCAAGACATGGGTCATTTCAAGTCACTGGCAGGCATTCCAAACAGGTTCAGAATTTTCAGTAATTTATGGTAAAGCCAAAATTATCTTTTCATGCTTTGTGGCAAGATGGCTCCCAATTTTAATAAAAGATCACGTTGGGTCTATCATTTTTCCCTTTTCTCTATGTCCCTTTCAAATCTTTGATAGATTGGGGGAAGAGCACGGAGAAAATTTTAATCCCTCAGGTAAAAGTCTCCAAATTTTTAGAACTCACCCAAAACCAGTCTCCCTGATTTTACCTGACTTAATTAATTACTTGTATTGATTGTCTATTTATATTTGGCTCCATTGTTGTAATAAGAGAGGCGTCACCCATTTTGGTTTCTTCTGAGCTAAGAGAGGGTGACGTGAGTAGGCATGGTGTGAGGGACATGAGTTGCCTTTTAGAAGTAGTTGAGGGACATGAGTTGCCTTTTAGAAATCAGTTCGTTTTGAAGACTGGTTAAGGAAGAACAGGTTGTAAAGTCATCTGGGGATGGGTTATTCTATGAGAGAAACAAAAACCATGAGTACTGAATAAATGTTGCAGCAGCTGGAACATGTAACTGTATAGAATTTCCCTCACCAGTCTTTAATATTCCCAGTTATCAAGACTGTCAACTTAATATTTAACTTTTAGTATTACAGTTGTCCCTCCCCATAAGATACAGTTTAATAATTTAATGTCATCTGATCTTGCAAAATCCTTTTACCAGTATGACCTCTGTGTCTAATAGAGAAACCTTTAATTCTGATACTCATTGCTGGATAATCGTACTAGCAAACACCAAACTTACCTGTGTAGGTTAGGAATATCTTTAGGCCTTAAACTGAAAATTTCTGCCTCTGGCAGCTCTTCTTGATAGTCTCTTTTAATAAGTATCAGGCATTCCTCTCTGAGAATCCTTCTTTGTAGCCTCCAGTCTCACTTATTTTGGGAGGCTAACATAAAGTGTATACCTTAAAATATTATTATTATTATTATTATTATTATTATTATTATTATTATTATTATTTAAAATGCCCAGGAATGGCTGTATTTTGGTTTTCATTGTCTTTACTAAGTGTTTAAGATGAAGCAGTCAAACTGACTTTTGTTTCTATCTATTGTTAACAGTCAGCTGAGCTTTCATGGGAGTCATTCCTGGGGAAACTTGAGAGCACTTTCTCAGTTCTTCTAGAGCCATTTGCGCTAGGTGGGTCCAGGTCTTGCTTGACCATGTGGCTTCCCTGGGAAGCATCAGGGATTTCTCCCTTTTCTGATGACTCTCCTCTTCATAGCAAATGCACTGGTCTCATTAATCTCCCTGATGGGGAGTTTATGTGGCCCAGAGTTGCAAAACTCTTTAGTGAAGTCCCCTATTCCCTGGATTCAGACTGACTCAGAGGGCAAGAGACAAATATTGGGTTTTTTGGCCCTTTTCATTTAAATTTAATTTTAAATCCTAATCTTAAACATCCATCAAATAAATTTTAACAGCCTTATATTAAGAGCACTGGGCTTTAATGTGTATAACTCTATAATTATTTATCTTTTTATTAATTGGGATCTGTATTATTCTGTCTGTCTTGTAGGTGATAACTTACTCTCTGAAATTAACCCATGTTTTCTTTTGGTAAACACTAACAGAGAATCTAGATCACATATAAGGAAATTACAAAATAAAATTTTTTAACAAGAGTAAAAGTACTTAGTTCGTGTAATAGCTACACTGAATTTTTTGGCTGAGTAATACATTATATCCCCTGTTTGAGATCCTAGTTATCTTGACATAAAAAAAAAGAACTTTTAACATAACTTTAAAGAAATAAAATCTGACCTACTGCTTTTGTAGTCATTATCCCATGTAGTAAGATGGGACACACAGCCTTATCTCAGGTAAGGCAGGGCTCTTTATTAATCTTAAGTGTTTTAGTTCTAAAGCTGATCTTTATTTTTTAAATATTATTTTACTAAGTTTACATAAATTGTTTGAGGTCACATGAACATTAGCTAACACCATATAATATCACTTTTAAAACATGAATTAAAGAAATGCTGAAAGTTTTTAACTTTTACATAGATTAGGCTCACATTAACCTAAAATATATTTAAATTGTTCCCCAATGTAAAAAGTAACATAAAACTTTGCATATCTTATTGATAACAGGTGAATAAATCCCCAATATATTTTTTACCATACAACTTCAGAACACTAGCTTGATATAATCCTCTTTTAAAATTTTTACCTTACAGACTTGCATACCTGTAAGATATGAGCACATTAGTAGCATCACAATTAAATTGATGTTTCTATATCAACCAAGTTTAGCTTTTAAAGAAATGGCAATACAGTGCTCGAAAATAACAGTTCTAATTTAATCAGTTGTTTAATTTCTATGGTTGCTTGCTCTAGAAAAAATAAAACTTAATAAACACAATGCTATGGGTAAGAATTTTTGTCTCTTTAACACATGATTGATTTTTACTATCCTTTACAGACTTTAGTCAAACTTATACAGACGTTAGGAAGTCAATCAGATATCTAACAAAAGTACTCATGAATGAGTAATCCCATATCAAATTTACTTTACTTATTTATCAAAATATTAGACAAATGTATTGAAGAGTGTAAACCATTTTTATGTTGAAGGAAAAGTCCTAGAACCAAGGCATATTAGACATTTTGCAGATATTAATATTTTATTAGATTTTTGAATACCTAGAAAAACTTGAAAGCTTAAATTTAAAGACATTTATTTTTATCTGTTTATCCAATTTAATTGAACCATTTAAATCACGTGAATTAAAGATCTTTGGATCCACTTTTTAAAATTTGTTTATATGAGCGCTTTTTTATGAGTGCTCCTTATATATGTTAATTTGTGTATCATATATATGATATACGGACATATGTATATATAGACATACAACACATAACAAAATTGAGCACACATAATAATAGTAAAGGCTTTTTAGCTTTTCGCAGGTGAAATCTCCATTGCAATGTTTCAAAAATTCCAAAGTTGGTCAAAGATAGTACTGATCAGAAAAACATTAACCTAGGTCTGTATGATCAAAATCATGAGCTCAAAAAAAAAATCAAATATCTAAGGAAAAAAGTTAGAGTCCTAGAAAAAATGACTAGCCAGTAATTAGTAAATACCATACAATTTACCTTTTTTTTCTTAGGCCTCAGATCAGTCTCCTACTAATCTTGCAGGCTTCTTTCATTTGCCTTTCAAAATAAATCATGGCTGAGGTCTGGAAGGAGGAAGAAAAAACTGCTATTCTGAGCAGACACCTCAGGCCTAAGGCATTTTAACCATAATTGTCAGGTTCGGATGTTGAAAATTATGGTACAAGTTTAAGATACAATTCACAAAATTTTATATCTTTACATCTTGTTTTGTCAACAGATATCATACTATGATTTACAATCCTTCTCCAGATTAATGCTCTGGTACACAAAGTGACATTTTCCCAGGATACCCAATTCAAAATTGGTGAAAAAAAAAGACTGAGTGATTGGGAAGTTACTTGCCAACTTGGAAGTAGAGTTCTTTAGTTTTCCATCCTTAGTATTTAAGTTCTCTGGCATGAATTATCTGAAATCATAAACTAAACAATTACCTAAACCCGACTTTTAACTGCAAGATTGTGCAATGCTTCAAAAACCCATTCAGATACCAGATTGTTACAATAAAACATCATCATTTAGACACACATTCAACTAAGATCATTCCCCAAAAACAATTTATAATATAAACACATTATTGCACATGTCTTAAAGGGCCAGAAACAAAGACACAAGACAGACAGAAAGGAGGTCCAGACTGTGGCTGTCAGACAGAACCCTTTAAACCAGAGCAGATAAGAGAAAAATCTCCTACACCAGTGGCACCATAGATGTCCACAGGGGGGGACCAGATGTTTTAAAAGAGGGGCAACCTGAAATGTACAATCAAGGGTCTCCATGGTGACTTTAATGCATTTAGTGTCCTCTTTTTCTTTTTCTTTTTTAAGAAGACAGAAGTGGCATAATCCTTACAGTGCAGGGAAGAAAGGAGGAAATTCCCTGAAGCAACAGGGCTTCGGCAGCTGCTGGGAATCCCTCAGTCCCTCCTTTTACTTACAGGATCAGCTCCTCTGGTTTGGATCCACCCCAAGCATGCTACATTTACTAACATTTAAGTAGTCATTTCTAAAAAAGTTGCGGGACTAAGGGGGGGGGATGTAGCAAAATTTGTAACTTAAAGCCCGGCTCCTGACCTTGAAGCCAATCAATGCCAATTTAATAATGAGGACAAGGTTTTTAGAAAAAGAAAAGGGGGGGTTTATTGCTTTGGTAACAAAGGAGAAACACAGGGGACTCTGCCCAAATGTTGTGACTCTCTTGATCTGGAGGGACAAGGGGTTTTAATGGAGGTTCACTTTTTAACCTGGGAGATACTCAGTTCTTAGGTCCACAGCAGGCATTGCCCTCTTCAGTGGTTGTGCTCCAGGCACCCAGCTAGGGGCTTCTCTCATCCTGCTTAACAAAGGGGGGTAAAGTTCATCGCAGTTCCTTAAAACACAGTCCAAAGGGATGTCAGTTTTACTTGCTTTGTTACCCATTTTCACGTCCAATATAGTTAAGATTTTGCCACAGAAATCACAGAACAAAACACACAAAACAAACAAGAAAAACATAGAACACAGAACAAAATACAAAAAACAGAAACCCGGACTCGAAACAGAAAAACAGAGGAGCAATGCAACGTCTTGCTAAAGCTCCGAAGTAGGACCGCGTGCATGCCAGTCAGCACCTCTCTACCATTCCAGAGGAATTCCCTACAGAACAGAACAGAGGACAGAATGATTCTCATTACTGTCCCGAAAAGGAGTATATGTGAACCTCCATGGACACCTCTATGTCATCAGAACAGATCTCCCTTTAACGGATATCCGATGTTATAAAGGCACCACTTAATTATTGAGGCCTCCTCCACCAAGTGCTTGCTAATAGTTTTAGTGCCGTGGTTCACCGCAGTGCTCCTGGGACCGAATGCTCACTCAAAGGCCTTGGAACATCTCAAGATATGCACCCCCTAGAGTGGCTCTCCAGCCCGGAGCCCTGGAGGGAAGGCCAGATTCAGAATTTCCAGCAGTCTGGTCTTGTGATCTGATCGGCAGGGTCATCTTGCTGGGGAACTCAAAAAGGTTAGATGAGGAAGCAAAAAAAGAACACTGACTCCAACTAAAATCAAACTGAGACAAGTTTATTATGTCAACCGGCTGGGCTGCCTCTCCCTCCCAAAACGGCAGGAACAAGACAGCAACCCCGCCTTTCTTAAAGCCCAGCTATATGGCCCAGAAAGTTACACAAAAGGGGGGTTACAGATAACAGAACTTTGACAAGCATCACACAAATGGTAGTTTATTTATTTATTTTTGCTGGCCCCAATATCAGAAATTATGAGGACAATTAGAGCCTCAGAGAGGGTCGTTGTCTGGCCAGGGAAGGCCAAAATTTATGATGTGTCATTAAAGTTTCAGCGAAGCCTGGATGGTGCACTTTCTTGCAGACCCTGACTCACCGCACTTGACAGAATTCCCTCCAGCACTGTGTACCAGTTGAACTGTTGTATTTCAAGAAGCAAATACCAAACTCCCAGTGCAGCAGCAAGAAACACCACAAAAAGTGGAGGATGACCAATTGGCTTCACCTTCCACATGGGGAGACACTAAGCCCCAGTGGCCACATTTAACCTACAAAGAGAGACTTCAACACTGCTGCCTCGTGTTCATTGGAAAATAAGAAACTATGTCCTCAAGGTCTCAGAGATGCAGGCCCAGCTTTGAGAGTCTCACTGCAAAGGAAACTTTACTCCTGACAACAACATATATTTCAAGTGCACAACCTCAGTGGCAGTTTCTCAAAAAGTTTTAGGCTGGCAGAGCTCCATGTTTGTGGAGTGTGTACCCTGTCCTTACTTTTAGAAACTCCTATACCACCTCCAAGTTTGTGCACTCGTGAGCATTTTCCATTCCAGAAATGTAATCACAGATTTTTTAACTCTTCTTCTCTAAATGTGTCTAACTTGGGGCGAAGGTAATGTCAAGGCATTGTTCTGGATGAGAGTGGGAAGATTTTTTGTAGCACATATTTGCATACATATTAGATTAATTTTCCTATTTTCCATTCGAATTTCTGAATACCTGACACTAACCCATATTCTACTAGACCCTGACTACTAATCCTAATATGATAGAGAAAAATAACCAAAACAGAATATAAATACACGCAGTTCAGAGTTGGAATTGACTTTTGCATGAGAAAGGGTAGGTGTTATAAATCTAGTCAATTTTTAATTGAAATAGTTCTCCATGTGTTTTTAAAGTTAACAAATATGTGAATTACTGTCTCCCTTTCTCTAGAGCTTATTCAGCACATGTATTTTTATATGCACAAATAGAATCCTACCGGGTATCACACGTACATTCTTGTGAGTTACATGACTTGGCAGATACAAAGTGTGAGAAGACATCACTCTTCCAAAACGGTGTTGGAACTGAAAATTCAACCTATGGGTGAGCTTCCCAGTACAACAACACTATACATAAACCCATGTTCAGTCAAAAGAATATTTTTGGATCTGTATGATATATATATTTCATGATGAATTTTGATCGGCATATATTTTCCTAGTTTTTAACATCTGGTTGTGTGTGTGTGTGTGTGTGTGTGTGTATATATATATATACACACACACTCTCCAGATTTATCAAAATATGTAATATATATGTCTTAGTATACACTCCCTAAATTTATTCTTATTCATATGTGTGGATTTATAGTCAAAATTTCACAAGATTATTCTCACAAATATTCATCTACCTGAAATACATATTTCTTTCCTAGTACTGACAACTAACTTCAGTGAATAGTGAATACAAATCCTAATATTTCTACAGTAACTGATCCAGTATAACATCAATGCAAGTAGATTCCTATGGGACATGATGTGCATTTTGACGTTCATTTTTATTCAACACTGGTACATTACTATTTCTTCAGTTTATGCACATCATAGGATATGTATTTCATCCACAAGTTCACAAATTCATAGGCATTTTTTTTTACTTACAATCACTTCCTACTTCAGAACACATGTATTTCTCCATGTTTCTTCACTGGTCTTTTAATGAGACTTCTTTCCAAAGTTATTATTTTCGTTTTCCATAATCATTTTTAAACCAAAACTCACACACCCTTCATGATAAACCATAACACTAATATTTCCATTAGTTATATAACTGGTTGGAATGAATGATTGTATATCAATATATGATTTCCTATATAATTTCAGATAATAATTCAATCCATTATTTAAAGTAGATCCAGTTATATTATTTATTCACAGTATGGACTATTCATGCATTATCTCTGTATTCATAAACACAGGTTACACCTCTTTGTACCCCCAACACTAATTTATATGTCTTCCAATTATTCCTCAAAAAAATCGTGGAAGAAATACTCATGTCACCTGATCTACATATACATTTTATCACAGTAATATTCTGGACAAAAAAAGCAAAGATAACACTTAAGATTCTACCAAAGCCTAAATGGAAACTGAGCAAGGACAACTAAAAGTATCCATGTTCATATTGTCTAATGCTATCAAATGTCAATCCAATTGGTAATTACATATTTGTTTCTTTCTAAGATTATATATTCAACCTCAACCATATTGAAAATGTCTAATCCTATCACTCACTTTATACTTTGCCTGATTTCCTAATGTCTCTGTTGATATCTGCTTTCCGACATATTTTCCCCAGTTCATCATTGTGACTGACTCTTCACATGTGCTCACGTTTACATTCACTCTCTACCCGAAACCCTGTTGCCAAAGAACTTTTGGTCCAAATCCTATACTCACTCGTCTTTCTAAACCTACCGACTATCTTCTTAATCCTACTGACTATGCCTTTTTGACTGGATGTTCTCTTCGACATTCAATCATCCAAGGTACAAGGTCTTATGCCATCATATATCGATTTATCTGAGACATCTATGCAGAACATAATTGAATGCTAAGTATCCCAATCAACGGCCCAATACCCTCTGGGCTTCAAATCTTACCTAGATTTCTGTTTTCATACTTATATTTCACCTATATATTCTTGTGAATATCGCAGGTTCCCAATACCATTATGCATCCCGCAGAATGATTCCTAACCTAAATTGAACCAGGTATTAACCCTAACCATACACAGTTTCCTCAATCTAACTTTATAGAAGAGCAGGGACAGAGCTGGTCTTACAATACAGAATGTAGGGGATCTTCCACCTGCTGAGAACCTCAAAGGTCCATGCAGAAATGATCCCTGGAGAAGATATATGCAGCTATGAAGGACCTGAGAGAGCAAAAGTCATGTTCTATGGCAAACAACCTAGTCAGGATGAAGGGACGTGTTTGAATCAGCCTCTCTCTTCTTAATGTGGAGAAGATGGACCAAACCAGACCTAGGTGGAGAGCTGATCCAAGGTGCCTATGGTTGATATACGATTCTAACTTGTGAACGTGTCACAGGAAGTAGGGGGAGCCTCCGTCTCATGGGACTCTTGGAAGCAACTGTTAGGACAAAGTGGTTGCCAAGGCAGTGACCTCATTCAGTTCCTGAAGGAAGTGACCTCACCTCACTTCTATGGTTATGGAACTGTCTGAACTTGGGATCCAGGAAGCCATGTACCCAGAGCCAGTCCCAGTAACAGTCCCTGTGGACTCACCTGTTTGGATTTTCCAAGGACAGAGTCAGTCTTTCTTGGTACTTACTGATGTGAGGATGGCAACATGCCAGGAGAGCTCTGAAGATGACCTTTCCTGAGAAAGCAGGTAGTGGCTAACCGCTGTCTCCTGACAACTTCACAGAGTTGGCCAAGGAGTCCAGACTTGAGACAGGACTGATCATTCCGGGGGAACAGTGTATGGCCCACCAATCAGATGACACTCTGGATAGTCAGAGACCTACTTGTAGAAAGTAGGTGCCTTTTTGGATGTAGGTGTGAGTTTGTGGTTTTGTCTCATGTTTTGAGAATAGGTAGGAAAGGCGGTTTGTTTGGTTTGGAGTGAACTGTTTCTAGTAAGTCCTTTGAAAAGGTGAGTGTTTCTATGTCTGTGTTTCCCACTGTGTCTGTGGTTGTAGACATTAGAAAAGAGAAAGCATCAATGGGGAAGGCGGGAGTGATAGCAGCTCCGTGGATCTGTGTATGAGAAGGACAGATGTAAAAGATTAATAGAAAAGGGGTTTGGGATTTTTCCAGCAAGAAAAACTTGAGCAGTAGAACAGATAGAGCAGAGGAGAAGATGGGAGTGAGTATCCCTAAAAGCCTTTGAGGGACTTTAAATTTTTAGTAACCTGTTTTCAGTGATGACAAAGAAACTTTAAAAGCCATTTTCATTACATCTTGCATAGGGGTCTGAGGGCTCTTCTCAGCTGGTTTGAGCTTTGGGTTAGCTGGTAAGAAGACCTGGTGGGACCCGGTGTGGGCACCGACAGAAGAAGAGAGGAGTGAGTGGGTGGAGGGGTGCCTCAGTACCTGCTACCTCAGCAAGGGGGCAATGGTCTGAGATCCGAGGTTTGGGTTTTTGATCTAGTAATTGGAGGGGAGAAATCAGGTTGCTGATGTGGGAGTTACAGCAGAGTCTGGAGCAAAAAGCTGAGGATGAGGATCTATTGGAGAAGCATAGTTCAGGATGTGAGCAAAGGAGGAAAAAGGCCTACATATAGGGGAATTTTCTTCCACCCTTTTGAGCACTTGTCAAAGTTGAAAAGGTCACGCAGAATTTTAGGGTCTAGAGACCCCTCTAGGGGCCATAGGTTTTGGTTGTCCAATTGCTAATATGGCCAATGCTGTGTACTGATTTTGGTGGGGAGTTCGGGTTCCGCCAGGCACCCCCTGTATGCTCACATCCCATGACTTACAGAAGAAGTCGGCTTTTCCCCCACACAGCTGAGACTGTTTGTGGCTTTGATAGCTTGCAGGGCAAACATACTAATCTAGTCTAGCTAACCTGCATCTGGTTCACGTGTCCCTACATCCATAATGTTTGTTCCCATTATCTATGTTACGGAAGGGATTTAATGGAATTTTAGTGGCATCCTCTATGTCAGGGATATACCAATAGGAAAGACCTATAGGCAGCTGACAAATGTGTGGGTGGAGGGATGGCCACCAGGTTCCTCAGGGGGCTGTATGCAAGATAGACCATACTTCTTATCTAGTAGGATTTGTGATCAGCCATCGCTGCTGAACAGGCTGATGAGCGTTAGGACTACTGGTGGCCAAGGGGAGAGTCTATAGCCTTATTCACATGGTGAATACACAATTTTAAAATGTTACCACTCTTTTCCAGTTTCCAGCCAGTGTCTCGACAGGGCGCAGGCTTGAGATGAGAGGCATGGATTGAGGAAGTGATTCCATCTACTTTTACCGCTCTGGGTGTTATAAGTATAATTCATTTTCCAATTTTCCACTCGAAATACTGAAGCCCTTACACTAACAAATTTCCTACTAGACTCTGAGTAATAATCCTAATATTATGGAGAAAAATAACCCAAACAGAATAGAAATACAAGCAATTCAGAGAAGGCATGGTGTATATTTAGATTTGCCTTTTGCATTATATAGGGTAGGAGTTATAAATCTAGTCAATTTTTTGTTGAAATAGTTCTGCATGTGTTTCTAAAGTTAACAAATATGTGAATTCCTGTCTCCCTTTCTCTGGAGCCTATTCAGCACATGTATTTTTATTTGCACATATAGAACCCTACGAAATATCACACGTACATTCTTGTGAGGTTGCTGACTTGGCAGATAAAAATTATGAAAAGAGATCACCCCTCCTAAATTCTGTTGGAACTGAAAATTCAACCTATGTGTGAGCTTCCTAGTGAACAACATTATACATAAATCCATGTTCAGTAAATTAAATATTTTGCATCTGTGGATGATATATATTTTATGATGAATTTCGATTGGCATATATATTGCTACATTTAATGTCTGTGTGTGTGTTTTGTGTGTGTGTGTATATATATATATATATATATATATATTCTACAGATGTTTCAACATATGAAATATATGTCTCATGTATACACTCCCTAAATTCATTCTTGTTCATGTATCTGGATTTGTAATCAACTTTCCACAAGATTATTCTCAGAAATTTTCATCGACCTGAAATTCATATTTGTTTCCTAGTACTAAAAACTAACTTCAGTTAATGGTGCAGAGATATCCTAATAATTCTTCAGTAACTGACCAAGTTTAACATCAATGCAAGTAGATTCCTATGGGACATGATGTGTATTTTGAAGTTCATTTTTATTTAACACTGGTACAGTACTATTTCCTCAGTTTATGCACAACATAGGATATGTATTTCATCCTGAAGTTCACAGGTTAATAGTGATTTGTTTCACTTTCAATCACTTCCTGCTTCAGAAAACATGTATTCCTCCATGTTTCTTGACTGGTCTTTTAATGAGACTTTTTTTCAAACATTATTTTCGATTTCCATAATCACTTTTTCATCAAAACTCACAACCTTTCATGATAAACCATAACCCTAATATTACCATTAGATGTATAACTGGTTGGAATGAATGTATGTATATCAATATATGATTTTCTGTATATTTTTCAGATATCAATTCAATCCATTATTTAAACTTGGAACCAGATATATTATTTATTCACCGTATGTTCTATTCATGCATATTCTCTATATTCATAGACACAGGGTACACTTATTTGTACCCCCAATACTAAATTATACGTATTCAAAATATTGCTCCCAGAAATTGTAGAATAAATACTCATGTCACCTGATCTACATATACATGTTATCACAGTAATATTCTGGACACAAAATTCAAAGTTCACAATTATGACTGAACCAAAGCCTAAATGGAAAGTGAGCATGGATTACTAAAAATATCCATGTCCATGTTTCCTAATGCTCTCAAATGTCAATCTTATTGGTGACTACATATTTGTTACTTCCTAAGATTATATACTCAACATCAAGCCTGTTGAAAATGTCTAATCCTAACACTCACTTTATACATTGCGTGATTTCCTAATTTCTTTATACATATCTGCTTTCCTACATATTTTTCCCAGTTCATCATTGTGACTGACTCTTCTCATCTGCTGACATTTACATTCATTCTCTAACGGAAACCCTAATGCTAAAGAACTTTTTGTCCAAATCATACACTCACTCTTCTTTCTAAAAATACCGACTATCTTGCTAATCCTGCCGACTATCCCTTTTTGACTGGATGTTCTCTTCTACATTCAATATTTCAAGGTACATGGTCCTTTATCATTGTACATGGATTAATCTGAGACATGTGTCCAGAACATAATTCAAAGCTAAGTATTCCAATCAAGGGCCCAATGCCCTTCTGGGTTTCAAATCTTACCTAGATTTTTGTTTACATACTTGTAATACACCTATATATTTTTATAAATATCACAGGTTCCCAAAACCATTATTCATCCATCAGAATGATTCCTAACCCAAATCGAACATGTTATTAACCCTAACCATACACTGTTCCCTCAATCTAACTGTACATAAGAGCACGGACAGTGTTTGTCTTACAATACAGGAGTGTAGGGCATCTTCCACCTGCTGAGAATCACAAAGATCAATGCAGAAATCATCCCTGGAGAAGATGTAGGCAGTTATGAAGTACCTGAGAGACCAAAAGTCATCTTCCATGACAAACAACTTGCTCAGGATGAAGGGATGTGTCTGAATCAGCCTCTCTCTTCTTAATGTAGAGAAGATGGACCAAACCAGTCCTGTCTGGAGAGCTTTTCCTGGGTGTTGATGGTTGATATACCATTCTGACTTGAGAAAGAGTCAAAAGAAGTAGTGACAGCCTCCATCTCATGGAACCCTTGGAAGCAACTGTTAGGACAAAATGATTGCCAAGGCAGTGACCACATTCGTTTCTGAAGGAAGTGACCTCACCTCACTTTCTTGGTGATGGAACTCTGTGAACTTAAGATCCAAGGAAGTAGACACCGAGAACCAGTCCCAGTCCTAGTCCCACTGGGCACACTTGTTTGGATTTACCAACGACAGAGTCAGTGTTTCTTGATACCTACTAATGTGAGGAGGGCCAAATTTCAGGAGAGCTCTGAAGAGGGGCCTTTCCTGAGAAAGCAGTTAGTGGCTCACTGCTGGCTCCAGAAAACTTCACAGAGTTGGCCAAGGAGACATGATCTGAGACAGGATGGTCCATTTTGGGGGATTATAGTGTGGCCCACTTGTCAGACAACACTCAGGATAGTGACAGAACTACTTGGGAGAAGTTTTGAAATTCCCATGACCAGGTTGCACTGGAGATCTTTGGATGTCCTGTTGCTCATTAGAAGTGTACCAGACAGTGCCTTTATTGATTGGGTTTCATGAAAATTGTGTAGAACAGAGATGCCAGTAAGTTGGAGCTTGCTCAGTAGTGGGCCTAGAGCTGTGGTGTGCAGGTTTGTGATAAAACATCCGTGTTGTGGACATATGGATGTGCACCACCTATTGAAACTTCCAGCCAGACATTATGATGATTGTCTGTATGGAAGAAGATGAGGGCCATGTGAGACTGTTTTGGTTTTAATTGTGGTCATTTGTGTGTTGGTTGGAAGAGATGACTGAGTCCACCTGGGATTGAACTCTGGTGTGATTCCGCTTAGAGACTGAGTTCTGGAACTGACCTTAGAGAAGTATTGCTATGAATTGTGTTGGGAATTTAGGAGGACAGGCATGATTGTCTCCCTTGGAAACTAAGATATTGGCCCAGGGTGGTTTTCCACAGAGCACTGGGAATCTCAGCCAGGATATCACAGGATTTTATTCTTAAAGACATGGCAGCCATAGTGGAGAGTCAAAACAAGCATGGACCTCACATTGTAGACCTCAATGGGCCTGGCTTCATGTGTCCTTTTGGCCACTCTTTGGGAAGCCTTGCCTCTGAGAGTTCTACAGAGATTTCCTTTAAATGTGCTTCCTCAGAATTTAATGGTTCTGGAATGAATTGAAACCCATAGTTTCTCCAAATTCATTATTGAAAAATGGCAAGATCAATACTTTTGGAAACTCCTCTACCACCTCCATATTTGTGAACTCCTGAGCAGTTTCCATTCCAGATATGTATTCACAGATTTTCTAACTCTTCTCCTCTAATTGTGTCTTAAGTGGGGCGAAGGTAACGTCAAGAGATTGTTCTGAATGAGAGTGGGAATATTTTTGTGTAGCACATATTTGCATACACATTGGATACATTTTCCAATATTTCATTCGAAATACTGAATCCCTGACACTAACACATACCCTACTAGACTTTGATTTCTAATCTTAATATGATGTAGAAAAATAACCCAAACAGAATAGAAATACAAGAGGTTCACAGGAGGCATGGTATATAGTTTGACTTGCCTTTCGTATGATAGTTGGTAGGTGTTATAAATCTAGCCAATTTTTATTGAAATAGTTCTCCATGTGTTTTAAAAGTTAAAAAATATGTGAATAACTGTCTCTCTTTCTCTATAGCCTATTCAGCACATGTATTTTTATATGCACATATAGAATTCTACCTGGTATCACACGTACATTTTTTAGTTGGCTGACTTGGCAGATACAAATTGTGAGTAGACATCACTCCTACTAAACGCTGTTGGAACTGAAAATTCAACATATTGGTGAACTTCCTAGTTGAACAACATAAATCCATGTTCAGTAAAATGAATGTTTTTGGATCTGTGGATGATATATATTTCATGGTGAATTTCAATTGGCATTCATAATGCTACTTTTTAATGTCTCTGTGTGTGTGTGTGTGTGTGTGTGTGTGTGTGTGTGTGTGTGTGTATATATATATATATATATATATATATATATATATTCACTCTCCAAATTTTTCAAAATATGAAATATATTTGTCTTATTATAAACTCCCTAAATTCATTCATATTCATGTATGTGGATTTATAATCAACTTTTCACAAGATTATTCTCAGAAATATTCATCCACCTGAAATACATATTTGTTTCCTTGTACTGAAAGCTAACTCTGGGGGATCATATGATGGCGGCGAAGGGAGTGCATCACCCCCATGTACCGCGTCACTGTGCGGGAGAATGACGAGTTAGAACTGCTAAAACCTATCTTTTTAGGAATTTCCAGCAAAATTGGGGTGCTCCAAAACCTAGTTGAAGTATTTCTATCTCACCAGGATCAGCTATGGGGGCTCCAACGCGAGTGATTTGTTCGCACCGAAGGTCATGCTGCTTATTCAGCAAATCGCCCTGCGGCTAGAGTGTGTGGCACGCGCTGGGAAATGATGAGATAGCAATGCAAATATACAGCGGTGTGGATTCTGTGGGCTCCTGCCACCTGTGCAATCACTGTGCTCAGTGCTGAATTCTGGGCTTGAGATGGGGGAAGGAAGCAGTCCAATTTGGTTGTCCACACCGGTCAGACCACAGAGGAAGCCAGCGGCCACCATTTTAGAGAAATGACGTTACCATCCCTGTGTTCCACTGATCGCCACTCATTCAGCTATAGACCAGGTAATTTCAGGCTGCCATTTGCCTGTGTCTTGCAGACAAATTACTCAGGCTCAATACTAAAGAAACCGCAGAAACTGCTTCATGGAGCCTGCTCCTATCAGAACATACACCAAGCCCACAGCAGCCGAATATCAGCTCCTGGAACTGATCTGGCCCAGGGCTAAAGAACTCACGGAAACTGCTTCTCAGTCCAGGTCTTGCTGAACACTGTGGAGTTTAATACCAACCGAGCCTTCATAGGCAGTGGCAACAAGTTTGAGACGGGGCTTGTGAGGGCCGGTCAGGACTCACCTGTTGCTTTTGTCACCCGGCAAAGGGAACGAAATGCTGCCATTCGCATGGTGTATCAACATGGCAGAGATCTGATGTCATCAGAAAGCGGCGGTGGAGATAACTTCATCGATACCAGCGGTGACAGAAACAGTTGGTATTCTGGTAAGGAAAGTGAGTCACAAACACCTGAGTATCTCTCACTTTGTCATCAAGCCAGAGGGGCAGAGCAGAGCTGCTGCCCATGCCCGGAACAGACCCAGCGACCCACTGGCATGGTAGTCACGTCACCCCAATTGGAGTAGGGGCAGAGCAGAGCTGCCACCCAGGCCCAGATCAGGCCCAGCAACCTGCTGGTGTGTTAGTCACGTCACCCAAATTGTAGTAGGGGCCAAGCTGGCCGCCGCCCACGCCTGCAACGTAAGCAGACCTGTGACTGACCTGTGGAACAGGCCCAGCGGCCTGCCACCGTGGTAGACACGACACCCCAATTGGAGTAGTGGCAGAGCAGAGCCTTCTCCAAAGCCCAGTAAAAGCACAGCGGCCCACCAGCGTGGTAGTCACGTCAACACAATTGGAGTAGGGGTAGAGCAGAGCCTTTGCCCGCGCCCAGAACAGGCCCAGCGACCTGCTGGCATGGTAGTCACGATACCCCAATTGGAGAAGGGGCAAAGCAGAGCCACCACCCGCTCCCGCAAGCTAGGCAGACCTGCAACCGAATGGAGAAACAGGCCCAGCGGCCTGCCAGCGCTGCAGACACGTAAACCCATTTGGTTCTTTGAAAAAATAAATAAAATCGACAGACCCTTAGCCATGGTAATGAAGAAAAGAAGAGAGAGAACTCAAATTACTAGCATATGGGATGAAAAAGACAATATCACAAGAGATATTTCAGAAATACAGAAGATAATAAGAAATTATTTTGAATCTTTATACTCCAACAAAATAGAAGACAGTGAAGGTATCGATAAATTTCTTAAGTCATTTGATCTGCCCAGATTGAGTCAGGAGGATATAGACAACCTAAACAGACCAATATCAATTGAGGAAATAGAAGAAACCATCAAAACACTACCAAGTAAGAAAAGCCCAGGACCCGATGGGTATACAGCAGAGTTTTACAAAACCTTTAAAGAGGAACTAATACCAATACTTTTCAAGCTATTTCAGAAAATTGAAAAAGAAGGAGAACTTCCAAATTCATTCTATGAGGCCAACATCACCCTGATTCCTACACCAGAAAAAGACACTTCAAAGAAAGAAAACTACAGACCAATATCTCTAATGAACCTAGAGGCAAAAATCCTCAATTAAATTCTGGCAAATCAGATAGAAAAGCATATCAAAAAAATTGTGCACCATGATCAAGTAGGATTCATCCGTGGGATGTAAGGCTGGATCAGTATATGGAAATCAATAAATGTTATTCATCACATCAATAGACTTAAAAATAAGAACCATATGATCATCTTGATAGATGCAGAGAAAGCATTAGACAAAGTACAGCATCCCTTTATTTTCAAAACTCTAGAAAAACTAGGGATAACAGGAACATACCTCAATATTGTAAAAGCAATCTCTGCTAAGCCTCAGGCTAGCATCATTCTGAATGAAGAATAATTGAAGGCATTCCCCCTAAGATCTGGAACAAGAAAGGGATGTCCTCTTTCACCACTTCTGTTCAACATAGTTCTTGAAACACTGGCGAGAGCAATTAGACAGACGAAAAAAATTAAAGGCATAAAAATAGGAAAAGAAGAACTTAAATTATCACTATTAGAGATGACATGATTCTATACCTAGCAGACCCAAAAGGGTCTACAAAGAAACTAATAGAGCTAATAAATGAATTCAGCAAAGTGGCAGGATATAAAATCAACACGCATAAATCAAAGGCATTCCTGTATATCAGCAAAAAATCCTCTGAAACGGAAATGAGGACAACCACTACATTCACAATATCCTAAAAAAAAATAATTGGGAATCAGCCTAACAAAAGAGGTGCAAGTAAGTCTCATAAAATGAAAACTACAGAACCCTAAAGAGAATAATAGAGAAAGATCTTAGAAGATGTAAAAATGTACCCTGTTCATATATAGGCAGAACTAACATCATCAAAATGGCGATATTACCAAAAGTTCTCTATAGGTTTAATGCAATGCCAATCAAAATCCCAATGGCATTTCTTGTAGAAATAGAGAAAGCAATCATGAAATTCATATGGAAAAATAAACGACCCAGAATAGCAAAAACAATGATAAGCAGGAAGTGTGAATCAGGCGATATAGCGATATCAGACTTCAAAGTATACTGCAGAGCAATAGTAACAAAAATAGCATAATACTGGTACCAAAACAGGCGGGTGGAACAATGGTACAGATTAGAGGACACAGAAACCAATCCACAAAACTTCAACTATCTCATATTTGATAAAGGGGCTAAAAGCATGCAATGGATGAAGGATAGCATCTTCAATAATTGGTGCTGGGAAAACTGGAAATCCATATGCAACAAAATGAAACTGAATCCCTTTCTCTCGCCATGCACAAAAGTTAACTCAAAATGGATCAAGGAGCTTGAAATCAAATCAGAGACACGGCTTCTGATAGAAGAAAAAGTTGGCTATGATCTACATACTGTGGGGTCGGGCTCCAAATTCCTCAATAGGACACCCATAGCACAAGAGTTAATAACTAGAATCAACAAATGGGACTTACTCAAACTAAAAAGTTTTTTCTCAGCAAAAGAAACAATAAGAGAGGTAAATAGGGAACCTACATCCTAAGAACAAATCTTTACTCCTCACACTTCAGATAGAGCCCTAATATCCAGAGAATACAAAGAACTCAAAAAATTAGTCAATAAGATAACAAATAACACAATCAAAAAATGGGCCAAAGACCTGAACAGACACTGCTCAGAGGAGGACATACAATCAATCAACAAGTACATAAAAAAATGCTCACCATCTCCAGCAGTCAGAGAAATGTGAAACAAAACCACCCTAAGATACCATCTCACTCCAGTAAGATTGGCAGCCATTATGAAGTCAAACAACAACAAGTGCTGTCGAGGATATGAGGAAACAGGTACACTTGTACATTGCTGGTGGGACTGCAAATTGGTGCAGCCAAATGAAAAAGCAGTATGGAGATTTCTTGGAAAGCTGGGAATGGAGCCACCATTTGACCCAGATATTCCCCTTCTCGGTCTAAAACCTAAAGACCTAAAAAGAGCATGCTACAGGGACACTGCTACATCGATGTTCATAGCAGCACAATTCACAATAGCAAGACTTTGGAACCAAGCTAGATGCCCTTCAATGGAAGAATGAATAACAATAATGTGGCATTTATACACAATGGAGTATTACTCTGCATTAAAAAAAGACAAAATCTTAGAATTTGCAGGGAAATGGATGGCATTAGAGCAGATTATGCTAAGTGAACCTAGCTAATCCCTAAAAAACAAATGCCAAATGTCTTCTTTGATATAAGGAGAGTAACTAAGAACAGAGTAGTGACGAAGAGCATGAGAAGAAGATTAACACTAAACAGGGATGAGAGGTGGAAGGGAAAGGGAGAGAGAAGGATAATTGCATAGAAATGGAAGGAGAGCCTCAGGGTTATACAAAATTTTATACAAAAGGAAGTGAGGGAAAAGGGAAAAATAATACAAGGGGGAGAAATTTATTACTGTAGAGTGGGTAGAGAGAGAAGAGGGAAGGAGAGGGTAGGGGAGGGGGGATAGTAGAGGATAGGAAAGGCAGCAGAATAGAACAGACACTAGTATGGCTATATGTGAATTAATGGATGTGTAACTGATGTGATTCTGCAATCTGTATACGGGGTAAAAATGGGAGTTCATAACCCACTTGAATCAAAATGTGATATATGATATATCAAGAACTATGTACTGTTTTTAACAACCATAAATAAAAATTTAAAAAAAAGAAAACTAACTTTGGTGAATGATGCACACGAATCCTAATATTTCTACAGTAGCTGACCCAGTTTAATATCAATGCAAGTAGATTCCTATGGGACATGATGTGTATTTTGACGTTCATTTTTATTCAACACTGGTACATTACTATTTCATGAGTTTATGCACATCATTGGATATATATTTCATCGACAAATTAGCAAACTTATAGGCATTTGTTTTTCTTTCAATCACTTCCTGCTTCACAACATATGTATTCTTCCAGGTTTCCTGCCTGGTCTTTATATGAGACTTCTTTCCAAACACATTATTTTCGATTTCCATAATCACTTTTGAAGCAAAACTCACACACTCTTCATGATAAACCAAAACACTAATATTAGAATTAGATGTATAATTGGTTGGAATTAATGATTGTATATTAATATAAGATTTTCTGTAATTTTTCAGATATCAGTTAAATCCATTATTTAAAATTGGAACAAGTTATATTATTTATTCACAGTATGGTCTATTCATGCTTTATCTCTATATTCATAGACACAGGGTGCACCTCTTTGTAACCCCAATACTAATTTTATGTCTTCAATATATTGCTCCCAGAAATTGTGGAAGAAATACTCATGACACCTGATCTACATATACATTTTATCCCAGTAATATTCTTGACAAAAAATTTAATGGTCATACTTATGATTGTACCAAGGCCTAAATGGAAAGTGAACATGGATTACTAAAAACATCCATGTCCAGGTTGCCTAATGCTCTCAAATGCCAATCCTATTGGTGACTACATATTTGTATCTTCCTAAGATTATATATTCAAACTCAACACTGTTGAACATGTCTAATCCTATCAGTCACTTTATACTTTGCCTGGTTTCGTAATGTCTCTATTGATATCTGCTTTTCTACATATTTTCCCCAGCTCATCATAGTGACTGACTCTTCATATGTGCTGACATTTACATTCAGTCTCTAACCGAAACCCTACTGCTAAAGAACTTTTCGTGCAAATCATATACTCACTCTTCCACCTAAACCTACCGACTAGCTTCATGATCCTACCGACTATCCCTTTTTGACTGGATGTTCTCTTCTACATTCAATCATCCAAGGTACAAGGTCCTATGCCATTGTATATCGAATTATCTGAGACATCTTTGCAGGACATAATTCGAAGCTAAGTATCCCAATCAAGGGCTCAATGCCCTTCTGGGCTTCAAATCATACCTAGATTTCTGTTTTCATACTTATATTTCACCTCTATATTCTTGTAAATATCACAGGTTTCCAACACTATTATTCATCACACATTATGATTCCTAACCCAAATCGAACCTGTTATTAACTGTAAACATACACTGTTCCCTCAAACTCATTTCACAAAAGAGCAGGAACAGAGTTGTTCTTACAATACAAGAAAGAAGGGGACCGTCCACCTGCTGAGAACCTCAAACGTCCATGTAGAAATGATACTTGCACAAGTTGTAGGCATGTATGAAGGACCTGAGTGAGCAAAAGTCATCTTCCATGGCAAAAAAAACCTGGTTAGAACAAAGGGATGTGTCTGAATCAGCCTCTATCTCCTTATTGTAGAGAAGACTGACCAAAACAGGCCTGTGTGGAGAGCTGTTCCTGTTTGCCTATCGTTTATATTCCATTCTAACTTGTGAAAGTGTCACAAGAAGGAGCGGCAGGATCCATCTCTTGGGACTCTTGGAAGCAACTGTTAGGAAAAAGTGGTTGCCAAGGCAGTCATCTCATTCAGTTCCAAAGAAAGTGACATACCTCATTTCCTTGGTGATGGAACTCTCTGAACTTGGTATCCAAGAAGCCACCCAGAGGCAGTCCCAGTCCCAGTCCCAGTCCCATTGGGCTCACTTGTTTGGATTTTCCAAGGACAAAGTCAGCCTTTCTTGGTACCTACTGATGTGAGGATGGCCAAATGCCAGTAGAGCTCTGAAGAGGGACCTTTCCTGAGAAAACAGGTAGTGGCTCACCGCTGGCTCCTCTCAACTTCACAGAGTTGGACAAGGAGACCAGATCCGAGACAATACAGGCCAATTCGGGGAAACATTGTATGGCTCACCAGTCAGAGGACACTCCGGGTTGTCACAGACCTACTTGGGGAAAGGAGGTGCCTTTGAGGGAGTGGGTATGGGTTTGTGGTTCTGTCTCATGTTCTGAGAATAGGTAGGAAAGGCGTTTTTTTTTTTTTTTGGTTTTGAGTGGACTGTTCTAGTAAGTCGTTTGACAAGGCGAGTGTTTCTTTGTCTGTGTATCCCACTGTGTCTGGTGTTGTACATATTAGAAAAGAAAATGCATTAATGGATGTGTCCTGTCTAGTATAAATCTTCCCAAAATTCATCCTGCCCAATATATGAATGAACTGCAGCTTGTCTTATCAATGGGAAACACCTGCTATTTTCCTAAGTTGCTGTTTTCTTCCTAAATTCTGGCCACTCTGCAGAATAGGCTCATGGTTTTGTGTACAAGATATGTAACACCTCCAAGCTCTCTGACATGGCCATGTACTGGAGAGCTGAAAAGAATGGCGAGCATCTCAGAAAACTCAGATATCAGTGTCACCTGGAAACTCTCAGTTGAGAGACCCTGCTTTGGACCTTTTGTTTAAGTACTGTTCTCTTGAATATCTGGAAAGATTGTGCTTCAGGCCACCCCTTTGTGAAGCCTGAATAATATAGTTTTGAAATGGAAATGAATGGGCATCACCTGTGGCTCTTTGCTTTATTGCTTTCGAAAGGGATGTGTCTGAATTAGCCTCTTGGCCTTGTTTGTGGCTGTGATTTAGATTCTTAGCACATGATGGATCTAAAGAATGATTCCATGTGTGTGTTCAAAACCATAATGACAAAAAAATCAGTCATTGTGGATGAAGTCTCTTGCCTTCCTGGGTTAGGTTCCTGACCTCCATCAAGGGAGAATCTGGATTCTTTGTGTCAAATGAGTTCTTCCAAGCCCTGCAGAGGGGCTTGGGTTTTCTCATGACTCCAAATCACGTATAGAATCTATACCTGAAAGTCAGTAAGACTCAAATTGGAGAAACACAGCAGTATTAACGGCAGGCTTATTTGATCACTCCTGGTTCACAGGAAGGGTGTCAAGGACACCCTGACTTTAGGCAAATAAGGGGCAAGGGAGCATTTTTTGGACACTGTCTTTGGTTGCACCCCTAATGAAAACCTCCAGCCAGAGGTGACGATGAGTGACTATATGGAAGAAGATGAGGGACATGTGGGAATGTTTTGGTTTTAATTTTGGTCATTTGTTTGTCGGTTGGAAGAAATGACTGGGTCCACCTGGGCTTGAAATCTGGTGTGATTCCCCTTAGAGACTGAGTTGTGAAACTGACCTCAGAGAAGTATTGCCATGAATTTTATTTGGATTTTAGGAGGCCATGCATGAGAGTCGCCCTTGGAAACTGAGATCTAGGCCCAGGGTGGCTTTCCACAGAGCCCTGGGAATCTCAGCCAGGATATCACATGATTTTATTCTTAAAGACATGGCAGCCATATTTGAGACTTGAAACACACATAGGCCTCACATTGTAGACTTCAATGGGCCTGGCTTCATGTGACCTTTTGGACACTCTTTCGGAAGCTTTGCCTGTGAGAGTTCTCCAGAGCTTTCATTGAATTGAGCTTCCTCAACATTTAATGGTTACTGAATGAATTGAAACCCACAGTACCTCCAACTTCATCATTGAAAAATGGCTAGATAAATACCATGAAATTTTTGAAATTCCTATGACCAGGTGGCACTGGAGAACCTTTGGATGTCCTATTGCTGATCATGAGTATACCAGACAGAGCCTTGTATGACTGGGTTTCATGAAAATGGTGTAGAACAGAGATTCCAGTATGTTGGAGCCTTCTGAGTAGTGGGCCAAGAGCAGTGGTGGGCAGGTGTGTGATAAATCTTCAGTGGTACGGCCATGAGGATCTACCATTGTATTCCAAATGCCATGTTACTGACATGGTGCAGCCAGCAGACTCTTATATGTAAAGGCATCTTGTTATATGGAGAGGTTTCAGGGCAATGTTCAGAATCAGGTTTATATGGACAAGGGGGCAATGGGGCAAGCTATGAGGAATAAAAGCATGGTTGGTGCATTCTCTTAAAGACCCTGGCCCACCACACGTGGCAGAACTCCCTCCAGCACTGTGTCCCAGTTGAGCTCCTTGTATGTCATGAAGCAAATACTAAACTCCCAGTGCAGTAGCAAAAACATCACAAAAAGTGGACGAGGACCAAATGGCTTCAGAGTCAACAAGGGGAGACACTTAGTCCCCTGTGGCCAGAGTTTACCTACAAAGAGATGATTCAGCACTGCTGCTCATCTTCATTGGAAAATAAGAAGACATGTCCTCCAGGTCACATAGATGCAGACCCAGCTTTGATGGTCTCACTACAAAGGAAGTCAAATCTCCTGACAACAACATATATTTCAAGTGCCCAAACTCAGAGGCAGGTTCTCAAAAAGTTTTTAGGCCAGCAGAGCTTCATGTTTGTGGATTGTTTACCTTGTCCCTTACTTTTGGAAACTCCTTTACCACCTCCAAGGTTGTGAATTCCAGAGCATTTCCATTTCAGATATGTATTCACTGATTTTCTAACTCTTCTCCTCTAATTGTGTCTTAATTGGGGCAAAGGTATTAACAAGGCATTGCATTGGATGAGAGTGGAAGGATATTTGTGCAGCACATATTTGCATACACATTAAATTCATTTTCCAATTTTCCTTTTGAAATACTGAATCCCTGACACTAACCCCTACCTACTAGACTCAGACTACTCATCCTAATATAAAGGAGAAGAATAACCCAAACACAATAGAAATACAAGTAGTTCAGAGGAGGCATGTTGTATAGTTGGACTTGCCTTTTGCATTATATAAGGTAGGAGTTATAAATTTAGTCAATTTTTAATTGAAATAGTCCTCAATGTGTTTTTAAAGTTAACAGATATGTGTATTCTTGTTCCCCTTTCTCTGTAGCCTACTCACCCATGTATATTCATATGCACATATAGAATCCTACCTGGTATCACATGTACCTTTTTGTGAGGTGGCTGACTTGGCAGATACAAGTTGTGAGAAGAGTTTACTACTCTTAAACGCTGTTGGAACTGAAAATTTAACCTACAATCTTCCTAGTAGAACAGCATTATACATTAGCTCATGTACAGTAAAATAAATATTTTGCATCTGTGGATGATATATATTTAATGATGAATTTTGATTGGCATATATATTGCTTCTTTTTAATGTCTGTATGTGTTTTTTTATATCTATAAATACACTCTCCATATTTTTCAAAATATAAAATAAATGTGTCTTATATACACTCTCTAAATTCGTTCATGTTCATGTACGTGGATTCATAATCAACTTTTCACAAGATTATTTTCAGATATATTCATCCACCTGAAATATATATTTGTTTACTTGTACTGAAAACTAACTTCAGTGAATGGTGCATACAAATCCTAATAATTCTGCAGTAACTAACCCAGTCTAACATCAAAGCAAGTAGATTCCTATGGGACATGATATGTAATTTGACGTTAATTTGTATTCAACACTGGTACATTACTATTTCTTCAGTGTTTGCACATCATAGGATTTACATTTCATCCACAAGTTCACAAATATATAGGCATTTGTTTCAACTTTAATCACTTCTTGCTTCAGAACACATGTATTGTCAGGGTGTCTTGACTGGTCTTTAAATGAGAATTCTTTCCAAACATATTATTTTCAATTTCCATAATCACTATTGAAGGAAAACTCACATACTCTCCATGATAAACCAAAACACTAATATTACCATTAGATGTATAACTGTTTGGAATGAATGATTGTATATCAATATAAGATTTCCTATAATTTCTCAGATATCAGTTCAATCCATTATTTAAAGTTGGAACAAGTTATATTATTTATTGACTTATGGTCAATTCATGCTTTATCTCTATATTCATAGACACAGGGTACACCTCTTTGTACCCCCAATACTAATATTACGTCTTCAATATATTGCTCCCAGAAATGGTGGTAGAAATACTCATGTGACCTTATCTACATATACATTTTATCACAGAAATATTCTGAACAAAAAATGTAAAGGTCACACTTATGATTGTAACAAAGCCTAAATGGAAAGTGTACATGGATTACTAAAACATCCATGTCCAGGTTGCCTAATGCTCTCAAATGTCAATCCTATTCGTGACTACATATTTGTTTCTTCCTAAGATTATATATTGAAACTCAACCCTGTAGAAAATGTCTAATCCTATCACTCATTTTATACTTTGCCTGATTTCATAATGTCTCTATTGATATCTGCTTTTCTACATATATTTCCCAGCTCATCATAGTTACTGACTCTTCATATGTGCTGACATTTACATTCATCCTCTAACCAAATCCCTATTGGGAAAGAACTTTTGGTCCAAATCCTATACTCACTCTTCTTCCTAAACATACCAAATATCTTCCTAATCCTACCTACTATCCCTTTTTGACTGGATGTTCTCTTCTACATTCAATCATCCAAGGTACAAGGTCCTATGCCATTGTATATCAAATTATCTGAGACATATTTGCAGAACATAATTCAAAGCTAAGTATCCCAGTCAAGGGCCCAATGGTTTTCTGGGCTTCAAATCATACCTAGATTTCTGTTTTCATACTTTTATTTTACCTCTATATTCTCGTAAATATCATAGTTTCCCAATACCATTATTCATTGCACAGAATGATTTCTAACCCAAATCGAACCTGTGATTAACCCGAAACATACACTGTTCCCTCAATCTCATTTTACAGAAGAGCAGGGACAAAGTTGTTCTTACAATACAGGAAAGTAGGGTACATTCCACCTGCCAAGAACCTCAAAGGTCCATGCAGAAATGATACCTGGAGAAGTTTTAGGCAGGTATGAAGGACCTGAGAGAGCAAAAGTCATCTTCCATGGCAAACAACCTGGTCAGGATGAAGGAATGTGTCTGAATCAGCCTTTCTCTTCTTATTGTAGAGAAGATGGACCAAACCAGGCCTGGGTGGAGAGCTTTACCCAGGTTCCTATGGTTGATATACCATTCCAACTTGTGAAAGTGTCACAGGAAGTACGGGCCAGCTCCATCTCATGGGACCCTTGGAAGCAACTGTTAGGATAAAGTGGTTGCCAAGGCAGTGACCTCATTCAGTTTCAAAGAAAGTGACATACGTCATTTCCTTGGTGATGCAACTCTCTGAACTTGGTATCCAAGAAGCCAGGCACCCAGAAGCAGTCCCAGTCCGAGTCTCAGTGGGCTCACTTGGTTGGATTTAACAAGGATAGAGTCAGTCTTTCTTGGTACCCACTGATGTGAGGAAGGACAAATGCCAGGAGAGCTCTGAAGAGGGACCTTTCCTGAGAAAGCTGGTAGTGGCTCACCAATTTTTTCTGACAACTTCAGAGAGTTGGCCAAGGAAACCATATCTGATAAAAGACAGGCCATTTTGGGGGAACATAGTATGGCCCACCAGTCAGAGGACTCTCTGGATAGTCAAAGACCTACTTGGGGGAAGGAGGTGACTTTGTGGGAGTGGGTGTGTGTTTGTTATTTTGTCTCATGTTCTGAGAATAGGTAGGAAAGTCGCTTTGTTTGATTTGGAGTGGACTGTTTCTTGTAAGTCGTTTGACAAGACTAGTGTTCCTATGTCTGTGTATCCCACTGTGTTCGTTGTTGTAGACATTAGAAAAGATAATGCATTAATGGATGTCTAGTCTAGTATAAATCTTCCCATAATTCATCCTAGCCAATTAATGAATGGACTGCAACTTGTCTTATCCATGGGCAACACCTGCTATCTTCCTAAGTTCCTGTTTTCTTCCTGAATTCTGGCCACTCTCCAGAATTGGCTAATGGTTTTGTTTCCAAGATATGTACCACCTCCAAGCTCTGTGACATGGCCATGTACTGGATAGCTGAAGATAATAGCGATATTCTCAGAAAACTCAGATATAAGTGTGACCAGGAAAGTCTCAGTGTAGAGACCATGTTTTGCGCCTTTTCTTATGTATTGTTCTGTTGCCCTGAATGTAGGATATCAGTGTGACCAGGAAAGTCTCAGTGGAGAGACCATGATTGGGTCTTTTGCTTAACTCTTTTTCTGTTGCAATGAATGTCTGGAAGGTCTTTGCCTCAGGCCACCCCTTTGTGAAGCCTGAAGAATATAGTTTTGAAATGGAAATTAATGGGCATCACCTATGGCTCTTGGCTTAATTGCTTTGGAAAGGGATGTGGCTGAATTAGCCTCTTGGCCTTGTGTGTGGCTGTGACTTAGATTCTCAGCACCTGATGGATCTAAAGAATGATCCCATGTGTGCATCCAAAACCATAATGACAAAAAGATCAGTCATTGTGGATGAAGTCACTTGCCTTCCTCTGTTAGGTTCCTGAACTCCATCAAGTGAAAATAGGGATTCTTTGTGTCAAATGAGTTCTTCCAAGCCCTGCAGAGGTGCTTGGGTTTTCGCATGACTCCAAATCACATAAAGAATCTATATCTGAAAGTCAGTAGGCCCCAAATTGGAGAAACAGAGCAGTATTAAAGGCATGCTTATTTGATCATTCCTGTTTCACAGGAAGGGTGTCCTGGCCATCCTGACTTTAGGCAAATGAGGGGCAAGCGAGCTTATTTTGGAAACTGTCTTTGGCTGCGCCCCTCATGGAAACCTTCAGCCAGAGGTGATGATGAGTGACTAAATGGAAGAAGATTAGTGTCATGTGGGAGTGTTTTGGTTATAATTTTGGTCATTTGTGTCTCGGTTGGAAGAAATGACTGGGTCCACCTAGGCTTGAACTCTGGTTTGATTCCCCTTAGATACTGGGTTCTGGAACTGAATTCAGAGAAGTATTGCCATGAATTTTGTTAGGATTTTAGGAGGACACGCATGAGAGTCGCCCTTGGAAACTGAGATCTAGGCCCAGGGTGGCTTTCAAAAGAGCACTGGGAATCTCAGCCAGTATATACCATGATTTTTTCTAAAAGACTTGGAAGGCTGAGTTGAGAGTCAAAACACACATGGGCCTCACATTTAGACCTCAATGGGCCTGGCTTCATGTGACCTTTTTGGGCACTCTTTGGGAAGCCTTGCCTGTGAGAGTTTTCCAGAGCCTTCATTGAAATGAGCTTCCTCAACATTTAATGATTCCTGAATGAATTGAAACCCACAGTGCCTCCAACTTCATCTTTGAAAAATGGCTAGATAAATACCATGAAATTTTTGAAATTCCCATGACCAGGTGGCACTGGAAAACTTTTGGATGCCCTGTTGCTGATCATGAGTATACCAGACAGTGCCTTGATTGACTGGGTTTCATGAAAATGGTGTAGAACAGAGATGCCAGTAAGTTGGACCCTGCTGAGTAGTGGCCCAGAGAAGTGGCGGGCAGGTGTTTGATAAAACATCGATGTTAGTGCCATGAGGATCTACCACTGGATTCCAAATGGCTTGTGACTGACATGGTGCAGCCAGCAAACGCTTATATGTAAAGGCATCTTGTCATATGGAGAGGTTTCAGGGCAATGTTCTGAATCATGTTGCTATTATCAAGGGGGCAAGCTACGTGGGATAAAACTGGTTGGTGCATTCTCCTGCAGATCCTTCCCCCCACACCTGACAGAACTCCCTCCAGTACTGTGTCACATTTGAACTCATTGTATTTTGTGAAGCAAATAGCAAACTCCCAGAGCAGCATCAAAAACACCACGAAAATTAGAGGATGACCAAATGGCTTCACAGTCGACACGGGGAGACACTTATCCCTTAGAGGCCACAGTTTACCTACAAAGAGAGAATTCAGCACTGCTGCCTCATTACATTGGAAAATAAGTAACCATGTCATCCAGGTCACATAGATTCAAACCCAGCTTTGATGGTCTCACTACAAAGTAAGCTAAAGCTCCTGACAACAACATGTATTTCAAGTGCCCAACCTCAAAGGCAAATTCTCAAAAAACTTTAGACCAGCAGAGCTCCATGTTTGTGGAGTGTTTACCCTGTCAATTACTTTTAGAAACTCCTCTACCAGCTCCAATGGTGTGAAATCTGGAGCATTTTTCATTCCAGATAGGTATTCACAGATTTTTTTAACTCTTCTCCTCTAATTGTATCTTACTTGAGGCGAAGGTAATGTCAAGGCATTGTTCTGGATGAGAGTCGGAAGATTTTTCTGTAGCATATGTTTGCATACACATTGGATTCAATTTCCTATTTTCCATTCGAAATACTGAATCCCTGACACTAACCCATACCCTACCAGACTCTGACTACTATTCCTAATATGATGGAGAAAAATAACCCAAACAGAATAGATATACAAGCAGTTCAGAGGAGGCATGGTGTATAGTTGGACTTGCCTTCTGCATGATACAGAGTAGGAGTTATAGATCTAGTCAATTGATAGTTGAAATAGTTCTCCATGTATTTTTAAATTTAACAAATATGTGAATTCCTGTCTCCCTTTCTCTGTAGCCTATTCAGCATGTGTATTTTTATATGCACATATAGAATCCTACTTGGTACCACATGTACATTCTTGTGATTTGGCTGACTTGGCAGATACAAATTGTGAGACGAGATCACTCCTACTTAACCCTGTTGGTACTGAATATTCAAACTATGGGTGAGCTTCCTAGTTGAACAACATTTTACATAAATCCATGTTCAGTAAAATGAATATTTTTAGATCTGTGGATGATATATATTTTATGATGAATTTTGATTGACATACACATTGCTACTTTTTTTGTCTGTGTGTACTCTCCAGATTTTTCAAAATATGAAATATACGTGTCTTATGTACACTCCCTAAATTTATTCATGATCATGTATGTGGATTTATAATCAACTATTCACAAGATTATTCTCAGAAATATTCATCCACCTGAAATTTGCCTAATGCTCTCAAATATCAATGCGATTGTTGACTACATATTGGTTTCTTCCTAAGATTATATATTCAAACTCAACCCTGTTCAAAATGTGTAATCCTATCACTCACTTTATACTTTGCCTGATTTTCTAATATCTCTATTTATATCTGCTTTCCTACATATTTTCCCCAGTTCATCGTTGTGACTGACTCTTCACCTGTGCAGACATTAACATTCACTCTCTAACCGAAACACTATAGCTAAAGAACTTTTGTTCCAAATCCTATACTCACACTTCTTCCTAAACGTACTGACTATCTTCCTAATCCTATCAACTATCCCTATTTGACTGGATGTTCTCTTCTACATTCAATCATCCTAGTAAATGTCAGGCGAGCTTCGCAGGAGGAGACCACCAATAGACTATCTCATGCAACAGCAAAAGTTTATTGACTGTCCAGCATGCTGGTGCTAAGTGCTCACTTGAATAGAGCAGACAGCCCTGAGAATAGCTTAAGTAGAGCTTATATACTTTACCTGGAGAGGGCAGGGAGGGAAGTTTATTGATGGGTCAGGGCGAGTGGGTGATTTGCGTGGAACTGGGTCAGGGAGCACATCTGCAATTTGGCAGTTGGGGACAGCACATACTGGGAACAAGATTTGCAAGTATTTCTCAAGATTTCAACAGTGTTTTGTTAAGCATACAGAAAAACAGGAAGTGACAAGTACCTATTTTATTAACCTTTTATTCCCCAATTCTTCTTCTGGCTACTTTTAATCATAAAAATGATCATTGGGGGGTGTCACATTCTATGTCTGCTAGTGGGGTATTACCTTAAGTTTAACTCGTCCAATTTGAGCCTGGAGAAAAGAAATTAAACGGTTGAGAAAACAGGGTTTTATAGTTAGCAATAATATGAGGATTATTATTGGACGGGCCAGGGTTGATAAAAACGTAGTTAACCAGGGGGACTGTGTGAACCAAGACTCAAACCACCCTTTTTGAGTCTCTCTCTATCGTTGATGGTCTTCAAGACGTCTTTTTAATTTACTCATACATTTTATTACAACTCCAGTATGCTCAGCATACAAACAACATTCTTCCGTCAATGGAGCACAAAGGCCCCCTTCTCTCATGAAGAGCAGGTCCAACCCTCGAGTGTTCTGAAAAACAACTTCAGAGAAAGAGGTTAAAGATTCATGCAAAGCTCTGATGGAGGTTTCTAATATCTTCGTTTTGGTCTATTGCTGTCATATTTTTTGTCATTTGTTGAGTCCCATGGACAAAGGCAGTAGTTCCCGTGCCCACCAGTGCAGCAATTCCTATTCCTAATAGGATGGCTAAAGGGAGGGATATATATTTTCAGTGGAACAGCTTTGTATGCCCCCCTATTTGATCTTCAAATGAAACTGTGTCGTGATAGAGCACTCTGGGAAACATCTGCATCATTACACAATTAATCACATCTGTTGACCATGTCATGAACACATAAGCAATGTTTAAGTATATAGAATTATGCTGTAGTAGGGACAGACAAGGCAAGGCACCTAAGATAGCACTGAAGACAGGGAAACAGTCCTATTTGGTTGCAACCGGATTCAGAGGGCATTGATTCTGTTGTAATCAAGTAATCCTCTGAAACCCAAGTTTAGGTAGTTTCAGAATTTTGTACCCAACGTTTAAGGGAAGGGGCTCAGAAGTTCACAGTCTGCAGAAGTTGAAAAAAGCAGTTTTTGTTTCTGTGTTTTCCTCTGTTCTGGGCAAGTTAACTTTTCAAGGACACCTGGGAGGGTAAGAGCTTTCTCTTCCCTTTCTTATTTTCCCCCTGCCAGCTGTTACCACGGAGCCCAGTTGCTAACTTCTTTAACTTAGAAATGTGGCCATCTCTGTGAAGCCCCAGGTCAAGGCCCAAGGCTTTTTTCACATATTTTTGTGAAAAACTAGAAAGAGGGTGTCTAGCTAAGGATTGCTGATTTTTTTATCCAGTGGCCAAGTAGAACAGGGCAATATGAAAAGAGGAAGTTTAACTACATTGAACTCTTTTACAGGGACTCTTTTGCTGAAAGTCCAAAACTCAGCCATGGTGAAGACTTCTGGAGAAGGTCAGTAAAGACTTTTCAGTGGGCCTGGTACAGAGGGGGAAGACAGGGAAGGTGGGACTGAGAGCAGCTCCGAGGATCTGAGAATGAGGAAGGAGAGATGTAAAAGAATAATGGGAGAAGTGGTTTGGGATTTTCCTAGCAACAAAAACTTGAGCAGTAGAACAGGTAGAGCAGAGGGGAAGACGGGAGTGAGTATCCCAAAACGCATGTGAGGGACTTTAAATTCTTAGTAAACTGTTTTCAGTGATGACAAAGCAACATTAAAGGCCATTTTCATTACATCTTGAATAGGGGTCTGAGGACTCTCCTCAGCTGGTTTGAACTTGGGTTAGCTGGTAAGAGGACCTGGTGGGACCCGGTGCGGGCACTGACAGGAGAAGAGAGGAGTGAGTGGGTGAAGGGGTACTTCAGTACCTGCTACCGCAGCAAGGGGGCAATGGTCTGAGAACCAGCGGAGGTTTGGGTTTTTGATCTATTAATTGGAGGGGAGAAATCAGGTTTCTGAGGTGGGAGTGACAGCAGAGACTCGGGAGCAGAAGGCTGAAGGTGAGGATCTGTTGGATAAGCATAGTTCAGGATGAGAGTGAAGGAGGGAAAAGGCCTCCACATAGGGGAATCTCCTTTCACCCTTTTGAGCACTTGCAGATGTTAAAAAGGTCATGCAGAATTTGAGGATCTAGAGACCCCTCTGGGAGCCATTGGTTTTTGTTATCTAATTCGTAATATGGCCAATGCTCTGCACTGAATTTGATGAGGAGTTTGGGTTCCATCAGGCAGCCCCTGTATGCTCACATCCCCATTACTTACAGAAGAAGTCGGCTTTTCCCCCACACACTCATGGCTGTTTGTGGCTTTGATGGTCGGTTGGGCAAACATAATAATCTAGGCTAGCCAACCTGCATCTGGCTCGTGTGTCCCTACATCGATAATGTTTGTTTCCATTATCTATGGTACGGAAGGGATTTAATGGAATTTTAGTGGAATCCTCTTCATCAGGAATATCCCAATAGGAAAGACCTATAGCCAGCTGACAAATGTCTGGGTAAAGAGATGGTCACCAGGTACCTAAGGGGGCTCTATGCAAGATAGATTATACATCTTTTCCAGTAGAATTTGTGATCAGCCATCGCTGCTGCACGGGCTGATGAGGGTTAGGACTACTTGTTGCCAAGGAAAGATTCTATAGCCTTATCCACATGGTGAATATGCAATTTGAAAGTGTTACCAGTCTTTTCCAGTTTCCAGCCAGAGTGTGGACAGGGCGCAGGCTTGAGATGAGAGGCATGGATCCAGGAAGTGATTCTGTCTACCTTTACCACTGTAGATGTTATAAGTAGCACCTGGTATTGTCCTTTCCAGCAGGGTTCCAGGGATGACACCTGATATCGTCTTATGTAGATGAAGTCTCTTACTTGATATCGATGTGGAGTCCCCTCGTCCCCAGTTTGGTAGGCAGTGGCCAGCTGTTTCCACAGGTATCACTGAGTTATTTCAAGAGCTTTAAGTCTGTCAAGCAAGGGGGTGTGGAAGGGATCGTTAGGTCTTAGAGTTGGGCTTAGGTCACTTACTGGAAAAGAGACACCCTAGAGAATTTCACAGGGGATGAGTTTACTCAAAGAAACAGAGGGAGTATTTCTTGCATGAAACATTGTATATGGCAGGAGCCTAGTCCAATCTTTTATGCCGGTCTCTAAGCTTAATTTCATTAAGGCCTCTTTAATGCTTCTATTCATTCTTTCTACCTGTCCTGAACTCTGGGGTCTGTTAGCACAATATAACTTCCAATTAATCCCCAGGTTCCTGGCTAACCCCTGACTTACCTGAGCCATGAACGCCGGTGCATTTTCAGACCGTATTACCTTAGGCAGGCCGTGTCTTTGAACAATATCTTCCAGGATGTTCTTGACCACCATTTGCGCTGTTTCTTTCTTTTTTTCTTTTCTTTTTTAGGAGGGAAGGATTCAATCCATCCTAAAAATGTATCTACAAAGACTAGGAGATATTTATGTCCATTCCTTGCTGGCTTAATTTCAGTAAAGTCAACTTCCCAAAATTGTCCTGGTCTGGATCCTCATAGGTGCTTTCCTGCAGGAAGCTTGGAAGGGTAAGCATTAACCATTTGATGGGCTCGACAGGCTTTTTTTTACCCATTCAGCTATTTCTTTTTGCTGTGAGTCAGTTAGTGGAAAACTCTGTTCTTGATACTTCAGAAATACCTGCAGTTTCTTTTAACCAAGGTGAGTGAGTTGATGTGCATTTTCTACTGACATAGTTAGAGCTGTGATTATAGGAGGTTTTTACTGAAAGATTTAGAAATTCCACTTGGGGGCCTTCAGGGTTAAAAGTTATTTTGGCCCAGAGCTTGGTGAGCAGATCTCTGCCCATTAATGGGGCCAGGCATTCTGGGATTACTAGAAAGGAGTGATGGATTTTTCCTTTCCCCAGGTCCATGATCCTCTTAGTTGTCCAAGCCAGATATTTACTGCCATTAGCCCCTTGAACTAGAGACCTTTTATTTGATAGAGGGCCCAAAGTGGTCTTAGGGGTGAGTATATTGCCCCTGTATCCACTTCAAAGTTTACTCAGGTCCCTCCACTTCAAAAGTTGCCCTGAACTCAGGGAGGGGATCTGAGCCGAGACTTTGGTAGTCATCCTCCAGAGTCAGAATGGCTGACTGGCGTGGCTGTCTCTTTCTAGGGCACTCTTTGGCCCAGTGTCCTTTTTTTTTACAGTAGGCACATTGTTCTGAGGCCAGGGGTGGCCTCTGGCATGGGACCAGATATCCCTTCATGTCTCCCTGTTTCTTAATTTCTGGCCCTTCTGTTGTTGTGACCAGGACCTTAGTCAACGCCTTAGTCTGTCTATTGTTTCTTTTATCCTCCCTTTGCTCCCTTGTCTTCCTCAGTTTCCCTCTTAAGGTATACTTTCTTGGCTTCTGTGACTAAATCTCTCAAAGTCATATCTTGTAATCCATCTAAGCATTGTAACTTTCTTTTAAAATCCAGGGCAGCTTGCCCAATAGAGGCCATCCTGACAGATGCCTTTTGATCCTCTGCCTGAGCATCGAAAGGAGTATATTTCCTATATGCCTCCATAATTATCTCTAGAAACATATAGGGAGATTCATCAGGCCTTTGAATAATCTCTCTTACCTTGGCCAAATTAGTTGGTTGCCTAGCGGACACTCAGAGGCCCACTATTAGAACCTGGCCATAAATGGACAGATGCTTTCTAACTTCAAAGGTGTTGGTGTCCCATTTGGGTTGTTTCAAGGGAAAACCAGCTTTGATTAAGTTGGGAAGATGTGTTGGTCTTCGATCTGGTCCGAGGATTTTTTTTCTAGCTTCCAGGAGGATTCTCTTTTGTTCCTCTGTCATAAAGAGAGTCTCTAAGAATTGTTGACAGTCATCCCAAGTATTCAGGTGTGAAAACATCAATGACTCAACCAGACCTGTGAGCCGGGTGGGGTCCTCGGAAAAAAAGGGATTGTTATTTTTCCAGTTATATAGGTCTGAAGAGGAGAAAGGCCAAAATTTTCAGCTTGCATTTTCCCCCCATGGCCTTCGTCAATAAATGGTCCATAGGGACATAGGGGGAGCATCACGGGAGTTCCAGGGTTTTCAATCATTCGAAGCCAGTGAGTTCCCTTAGCCGGGCCAGCTTCCTCCTGGGGAGGTGGGGCTGTGTGTGCTGTGGGGGAGTTATCTGGAGGGCACAGGGCCAGCTTAGCTTCCTCCAATGGCAGAGAGGCTGAGTCAGGTGCAGGGGAATCACTTAGAGGGGGTTGGTGGTTGGGGGATGAGGGCAGGGTATAAGGAGGGGGATGAGAGTCCAGTAGAGTCAAATCTTGTGACTCAGGGAGAACAGAGGGTGGTGGAGGAGGAGGAGCAGAGGGTTTGAGAGATCATGGGGGAAGCAGTACAAGCAGGGAAAGGGACAAGGAAAGGCTTCACCCATGAAGGAGGAGACTTGCAGAGGTCCTGCAAAGTTAAGATACATGGCTGTTGATCAGGATGGCTATGTGTGCGCAGCTGAAAGACAACATCTCTGACTTTTTAAATTAGTGGGAGGTAGAAAGATGCTTCTAGGGGCAATCCGACTTGAAAGGTGAAACATTCTGAGGCACAGACAGTCTGGCAAGTCTGGAGTTTTACTGAAAAAGAAAGATTCTGAGCCCTTAAGCGAACTTTGGTCCAGTGATCAAGGGTCAGGGACAGAGACATTGAAGTGCTCTGTCCCATATTGCAAGATACACAAACAGTGAATGCAACAACACACAACACAGACAAGACAATAAAGACAGGCAATGGACGTCCAAAACTGAGACCAGGACTGCGTAGCAGGCAAAACCCTATGGGCTGGCAATACCGAATCTGAAACTAAATATCACTGAGTCGAGGAGACAATTGTTCCTTGATTTCTCGAGTCCTCGGTGGCATCCCCCAATACCATTATTCATGCAGCAGAATGATTCCTAACCCAAATCGAACATGTTATCAACCCTAACCATACACTGTTACCTCAATCTAACTTTACAGAAGAGCAGGGACAGAGTTGGTCTTACAATCCAGGAATGTAGGGGATCTTCCACCCTGAGAACCTCAAAGATCCATGCAAAAATGATCCCTGAAGAAGATGTAGGCAGCTTTGAAGGACCTGATTGAGCAAAAATCATCTTCCATGGAGAACAACCTGGTCAGGATGAAGGGTTGTGTCTGAATCAGCCTCTCTATTCTTAATGTAGAGGAGATGGACCAAATGAGACCTGTGTGGAGAGTTGTTCCCAGGTGCCTATGGTTGATATACCATTCTAACTTGTGAATGTGTCACAGCAACTAGGGGCAGCCTCGATCTCATGGGACCCTTGGAAGCAACTGTTAAGACAAAATGGTTGCCAAGGCAGTGAACACATTCTGTTCCTGAAGGAAGTGACCTCACCTCACTTCCTTGGTGATGGAACTCTCTGATATTGAGATCCAGGAAGCCAGTTAAACAGTGCCAGTCCTAGTCCCAGTCCCAGCGTTCTCACTTTTTGGATTTTCCGAGGACAGGGTCATTCTTTCTTGATAACTACTGATGTTAGGATGTCGAAATGGCAGAAAAGCTCTGAAGAGGGGCCTTTCCTGAGAAAGAAGGTAGTGCCTCACCGCTGACTCCTGACAACTTCAGAGAGTTGGCCAAAGACAGAAGATCTGAGACAGGACAGGCTATTTTGGAGGAACATTGTATGGCCCTCCTGTCAGAGGACACTCCGGATAGTCACAGACCTACTTGTGGGAAGGAGGTGCCTTTGTGGGTTTGGGTATGAGTTTGTGGTTTTGTCTCATGATCTGAGAATAGGTAGGAAAGGAGGTTTGTTTGGTTTGGAGTGAACTATTTCTAGTAAGTCTTTTGACAAGGTGAGTGTTTCTATGTCTGTAACTCACTGTCCGTGGTTGTAGACATTAGAAAAGATAATGCATCAATGGATGTGTCGTGTCTATCAGAAAGCTCCCCAGCATTCATCCTACCGAATTTATGAATGGACTGCCGCTTGACTTATGGATGGCCAACTCCTGCTATGTGTGCATCCAAAACCAAAATGGCTAAAAAGAACAGTCATTGTGGATAGAGTCTCTTGACTTCCTCTGTAAGGCTCCTGATCTCAATTAAGTGAGAATAGACATCCTTTGGGTCAAGTGAATTCTTTAAATCCTCCAGAGGCTAGCTCATAGTTGCTTGGGTTTTCTCATGACTCCAATTCACATAAAGAATCTAAAACGCACAGTCAGTAGGCCTCAAATTGGAGAAGCGGAGCAGTATTAATGGCAGGCCTATTTGATCACTCCTGGTTCACAGGAAGCATGTCCAGGCCACCATGACTTTAGGCAAATGAGGGGCATGGAAGCTTATTTTGGAAACTGCCTTGGGCTGCACCCCTCATGGAAACCTCCAACCAGAGGTTATGATGAGTGTCTATATATAAGAAGATGAGGGCAATGTGGGAGTTTTTTGGTTTTAATTGTGGTCATTTGTGTGGTGGTAGGAAGAGATGACTGGGTCCTCCTGGGCTTGAACTCTGGTGTGATTCCCCATAAAGACTGAGTTCTGGAACTGATCTCAAAGAAGTATTTCCATGAATTGTGTTGGGATATTAGGAGGCCACACATAAGATTGGCCCTTGGAAACTGAGATCTAGGCCCAAAGTGGCTTTCCACAGAGCGCTGGGAATCTCAGCCAGGATATCACATGATTTTATTGTGAAAGACTTGACAGCCATAGTTGAGAGTCAAAACACACATGGACTTCACATTGTAGACCTCAATGGGTCTGGCTTCATGTGACATTTTGACCACTCTATGGGAAGCCTTGCCTGTGAGAGTCCTCCATAGATTTCATTGAAATTAGCTTTCTCACCATTTAATGGTTATTGAAATAATTGAAACACTCAGTGCCTCCAACTTCATTCTTGAAAAATGGCTCCATATATACCATGAAATTTTTGAAATTCCCATGACCAGGTGGCACTTGAGAACCACTGGATATCCTGTTGCTGATCATGAGTGTGCCAGACACTGCCTTGATTGACTGGGTTTCACGAAATTGGTGTAGATCAAAAATGCCAGTTAGTTGGAGCCTGCTGAATAGTGGGCCTAGAGCAAAGGTGGGCAGGTGTGAGATAAAACAGCTGTGGTGGTTTCATGTGGATCTACCATTGGCTTCCAAATGGCTTGTGACTGACATTGTGCAGTCAGCAGACCCTTATATGTAAAGGCATCATGTTGTATGGATAGGTTTCAGGGCAATGTTCAGAATCAGGTTGCCTTGGTCAAGGGGGCAAGCTATGTTGGACAGAAGCCTGGTTGGTGCATAATCCTACAGGCCCTGTCCCACCACACGTGACAGAACTCCCTCCAGCACTGTGTCCCAGTTGAACTCCTTGTATTTCATGAAGCAAATACCGAACTCCCAGTGCAGCAGCAAGAAAAACCACAAAAATTGGATGAGCAAATGGGTTCACAGTCCACACGAGGAGACACTTGGACCCCAGTGGCCACAGTTGACCTACAAACAGAGATTTCAGCACTGCAGCCTCATGTTCATTGGAAAATAAGGTACCATGTCCTCCAGGTCACATAGATGAAGACACATCTTTGATGGTCTTACTACAAAGGAAGCTAAAGCTCCTGAAAACCACATATATTTCAAGTGCCCAATCTCAGAGGCATTTTCTCCAGAAGTCTTTAGGCCAGCAGAGCTTCATGTTTGTTGAATGTTTACCATGTCACTTACTTTTGGAAACTCCTCTTCGACCTCCAAGTTTGTGAACTCCTGAGCATATTCAATTCCTGATATGTATTCACAGATTTTCTAACTCATCTCCTCTAAATGTCGTATTTGGGGCGAAGGTAATGTCAAGGCATTGTTCTGGATGAGAGTGGGAAGATTTTTGTGTAGCACATATTTGCATACACATTGGATTCATTTTCCAATTTTTCATTCGAAATACTCAATCCCTGACAATATACCATACCCTAATAGACTCTGACTACTATTCCTAACATGATGGAGAATAATAACCCAAACAGAATAGAAATACAAGCAAATCAGAGGAGGCATGGTGTACATTTGGACTTGCCTTTTCCATTATATAGCGTAGGAGTTATAAATCTAGTCAATTTTTTGTTTAAAGAGTTCTCCGTGTGTTTTTAAACTTATCAAATATGTGAATTCCTTTCTCCCCCATTTCTCTGTATCCTATTCAGTACATGTATTTTTATATGCACATATAAAATCGTACATTGTATCATACGTACTTTCTTGTGAGGTGGCTGACATGTCAGATACAAATTGTGAGAAGAGATCACTCCTCCTAAACGCTGTTGGAACTGAAAATTCAACCTATGGGTGGGCTTCCTAGTTGAACAACTTTATACATAAATCCATGTTCAGTAAAATGAATATTTTGGATACGTGGATGATATATATTTCATGATGAATTTTGATTGGTATGTATATTGCTAGTTTTTAATGTCTCTGTGTGTGTGTGTGTGTGTGTGTGTGTGTGTGTGTGTGTGTGTATATACACTGTCCACATTTTTAAACATATGAAATATATGTGTCTTTTGGCCACTCTTTGGGAAGCCTTACCTGTGAGAGTTCTCTAGAGCTTTCATTGAAATGAGCTTCCTCAACATTTAATGGTTCCGGAATGAATTGAAACCCACATTGCCACAAACTTCATCCTTGAAACATGGCTTAATAAATACCATGAAATTTTTGAAATTCCCATGACCAGGTGTCACTGGAGAAACTTTGGATGTCTTCTTGCTGATCATGAATGTACCAGACAGTGCCTTGACTGACTCTGTTTCATGAAAATTGTGTAGAACAGAGATGCCAGTAAGTTGGAGCCTGCTGATGAGAAGTGGGCCCAGAGTTGTGGTGTGCAGGTGTATGATAAAACATCTGTGGTGGGGCCATGTGGATCTGCCATTGACTTCCGAGTGGCTTTTGGCTGACATGGTGCAGCCAGCAGACCCTTATATGTAAAGGCATCTTGTTATATGGAGAGGTTTCAGGGCAATGTTCAGAATCAGTTTGTTATGGACAAGGGGGCAAGCTATGTGGGGTAGAAGCCTGGTTAGTGAATTCTCCTGAGGACCCTGACCCTCCACACATGACAGAACTCCCTCCTGCACTGTGTCCCAGTTTAACTCCTTGTATTTCATGAAGCAAATACAAAAACCCCAGTGCAGAAGCAAGAAACACCACGACAATTGTAGGATGACCAATTGGCTTCACAGTCAAGACGGAGAGACACTTAGCCCCCAGTGGCCACAGTTTACCCTCAAAGAGAGAATACAGCACTGCTGGCTCATGTTCTTTGGAGAATAAGGAACCAAGTCCTCCAGGTCACATAAATGCAGACCCATCTTTGATGGTATCACTACAAAGGACAGTTAATCTCCTGACAACAACATGTATTTCAAGTGCCCAACCTCAGAGGCAGTTTCTCAAGAAGTATTTAGGCCAGCAGAGTTGCATGATTGTGGAGTGTTCATCCTGTCCGTTACTTTTGAAAACTCCTTTATAACCCCCAAGGTTGTGATCTCCTGAGCATTTTCCATTCCAGATATGTATTCACAGATTTACTAATTCTTCTCCTCTAATTGTGTCTTACTTGGAGTGAAGGTAATGTCAAGGCATTGTTCTGAATGAGAGTGGGAAGATTTTTTATAGCACATTTTTGCATACACAATGGATTCATTTTCCTATTTTCCATTCGAATTACTGAAACCCTGACACTAACCCACACCCTACTAGACTCTGACTACTAATCCTAATATGATGGAGAAAAATAACCCAAACAGAATAGAAATATAAGCAGTTCAGAGGAGGCATTGTGTATAGTTGGACTTGCCTTTTGCATGATAAAGTGTAGATGTTATAAATCTGGTCAATTATTAATTGAAATAGTTCTTCATGTGTTTTGAAAGGTATTAACTATGTGAATTCCTGTCTCCCCTTATCTGTTGCCTATTCAGCACATATATTTTTATATGCACATATAGAATCCTACCTGGTACCACACGTACATTCTTGTGAGATGGCTGACATGGCAGATACAAATTGTGAGAAGGGATCACTTCTCCTAAACGCTGTTGGAACTGAAAATTCAACCTATGGGTGAGCTTCCTAGTTGAACAACATTATACATAAATCCATATTCAGTAAAATAAATATTTTTGGATCTGTGTATGATATGTATTTCATGATGAATTTCGATTGTCATATATATTGCTACTTTTTAATATCTCTGTGTGTGTTTTGTGAAAAATCTACACTCTCTAGATTTTTCAAAATATGAAATATATGTCTCTTATTATACACTCCCTAAATTCATTCAGGTTCATGTATGTGGTTTTATAATCAACTTTTCACAAGATTATTTTCAGATATATTCATCCACCTCAAATACATATTTGTTTTCTAGTACTGAAAACTCACTTCAGTGAAGGGTGCATACAAATCCTTATATTTCTACAGTAACTGACCCAGTTTAACATCAATACAAGTAGATTCCTATGGGAAATGTTGTGCATTTTGATGTTCATTTTTATTCAACACTGGTACATTACTATTTCTTCAGTTTATGGACATCTTAGAAAATAGATTTCATTCACATTTCAGAAATTTAAATGCATTTGGTACACTTTCAATCACTTCCTGCTTCAGATCACACGTATTCCTCCTTTTTTTTGACTGGTTTTTTTCATGATAGTTCTTCCTAACGCATTATTTTTGATTTCCATAATCTTTTTGAAGCAAAACTCACACTCTCTTTATGATAAACCATAACACTTACATTACCATTAGATGTATAATTGGATGGAATGAATGATTGTATATCAATGTAAGATTTCCTGTATATTTTCAGATATCAATTTATTCCAATTTCCAAAGTTAATACCAGTTATATTATTTATTCACAGTATGGAATATTCATGCATTATCTCTATATTCATAGAAACAGGGTACACCTATTTTTATCCCCAATACTAATTAATGAGTTTTCAAAATATAGCTCCCCTTAATGGTAGTAGAAATACTCATGTCACCATAACTACATATATATTTTATCACAGTAATATTCTGGAAAAAAAATGCAAAGATCACACTTATGTCTGTACCATCTCCTAAATTGAATGTGAGTATGAATTACTAAAAACCTCCATGTCCAGGATGCCTAAGGCTCTCAAATATCAATCCTATTGGTGAGTACATATCTGTTTCATCCAAAGATTATATATTCAACCTCAACCCTGTTGAAAATGTCTAAACCTATCACTCACTTTATACTTTGCCTGATTTCCTAATGTCACTATTGATATCTATTTTCCTACATATTTTGCCCAGTTCATCATAGTGACTGATTCTTCAGATTTGCTGACATTTACATTCACTCTCTAACGAAAACCCTATTACTAAAAAAGTCTTGGTCCAACTCCTAGACTCACTCTTCTTCCTAAACTTACTATCTTCCTAATCTTCCAGACTACCACTTTTTGACTGGATGTTCTCTTTTACATTCAATCATCTGAGGTACAGTGTTTTATCCTACAGATGTTGCACATTGTAGGATATATATTTTATTCACAAATTCACAAATTTATAGGCATTTGCTTCACTTTTAATCACTTCCTGAGTGAGAACACATGTATTCCTCCAGGTTTCTTGACTGTTTTTTTCATGAGACTTCTTTCAAAACACATTATTTTCGATTTTCAAAAACACTTTTGAAGCAAAACTCACACAATCTTCATGATACACCATAACGCTAATATTACCATTAGATGTATTACTGGTTTGAATGAATGATTGTATATCAATATAAGATTTCCTGTATATATTCAGATATCAGTTCAATCCATTACTTAAAGTTGGAACAAGTTTTATTATTTATTTACAGTATGGTCTATTCATGCTGTATCTCTATATTTATAGACACAGGGTACACCTCTTTGTACCCCTAATACAAACTTTACATCTTTAATATATTGCTCCCAGAAATGGTGGAAGAAATACTCATGTCACCTGATCTACATATACATTTTATCACAGAAATATTCTGGAAAAAAATGTAAAGGTCACACTTTTGACTGTATCAAAGCCTAAATGGAAAGTGAACATGGATTACTAAAAGCATCCATGTCTAGGTTGCCTTTTGCTCTCAAATGTCAATTCAATTGGTGACTACATATTTGTTTCTTCCTAAGATTACGTATTCAAACTCAACCCTGTAGAAAGTGTCTAATCCATTCACTCACTTTATACTTTGCCTGATTTTGTAATGCCTCTATTGATATCTGCGTTGGTACATATTTTCCCCAGTTCATCATACTGAGTGACTCTTCATATGTCCTGAAATTTACATTCACTATCTAACCGAAACCCTATTGCTAAAGACCTTTTGTTCCAAATCCTATACTCACTCTTCTTCTTAAACCTACGGAATATCTTCCTAATCCTACTGACTATCCCTTTTTGATTGGATGTTCTCTTCTACATTCAATCATCCAAGGTAAAATGTCCTATGCCATTGTATATCGTGTTATCTGAGACATCTTTGCAGAACATAATTCAAATCTAAGTATCCCAATCAAGGGCCCAATGTTCTTCTGGGCTTCAAATCATACCGAGATTTCTGTTTTCATACTTGTATTTCACCTCTGTATACTTGTAAATATCGCAGAGAATGATTACTAACCCAAAACGAACCTGTTACTATCCCTAAACATACACTGTTCCCTCAATCTCATTTTACAGGAGAGCAGGGACAGAGTGGTTCTTACAATACAGGAAAGTAGTGGACTTTCCACCTGCTGAGAACCTCAAATATCCATGCAGAAATGATACCTGGAGAAGTTGTATGTATGTATGTAGGACCTGAAAGAGCAAAATTTATCTTCCATGGCAAACAACCTGGTCTGGATGAGGGATGTGTCTGAATCAGCCTCTCTCTTCTTATTTTAGAGAAAATGTACCGAACCAGGCCTGTGTGGAGAGCTGTTCCCGGGTGCCAATGGTTGATATACCATTCTAACTTGTGAAATTGCCACAGGAAGTAGGGGCAGACTCCATCTCATGGGACCCTTGGAAGCAACTGTTAAGACAAAGTGGTTGCCAAGGCAGTGACCTCATTCAGTTCCAAAAAAAGTGGCAAACCTCATTTTCTTGGCGATGGAACTCTCTGAACTTGGTATCCAAGAAGCCAGGCACCCAGAGGCAGTCCAAGTCCCAGTCCCAGTGGGCTCACTTGTTAGGATTTACCAAAGACAGAGTGAGTCTTTCTTGGTAACTACTGATGTGAGAATGGCCAAAAGCCAAGAAAGCTCTGAAGTGGGACCTTTCCTGAGAAAGCAGGCAGTGGCTCACCACTTTTTCCTGACAACATCACAGAGTTGGCCAAGGAAACCAGATCTGAGAGAGGACAGACCATTTCGGGGGATCATAGTATGGCCCACCATTCAGAGGACACTCCAGATAGTCACAGACCTACTTGGGGGAAGGAGGTGTCATTGTGGGAGTGGGTGTGGATTTGTGGTTTTGTCTCATGTTCTGAGAATAGGTTGGAAAGGCGGTTTGTTTGGTTTGGAGTGGACAGTTTCTAGTACGTCGTTTGACAAGGTGAGTGTTTCTTTGTCTGTGTATCCCAGTATGTCCGTTGTTATAGACATTAGAAAAGAGAATGCATTAATGGATGTGTCCTGTCTAGTATAAATCTTCCCCTAATTCATTCTGCCCAATTTATGAATGGACTGCAGCTTGTCTTATCGATGGGCAACACCTGCTATCTTCCTAAGTTGCTGTTCTCTTCCTGAATTCTGGCCACTCTCCAGAATAGGCTCATGGTTTTGTGTCCAAGATATGTACCACCTCCAAGCTCTCTGACATGGCCATATACTGGAGAGATGAAGAGAATGGCGAGCATCTCAGAAAACTTGGATATCATGGTGATCAGGAAAGTCTCAGTGGAGAAACCCTGCTTTGGGCCTTTTGCTTATTTATTGTTCTGTTGCCCTGAATGTCTGGAAGTTCTTTGCCTCAGGCCACCCCTTTGTGAAGCCTGAAGAAAACAGTTTTCAAATGGAAATGAATGGGCATCAACTGTGGCTCTTCGCTTAATTGCTTTGGAAAGGGATGTGTCTGAATTAGGCTCTTGGCCCTGTGTGTGGCTGTGGCATAGATTCTCAGCACTTGATGGATCTATAGAATGATCTCATGTGTGCATCCAAAACCATAATAGCAAAAAGTCAGTCATTGTGGATGAAGTCTCTCCCCTTCCTCTGTGAGTTTCCTGACCTCCATCAAGTGAGAATAGGTGTTCTTTGGGTCAAATGAGTTCTTCAAAGCCCTGCAGAGGTGCTTGGGTTTTCGCATGACTCCAAATCACATAAAAAATCTATTCCTGAAATTAGTAGTCCTCAAATGGGAGAAACAGAGAAGTATTAATGGCAGGCCTATTTGATCACTTCTGGTTTACAGGAAGGATGTCCAGGCCACCCTGACTACAGGCCAATATGGGGCAAGTGAGCTTAATTTGGTCACTGTCTTAGGCTGCGCCCCAAATGGAAAACTCCAGTCAGAGGTGAAGATAAGTGACTATATGGAAGAAGATGAGGACCATGTGGGAGTGTTTTGGTTTTAATTTTGGTCATTTGTGTAGCGGTTGGAAGAAATGACTGGGTCCACCTGGGTTTGAATTCTGGTGTGATTCCCTTTAGTAACTGAGTTGTGGAACTCACCTCAGAGAAGTATTCCATGAAATATGTTGGGATTTTAGGAGGCCACGCATGAGAGTCACCCTTGAAAACTGAGATCTAGGCCCAGGTTGGATTTCCACAGAGCACTGGGAATCTCAGCCAGGATATCACATGATTTTATTCTTAAAGACAAGGCAGCCATAGTTGAGAATCAAAACACACATGGACCTCACATTGTAGACCTCAATGGGCCTGGCTTCCTGTGACATTTTAGCCATTCTTTGGGAAGCCTTGGCTCTGAGATTTCTCCAGAGCTCTCATTGAAATGAGCTTCCTCAACATTTAATGGTTACTGAATGAATTGAAACCCACAGTGCCTCCAACTTCATCCTTGAAAAATGGCTAGATAAATACCATGATATTTTTGAAATTCCCGTGACCAGGTGGCACTGGAGAACCTTTGGATGTCCTGTTGCTGATCATGAGTATAGCAGACAGTGCCTTTATTGACTGAGTTACAAGAAAACGGTGTAGAACAGAGATGGCAGTAAGTTGGAGCCTGCTGACTAGTGGGTCTACAGCAGTTGTGGGCAGGTGTGTGATAAAACATCAGTGGTATGGCCATGAGGATCTACCATTGGATTCCCAATGGCTCTTGACTGACATGATGCAGCAAGCAGACCCTTATATGTAAAGACATCTTGTTATATGATGAGGATTCAGGCCAATGTTCAGAATCAGGTTGATATGGACAAGGGGGCAATGGGGCAAGCTATGATGGATAGAAGCATGGTTGGTGCATTCTCCTGCAGACCGTGACCCACCACACGTGACAGAACTCCCTCAAGTACTGTGTCCCAGTTGAGCTCCTTGTATTTTGTAAGGAAAATACCAAACTCCCAGTGCAGAAGCAAAAACACCACAAAAGTGGAGGAGGACCAAATGGCTTCACAGTTCACACGGGGAGACACTTAGTCCCCAGTGGACACAGTTTACCTATAAAGAGAGAATTCAGCACAGCTGCCTCATGTTCATTGGAAAATAAGAAACCATGTCCTCCAGGGCACAGGGATGCAGACCGAGCTTTGATGGTCTCACTACAAAGGAAGCCAAATATCCTGACAACAACATATATTTCAAGAACCCAACCTCAGAGGCAGTTTCTCAAAAAGTTTGAAGGCCAGCATAGGTCCATGTTTGTGGAGTGTTTACCCTGTCCCTTACTTTTGGAAACTCCTCTACCACCTCCAAGGTTGTGAACTCCAGAGCATTTTCCATTCCAGATATGCATTCACTGATTTTCTACCTCTTCACCTCTCATTGTGTCTTACTTGGGGAGAAGGTAATGTGAAGGCATTGTTCTGTATTAGAGTGCTAGGATATTTTTGCAGCACATATTTGCATACACATTGGATTCCTTTTCCAATTTTCCTTTTGAAATACTGAATCCCTGACACTAACACACCTACTAGACTCAGAATACTCTTCCTAATATAATGGAGAAAAAAACCCAAACAGAATAGAAATACAAGCAGTTTAGAGGAAGCATGTTGTATAGTTGGACTTGCCTTTTGCATCATATAAGGTAGGAGTTATAAATCTATTCAATTTTTAATTGAAATAATTTTCCATGTGTTTTTAAAGTTAAGAAATATGTGATTTCTTGTTTCCCTTTCTCTGTAGCCAATTCACACATGTATATTTATATGCACATATAGAATCCTAACAGGTATCACACGTACATTTTTGTGAGGTGGCTGACTTGGAAGTTAAAAATTGTGAGAAGAGATCACTCCTCTTAAATGCTGGTGGAACTAAAATTCAACATATAGGGGAGTTTCCTATTAGAACAACATTATACATAAACTTATGTTCAGTAAAATAAATATTTTTGCATCTGTGAATGATATATATTTATTGATGAATTTCGATTGGCATGTATATTGCTACTTTTTAATGTCTCTCTTTGTGCATGTGTGTGTATGTATATATATGTGTATATATATATATATATATATATATATATATATATATATATATATATATATATATATCTCCACACTCCACAGATTTTTCAAAATATAAAATATATGTGACTTATATACACTCTCTAAATTCATTTATGTTCATGTATGTGGATTTATAATGAAATTTATACAAGATTATTCCCAGAAATATTCATCCACCTGAAATACATATTTGTTTCCTAGTACGGAAAACTAACTTCAGTGACTGGTGCATACAAATCCTAATAATTCTACAGTAACTGACCCCGTCTAACATCAATGCAAGTAGATTCCTATGGGACATGATATGTAATTGGACGTTCATTTTTATTCAACACAGGTACATTATTACTTCTTCAGTTTTTGCACATCATAGGATATGAATTTCATCCACAATTCACAAATTAATAGGCATTTGTTTCAAATTTAATCACTTCCTGCTTCAGAACACATGTATTGTCAGGGTTTCTTGACAGGTCTTTTCATGAGAATTCTTTCCAAACACATTATTTTCAATTTCCATAATCACTTTTGTAGCAAAATTCACAAACTCTTCATGATAAACCAAAACACTAATATTACCATTAGATGTATAACTGGTTGTAATGAATGATTGTATATCAATATAAGTATGGTCTATCCATGCTTTATCTCCATATTCATAGACACAGGTACACCTCTTTGTACTCCCAATACGAATTTTACGTCTTCAATATATTGCTCCCAGAAATGGTGGTAGAAATACTCATGTCACCTGATCTACATATACATTTTATCACAGTAATAATCTGGACAAAAATGTAAAGGTCACACTTATGATTGTACCAAAGCATAAATGTAATGTGAACATGAATTACTAAAAACATCCATGTCCAGGTTGCCTAATGCTCTCAAATGTCAATCCTATTTGTGAATACATATTTGTTTCTTGCTAGGATTATGTATTCGAACACAACCATGTTGAAAATGTCTAATCCTATCACTCACTATATACTTTGCCTGATTTCGTAATGTCACTATTGATATCTGCTTTTCTACGTATTTTCCACAGCTCATCATAGTGACTGACTCTTCATATGTGCTGACATTTACATTCACTCTCTAACTAAAACCCTATTACTAAAGAACTTTTGGTCCAAATCCTATACTCACTCTTCTTCCTAAACCTACCAAATATCTTCCTAATCCTACCTACTATCCCTTTTTGACTAGATGTTCTCTTCTACATTCAGTCATCCAAGGTACAAGGTCCTATGCCATTTTATAGTGATTTAACTTAGACAACTGTGCAGAACATAATTCAAAACTAACAATCCCAATCAAGGGCCCAATGCCCTTCTGGGCTTCAAATCATACCTAGATTTCTGTTTTCATACTTCGATTTCACCTCTATATTCTTGTAAATATCATAGGTTCCCAATACCATTATTCATCGCACAGAATGATTCCTAACAAAAATCAAACCAGTTATTAACCCTAAACATACACTGTTCCTTCAATCTCATTTTACAGAAGAGCAGGGACAGAGTGGTTCTTACAATACAGGAAAGTAGGGGACTTTCCACCTGCTGAGAACCTCAAAGGATCATTCAGAAATGATACCTCGAGAAGTTGTAGGCAGGTATGAAGGTTCTGAGAGAGCAAAATTCATCTTCCATGGCGAACAACCTGGTCAGGATGACGGGATGTGTCTGAATCAGCCTCTCTCTTCTTATTGTAGAGAAGACTGACCAAACCAGGCCTGTGTGGAGAGCTGCTCCCAGGTGCCTATGGTTGATATACCATTCTAACTTGTGAAAGTGTCACAGGAAGTAGGGGCAGACTCCATCTCATGGTAGCCTTGGAAGCAACGGTTAGGACAAAGTGGTTGCCAAGGCAGTGACCTCATTCAGTTCCAAGAAAGTGACATACCTCATTTCCTTGGTGATGGAACTCTCTGAACTTGGTATCAAAGAAGCCAGGCAGCCAAAGGTAGTCCCAGTCCCAGTCCCAGTGGGCTCACTTGTTTGGATTTAACAAGGACAGAGTCAGTCTTTCTTAGTACCTACTGATGTGAGGAAGGCAAATGCCAGGAGAGCTCTGGAGAGGGACTTTTCCTGAGAAAGCAGGTAGTGGCTCACCACTTTTTCCTGACAACTTCACAGAGTTGGCCAAGGAAACCAGATCTGAGAGAGGACAGGCCATTTGGGGGGATCATAGTATGGCCCACCATTCAGAGGACACCCCGGATAGTCACAGACCTACTTGGGGAAAGGAGGTGCCTTTGTGGGAGTTGGTGTGTGTTTGTGGTTTTGTCTCATGTTCTGAGAATAGGTAAGAAAGGTGGATTGTTTGGTTGGATTGCACTGTTTCTAGTAAGTTTTTGACAAGCCGAGTCTTTCTATGTCTGTGTCCGTTGTTGTTGACATTAGAAAAGAGAATGCATTAATGGATGTGTCCTGTCTAGTATAAATCTTCCCAAAATTCATCCTGCCCAATTTGTGAATGGACTGCAGCTTGTCTTATTGATGGGCAACACCTGCTATCTTCCTAAGTTGCTGTTTTGTTCCTGAATTCTGGCCACTCCCCAGAATAGGCTCATGGTTTTGTGTCCAAGATATGTACTACCTCCAAGCTCTCTGACATGGCCATGTACTGGAGAGCTGAAGAGAATGGCGAGCATCTCAGAAAACTCAGATATCAGGGTGACCAGGAAAGTCTCAGTGGAGTAACCCTGCTTTTTGCCTTTTGCTTACTTATTGTTCTGTTGCACTGAATGTTAGTAAGGTCTTTGCCTCAGGCCACACCTTTGTGAAGCCTGGAGAAAACAGTTTTCAAATGGAAATGAAGGGAATCACCTGTGGCTCTTTTCTTAATTGCTTTGGAAAGGGATGTGTGGGAATCAGCCCCTTGGCCCTGTGTGAGGCTCTGGCTTAGATTCTCAGCACCTGATGTATCTAAAGAAAGATCCCATGTGTGCATCCAAAACCAAAATGGCCAAAAATGCAGTCATTGGAATGAAGCCTCTTGCCTTTCTCTGTAAGGTTTCTGACCTCCATCAAGTGAGAATAGAGATCCTTTGTGTCAAATGAGTTCTTCACAACCTGCAAAGGCTAGCCCATAGGTGCTTGGGTTTTCTCATGACTCCAATTCACATAAAGAATCTAACCCCAAAGTCAGTAGGCCTCAAATTGGAGAATTGGAATAGAATTAACGGCAAGCCTATTTGTTCACTCCTGGTTCACAGGAATGGTGTCCAGGCCACCCTGAAGGTATGCAAATGAGGTGCAAGGATGCTTATTTTGGACACTGTCTTGGGCTGTGCCCCTCATGGAAACATTCAGGCAGAGTTAATGATGAGTGTTTATATGGAAGAAGATGAGGGACGTGTGGGAGTATTTTGGTTTTATTTGTATTCATTTGTGTCACGGAAGAGTTGACTGGGTCCATCTGGGCTTGAACTCTGGTGTGATTCCCCTTACAGACTCTGATCTGGAACTGAACTCAGAGAAGTATTGCCATGAATTGTGATGGGATTTTAGGAGGCCAGGCATGAGAGGTGACCTTGGAACCCAAGGTCTAGGCCCAGGTTGGCTTTCCAAAGAACACTGGAAATCTCAGCCAAGATATCACATGATTTAATTCTGAAAGACTTGGCAGCCATAATTGAGATTGAAAACACACATGGACCTCACTTTGTAGACCTCAATGGGCCTGGTTTCATGTTACTTTTTGGGCACTTTTTGGGAAGCCTTGCCTGTGAGTGTGCTCCAGAGTTTCACTGAAATTAGCTTCCTCAGCATTTAAGTGTTCCTGAATGAATTGAAACCCACAGTGCCTCCAACTTCATCCGTGAAATATTGCTGGATAATTACCATAAAATTTTTGAAATTCCCATGACCAGCTAAAACTGGAGAACCTTGGGATGTCCTCTTGATGTTCATGAGTATACCAGACAGTGCCTGATTGACTGGGTTTCAAGAAAATGGTGTAGAACAGAGATGCCAGTAAGTTGGAGCCTGGTGAGTAGTGGGACTAGAGCAGTGTTATGAAAGTGTGTGATAAAACATCTGTGGTGGGGCCATGTGGATCTTCCATTGGCTTCCAAATGCATTGTGACTGACATGGTGCAGCCAGTAGACCCATATATGTAAAGGCATATTTTTATATGGAGAAGTTTCAGGCAATGTTCAGAATCATGTTGCTATTGTCAAGGGGGCAAGATACATGGGATATAACCCTGGTTGGTGCATTCTCCTGCAGACCCTGCCCACCACACCTAACAGAACTAGCTCTAGCAATGTTTCCCATTTGAAATCCTTTTTTTCGTGAAGAAAATACAAAACTCCCAGTGCAGCAGTGGGAAACACCACGAAAATTGGAAGATGACCAAATGGCTTCACAGTCCACACGGGGAGAAAAAAAGCCCTCAGTGGCCACAGTTTACCTACAAAGAGAGAATTCAGCACTGCTGCCTCATTTTGATTGGAAAATAAGTAACCATGTCCGCCAGGTAACATAGATGCAGAAACAGCTTTGATGGTTGCACTACAAAGAAAGCTAAAGCTCCTGACAACAACATATATTTCAAGTGCCCAAACTCAGAGGCAAATTCTCAAAATGTCTTTAGGCCAGCAAAGCTCCATGTTTGTGGAGTGTTTAGCCTGTCCCTTGCACTTAGAAACTCCTCTACCACCTCTAAAGATGTGAAATCTGGAGCATTTTCCATTCCAGATAGTTATTCACAAATTTTCTAACTCTTCTCCTCTAATTGTGTCTTACTTCAGGCCAAGGTTATGTCAAAGCATCGTTCTGGATGAGAGTTGGAAGATTTTTCTGTAGCATATATTTGCATACACATTGGAATCAATTTCCTATTTTCCATTCGAAATACTGAATCCCTGACACTAACCCATACCCTACCAGACTCTGACTCCTAAACCTAATATGATGGAGAAAAATAACCCAAACAGAATAGAAATACAAGCAGTTCAGAAGAGGCATGGTGTATAGTTGGACTTGCCATTTGCATGATACAGATTAGGATTTATAAATCTAGTCAATTTTTTGTTGAAATAGTTCTCCATGTATTTTTAAAGTTAACAAAAATGTTAATTCCTATCTTCCTTTCTCTGTAGCCTATTCAGCACATGTGTTCTTATATACACATATAGAATCCTACCTGGTACCACACGCAAATTCTTGTGAGGTGGCTGACTTGGCAGATACAAATTGGGAGAAGAGATCACTCCTACCAAACCCTGTTGGAACTGAATATTCAACCTAGGGGTGAGCTTCCTAGTTGAACAATATTATACCTAAATCCATGTTAAGTAAAATGAATATTTTTAGATCTGTGGATGATATATATTTTATGATGAATTCTCATTGACATATATATTGCTACTTTTTTTGTCTGTGTGTGTGTTTTGTATATATATATATATATATATATATATATATATATATATATATATATATACATGCACACACACTCTCCGGATTTTTCAAAATATGAAATATATGTGTCTTATATACATTCCCTAAATTCACTCATGTTCATGTATGTGTATTTATAATAAAACATTCACAAAATTATTCTCAGAAATATTCATCCACCTGAAATTTGCCTAATGCTCTCAAATGTCAATCATATTGGTGATTACATATTTGTTTCTTCCTATGATTATATATTCAACTCAACCCTGTTCAAAATGTCCTATCACTCACTTTATACTTTGCCTGATTTTATAATGTCTCTATTGGTATCTGCTTTCCTACATATTTTCCCCTGTTCATCATTGTGACTGACTCTTCACCTGTGCTGACATTTACATTCACTCTCTAACCGAAACCCTATTGCTAAAGAACTTTTGCTCCAAATCTTATACTCACTCTTCTTCCTAAACATACTGACTATCCTCCAAATCCTACCGACTATCCCTTTTTTACTGGATGTTCTCTTCTACATTCAATCATCCAAGTAAATGTCGGGCGAGCTTCAGAGGAGGAGACCACCAACAGACTATCTCATGAAACAGCAAAGGGTTTATTGGGTGTCCAGCATGCTGGGGCTTAGAGCTCAATTGAATAGAGCAGACAGTTCTGAAAATAGCTTAATTAGAGCTTATATGCTTTTCCTGGAGACGGCAGAGAGGGAAGTTTATTGATGGGTCAGGACGAGTGGGCAGTTTGCATGCAACTGGGTGAGGGAGTACATTCTGCATTTTGGCAGTTGGGGACAGCACATTCTGGGAACAAGATTTGCAAGCATTTCTCAAAATTTCAACAGTGTTTTGTTAAGCATACAGAAAAACAGGAAGTAACAAGTACCTATTTTATTAACCTTTCATTCCCCACTTCTTTTTCTGGCTACTTTTAATCATAAAAATGATCATTAAGGGGTGTCACATTCTTTGTCTGCTAGTGGGTTATTATCATAATTTTAACTCTTCCAATTTGAGCCTGGAGAAAAGAAATTACACGGTTGAGCAAACAGGGTTTTATAGTTCACAATAATATGAGGATTATTATTGGACCGACCAGGGTTGATCAAAACGTAGTTAACCAGGGGGACTGTGTGAACCAAGTCTCAAACCATACTTTTTGGGCCTCTCTCTCTCTTTGATGTTCTTCAAGGTGTCCCTTTATTTTACTCATAAATTTTTTTACAACTCCAGTATGGTCGGCATAAAAACAGCATTCTTCCCTCAATGCTGCACAAAACCTCCCTTTTCTAATGAAGAGGAGGTCCAACCCTCGACTGTTCTGTAAAACAACTTCAGAGAGAGAGGTTAAAGATTCATGCAAAGCTCTGATGGAGGTTTCTAATATCTTAGTTTTGGTCTATTGCTGCTTCTAATTGGGTCATTTGTTGTGTCCCATGGACAAGGGCAGTGGTTCCTGTGCCCACCCATGCAGCAACTCCTATTCCTAGTAGGATGGCTAAAGTGAGGAATATATGTTCCCAGTGAAACTGAGTTGTATGCACCCATATTTGATCTTCAAATGAACCTGCTTCATGACAGAGCACGCTGGGAAACATCTGCACCATTACAGAATTAATCACATGTGTTGACCATTTCATGAAAACATAAACAATGTTTATGTATATAGAATTATGCTGTTGTAGGCATGCACAAGGCAAGGCACCTAAGATAGCACTGAAGACAGGGAAACAGTCCTATTTGGTTGCAAGCGGATTCAGAGGACAATGCTTCTGTTGTAATCAATTAATCCCCTGAAACTCAAGTTTAGGTAGTTTCAGAATTTTGTACCCAACAAGTAAGGGAAGGGGCTCAGAAGTTCACAGTCTGCAGAAGTTCAAAACAGCAGATTTTGTTTCTGTTTTTTCCTCTGTTCTGGGCAAGTTAACTTTTGAAGGACACCTGGGAGGGGAAGAGCTTATTCTTCCCTTTCTTATTTTCCCCCTGCCATCTGTTACCACAAAGCCTAGTTGGTAATTCATTTATCTTAGCAATGTAGCCATCTCTGTGAAGAACCAGCTCAAGGTCAGAGGCCATGTTTACATATTTTGTGAAAAACAAGTAAGGGCGTGTGTAGCATAGAAGTGCTGATTTTTTTAGCCAGTGACCAAGTAGAACAGGACAACACAAAAAGAGGAAGTTTATCTACATTGAACTCCTTTATAGGGACTCTTTTGCTGAAAGTCCTAAAGTCAGCCAGGTGAAGACTTCTGGAGAAGGTCAGTTAAGACTATTCTGTAGCTTAGTACAGAGGGGGAAGATGGGGAAGGCGGGGCTGAGAGCAGCTCCATGGATCTGAGAATGAGGAAGGAGAGATGTAAAAGAATAATAGGAAAGGGGTTTGGGATGTTTCTAGCAACAAAAACTTGACCAGTAGAACTGGTAGAGAAGAGGGGAAGACGGGAGTGAGTATCCCAAAACACATGTGAGGGACTTTAAATTATTAGTAAACTGTTTTCAGCGAAGACAAAGCAACATTAAAGGCCATTTTCATTACATCTTGGATAGGGGTCTGAAGGCTCTCCTCAGCTGGTTTGAGATTTGGGTTAGCTGGAAAGAGGACCTGGTGGGACCCGGAGCGGGCACTGACAGGAGAAGAGAGGAGAGAGTGGGTGGAGGGGTACCTCTGAACCTGCTACCTCAGCAAGGGGGCAATGGTCTGAGAACCAGCGAAGGTTTGGGTTTTTGATCTAATAATTGGAGGGGAGAAATCAGGTTTCTGAGGTGGGAGTGACAGCAGAGACTCTGGAGCAGAAGGCTGAAGGTGAGGATCTATTGGATAAGCATAGTTCAGGATGTGAGCAAAGGAGGGAAAAGGCCTCCACATAGGGGAATCTCCTTTCACCCTTTTGAGCACTTGCAGAAGTTAAAAAGGTCAAACAGAATTTGAGGATCTAGAGACCCCTCTGGGTTCCATTGGTTTTGGTTATCTAATTGGTAATATGGCCAATGCTGTGTACAAAATTTGATGAGGAGTTTGGGTTCCATCAGGCAGCCCCTGTATGCTCACATCCTCATGACTTACAGAATAAGTCGGCTTTTCCCCCACAGAGCCATGACTGTTTGTGGCTTTGATAGTCTGCTGGGCAAACATAGTAATCTAGGCTAGCCAACCTGCATCTGGCTCGTGTGTCCCTACATCCATAATGTTTGTTTCCATTATCTATGTTACGGAAGGGATTTAATGAAATTTTAGTGGGATCCTCTTCATCAGGGATATCACAATAGTAAAGACTTATAGCCAGCTGACAAATGTCCTGGTGGAGAGATGGCCACGAGGTCCCTAAGGGGGCTGTATGCGAGATAGTTTATACTTTTTTTTTTCCAGTAGGATTTGTGATCAGCCATCACTGCTGAATGGGCTAATGAGGGTTAGGACTATTTGTGGCCAAGGGAGGAGTCTATAGCCTTATCCACACAGCGAATATGCAATTTGAAAGTGTTATCATTCTTTTCCAGTTTCCAGCCAGAGTGTGGACAGGGCGCAGCCTTGAGATGAGAGGCATGGATCCAGGAAGTGATTCTGTCTACCTTTACCACTGTAGGTGTTATAACTAGCACCTGATATGGTCCTTTCCAATGGGGTTCCAGGGATGACACCTGATGTCGTCTTACGTAGATGAAGTCTCTTACTTGATATCAATGTGGAGTCCCCACATCCCCAGTTTGGTAGGTAGTGGCCAGCTGTTTTCACAGGTATTGTAGAGTTCCTTCAAGAGCTTAAAGTCTGTCAAGGAAGGGGGTGTGGAGGGGATCATTAAGTTTTAGAGTTGGGCTTAGGTCCCTTACTGGAGGCTGAGCACCTTAGAGAATTTTAGTTGGGGTGAGGTTACTCAAAGAAACAGAGGGAGTAGTTCTTGCATGAAACATTGCATAAGGCAGGAGCATAGTCCAATCTTTTATGCTGGTTTCTAAGCCAAATTTCGTTAAGGTCTCTTTAATGGTTCTATTCATTCTTTCTACCTGTCCTGAACTCTGCAGTCAATAAGCACAATATAACTTCCAATTAATCCCCAGGTTCCTGGGTAACCCCTGACTTACCTGGGACACTAACGCTGGTACATTATCAGACCCTATTACCTTTGGCAGGCAGTGTCTTGGAAAAATATCTTCCAGGATCTTCTTGACCACCATTTGCGCTGTTTCTTTCTTTTTTTTTTTCTTTTTCTTTTAGTGGGGAAGGCTTCAATCCATCCTGAAAATGTATCTACAAAGACTAGGAGATATTAATGTCCATACCTTGCTGGCTTAATTTCAGTAAAGTCAACTTCCCAGAATTGTCCTGGACTGGTTCCTCGTAGGTGCTTTAATGCAGGAAACATGGAAGGGTAAGCATTAACCAATTGATGGACCCGACAGGCTTTTTTACCCATTCAGTTATTTCCTTTTGCTGTGAGTCAGTTAGTGGAAAACTCTGTTCTTGATACTTCAGAAATACCTGCAGTTTCTTTGAACCAAGTTGAGTGAGTTTATGTGCATTTTCTACTGACATAGTTAGAGCTGTGATTATAGGAGTTTTCACTGAAGGATTTAGAAATTCCACTTGGGGGCCTTCAGGGTTAAAAGTTATTTTGGCCCGGAGCTTAGTGAGCAGATCTGTGCCCATCAATGGGTCCAGGCATTCTGGGATTACTAGGAAGGAGTGATGGATTTTTCCTTTCCCCAGGTCCATGGTCCTCTTAGTTGTCCAAGCCTGATATTTACTGTTGTTAGCCCCTTGAACTAGAAACCTTTTATTTGATAGAGGGCCCAATGGAGCCTTATGGGCTTAGTATATTGCCCCTGTATCCACTTCAAAGTTTACTGGGGTCCCCTTCACTTCAAAAGTTACCCTGAACTCAGGGAGGGCATCTGAGCCCCAACTTTTGTAGTCATCCTCCAGAGTCAGAATGGCTGGCTGGCGTGGCTGTCTCTTTCTAGGGCACTCATGGGCTTAGTGTCATTTTTCTTTAGAGTAGGCACATTGATTTGAGGCCAGGGATGGCCTCGGGCATGGGACCAGGTATCCCTTCCTGTCTCCATTTTCCTTAATTTCTGGCCCTTTTGGTGTTGTGACCAGGACCTTAGTCAACGCCTTAGTCTGTCTTTTGTTTTTTCTATCCTCCCTTTGCTCCCTTCTCTTCCTCAGTTTCTCTCTTATAGTATACTTTCTCGGCTTCTCTGACTAAATCTCCCAAAATCATATCTTGTAATGCATCTAAGTATTGTAACTTTCTTTTAATATTTAGGGCAGCTTGCCCAATAAATGCCATTGTGACAGATTCTTTTTGATCCTCTGCCTGAGGATTGAAATGTGTATATCTTCTATATGCCTCCATAATTCTCTCTAGAAACATAGAGGGAGATTCATAAGGCCCTCGAATAATCTCTCTTACCTTGGCCAAATTATTTGGAACACAGCGAAAAGTGGACAGATGCTTTCTTACCTTCAAATGTGTTGGGGATCCAGTTGAGTCGCTTCAAGGAAAAGCTGGCTTTGATTATGTTGGGAAAATGTGTCGGTCTCCCATCTGGTCCGAGGATATTTTTTCTAGCTTCCAGGAGGATTCTCTTTTGTTCCTCTGTCATGAAAAGAGTCCCTAAGAGTTGTTGACAGTCATCCCAAGCAGGCAGGTATGAAAACATCAATGAGTCAACCAGATATGTGAGCCGGGTAGGGTCCTCGGAAAAAGGGGGATTGTTATCTTTTCAGTTATATAGGTCTGAAGAGGAGAAAGGCCAATACTGGTAGGCTTGCAATTTTCACCCATTGTTGTCGTCAATCATTGGCCCGTAGGGACATATGGGGAGCATCACGGGAGTTACAGGGTTTTCAATGATTCGCAGCCAGCGACTTCCTTTATCCGGGCCATCTTCCTCCAGGGGAGGAGGTCTGTGTGTGCTACAGCGGAGTTATCTGGAGGGCCCTGGGCCAGCTTAGCTTCCTCCAATGGCAAAGAGGCTGAGTCAGCTGCAAGGGAATCACTTAGAGTGTGTTGGTGGTTGGGGGAAGAAGAGAGGGGATAAGGAGGGTGAGGAGAGTCCAGTAGAGTCAAATCTTGTGACTCAGGGAGAATAGAGGGTGGAGGAGGAGGATGAGCAGAGGGTTTGAGAGATCGTGGGGGAAAGAATAGGAGTAGGTTATGGGGCAAGGAAAGGCTTCACCCATGGAGGAGGAGATTTGCAGAGGTCCTACCAATTTAAGGTATATGGCTGTTGATTTGGATGGCTATGTGGGCCCAGCTGAAAGACAATATCTCTGACTTTTTAAATTAGTGGGAAGTAGAAAGATCTTTCTAGGGGCCATCCGACTCCAAAGGTGGGACATTCTGAGGCTCAGAGAGTCTGGCCGGTCCGGAGTTTTACTGAAAAAGAAAGATTCTGAGCTCTTAAGCGAACTTTGGTCCAGTGATTAAGGGTCAGGGACAGAGGCATTGGAGTGCTCTGTCCCTTAATGAAACATACACAAACAGTGAATGCAACAAAACACGACACAGACAAGACAATTAAGACAGGCAATGGACGTCCAAAACTGAGACCAGGACTGAGTAGCCGGCAAAACCCTATGGGCTGGCAATACCGAATCTGAAACAAAATATCACTGAGTCGAGGAGACTATTGTTCTTCGATTTCCCGAGTCCTCTGGGGCGTCCTCCAGGGAAGTGGCCTGTGGCTCTGTGATACATCTGTCAGCCACCATCGGAGAGAGCTCATGCTCTGTATCAACAGCCATTTTGCCAAACCCTAACCTTAAAACTGAAACCAGAAAGAGGTGCCTTACTTACCCCGAGAAGAGCCTGTTAGGGTCTCTTGTCCACCACTGCCAGAACACGGTGGAACCTCTATATGTAAAGGTCGGGCGAGCATCGAATGAAGAGATCAGCAAAGACTGTCTCATGCAAGAGCAAAGAGTTTATTGGGGGTCCAGCATGCTAGGGCTTAGAGCTCACTTGAATAGAGCAGAGATCCCTGAGAATAGTTTAAGCAGAGCTAATATATTTTCCTTGGAGAGGGCAGGGAGGGAAATTTACTGATGGGTAAGGGTGAGTGGGCTGTTTGCGTACAATCAGGTGAAGGAGTACATTCTACAGTTTGGTTGTTGGGGAAAGCACATTCTGGGAAAAAGATTAGCAAACAGTTCTCAAGATTTCAACAGTGTTTTGTTAAGCATACAGAAAAACAGGAAGTGACAATTAACTATTTCATTAACCTTTCACTACCGACTATCCTTTTGGACTGGATGTTCTCTTGTACATTCAATTTTCCAAGGTACAAGGTCCTATGCCATTGTATTTCGATTTATTCAAAGCTAAGTATCAAAATCAAGGGCCCAATGCCCTTCTGGGCTTCAAATGTTACTTAGATTTCTGTTTTCATACATATATTTCACCTATATATTCTTATACACATCACAGGTTCCCAATACCATTATTCATTCAGCAGAATGATTCCTAACCCAAATCAAACCTGTTATTAACCCTAACCATACACTGTTACCTCAATCTAACTTTACAGAAGCGCAGGGACAGAGTTGGTCTTACAATACAGGAATGCAGGGGATCTTCCACCTGCAGAGAACCTCAAAGCTCCATGCAGAAATGATCACTGAAGAAGATATAGGCACCTCTGAAAAACCTGAAACAGCAAAATTTATCTTCCATGGCAAAAAACCTGGTCAGGATGAAGGGTTGTGTCTGAATCAGCCTTTCTATTGTTAATGTAGAGAAGATGGACCAAATGAGACCTGTGTGGAGAGCTGTTCCCGGGTGTCTATGGTTGATATACCATTCTAACTTGTGAAAGTGTCACAGGAAGCAGGGACAGCATCCATCTCATGGGACCCTTGGAAGCAACTCTTAGTACAAAGTGGTTGCCAAGGCAGTGAACTCATTCAGTTCCTCATGGAAGTAACCTCACCTCACTTCCTTGGGAAAGAAACTCTCTGATCTTGGGATCCAAAAAGCCAGTCAAACAGTGTCAGTCCTTGTCCCAGTCCCAGTGGTCTCAATTTTTGGATTTCTAGATAATAGAGTCAGTCTTTCTTGGTACCTACATTGGACCATCCTGTTTGGATGGCCAAATGGAAGGAAATCTCTGAAGAGGGGCCTTTCCTGAGAAAGAAGGTAGTGACTCACCGCTGGCTCCTGACAACTTCAGAGAGTTGGTTAAGGACACCAGATCTTAGACAGGACAGGCCATTTTGGGGCAACCTATAATAGCCCACAGTCAGAGGACACTACAGATATTCACAGACCTACTTGGGGGAAGAAGGGGCCTTTGTTGGTGTGGGTGTGGGTTTGTGGTTTTGTCTCATGTTCTGAGAATAGGTAGGAAATGCGGTTTGTTTTGTTTGGAGTGAACTGTTTCTAGTAAGTCGTTTGACAATGCGAGTGTTTCTGTGTCTGTGTACCCCACTCTGTCCATGGTTGTAGATATTAGAAAAGAGAATGCATCAATGGATGTGTCCTGACTAGTAGAATGCTTCCCAGCATTTATCCTGCCCAATTTATAAATGGAATGCAGCTTGCCTTATTGATGGGCAACACCTGCTATCTTCCTAAGTTCCTGTTTTCTTCCTGAAATCTGGCCACTCTCCAGAAGAGGCTCATGGTTTTGTATCCAAGATATGTACCACCTCCAAGCTCTGTGACATGGCCATGTAGTGGATAGCTGAAGGGAATGGCGAGCATCTCAGAAAACTCAGATATCAGTGTGACTACTAATGTCTCAGTGGAGAAACCCTCTTTGGTCCTTTTGCTTAACAATTGTTCTGTTGCCCTGAATGTCAGGAAGGTCTTTCCCTCATGCCACCCCTTTGTGAAACCTGAAGAAAACAGTTTTCAAATGCAAATGAATGGGCATCACCTGTGGCTCTTTGCTTAATTGCTTTGGAAAGGGATGTGTCTGAATCAGCCTCTTGGCCCTGTGTGAGGCTGTTGCTTAGATTCTTAGATGGATGGATCTAAAAAAAGATACCATGTGTGCATCCAAAACCAAAATGGCTAAAAGAACAGTCATTGCGGATGAAGTCTTTCCCCTTCCTCTGTAAGGTTTCTGACCTCTATCAAGTGAGAATAAGGAAGACACACCAAGCCAATTGATGGCTACTTTTGGAAAAATTGTACCACTGCTGATAGCATCAGCATATATACCCCAACACTACCACAAGTGACTTCACCAAGAGAGAGTTCACAATGCATACAAGTGAGTTCACAATGCATAAAAGTGATACATAGTCCTGGCAAGTTGTGCAAGAAGTTCAGTGATGGCTATTGCAGAAGCTGTAGATTGGTTTTATCTTTGACTTCACTGGCACTGGTATGAAGATAGGAATTCTGGCAATAATGGCTAAATGAAAATTATTTAACATTCCAGAAGGCACTAAAAGAAAATAATTTTCTTAAAAATTTACATTATTCTGAAGAGAATTATTAATATAATGAAAAGAAAAGGTGAAGTAAACAAACAGGTCTGTTAACTTCCTTTTTTGTTCACATATTAAAACAATGCTCAACAGTTGTTTACCCAATTTAAATTAAACCATTTAAATCACGTAAATAAAAAAAAATATTTGCATCCATTATTTAATGAGCGCTCATCATATATGATATATGGACATACGTACATTCAAACATATAACACAAAACACAAGTGTGCACACATAATATAATACATACAACACATAACATAATAGTAAAGGCCTTATAACTTTTTACAGGTGAAATCACCATTGCAATGTTTAAAAACTCTATAGTCAAAATATAGAACTGATCAGCAAAACATTAACCTAGGTCTCAATGAACTCGAAAAAAAAAAATAAAACTTCATGATGTGGGAAAGGGCAATAATAAAATAGATACTGAAAAAAGCATCCCTGTTCTGTCACAGATGTAAGGATAGTGAAACTGGAGTATTGGATATCAGCTGTTATGGATTTGAGTCAAATCATCTTATTTTGGTCTATAGAAATCGCTTTAGTTAATCTCTCTGAAATCCAAATCAGCTGTTGTTCTTCCTGTGGAAACACACAAACAGACGCCCGATTCCAGACAATCACTGGGTCAGGACATCAGTTAATCACTCCGGAATCCAAATAGGCTGCTGTTCTCCCTGTGGAAACACACAAACAGACCCCTGACTCCAGACAATCACTGGGTCAGTACTTTAGTTAATCTCTCTGGAATCCAATTTGGCTGCTGTTCTCCCTGTGGAAACACATAAAAAGACTCCCGACTCCAGGCAATCTCTGGGTCAGGACCTTAGTTAATCTCTCTGTTATTTAAATCGGCTGCTGTTCTCCCTATAAAAACACAGAAAAAGACCCCCGAGTCCAGACAATTATTGGGTCAGGACCTTTCTGTTGTCCTGTTAGAATATCCTTCCAAAGTACCTTGAACTTATGCACATTTTTTGGACACATATGCCTTTCCGCAGCACTAAGTCCTGATGAATCCAAATTTAAAAAGTTTAGAGTAAAAAGGGTTATTTTAATTTTATCTTTGGGGAATTCATACCCCTTCCCAATTCCGTCTTTTTGCTTTAATAAGTACATTTTAATAGTTTCATGTGCTCTTTCACTATGCATTGTCCCTGTGGATTGTATGGGATTCCTGTTATATGAGTAATGCCAAATGATGAGCAAAATTATTTAAAAGAGGTAGGAGTATAATCAGGGGCATTATCTGTTTTTAACTGTTTTGGAATGTCCAAAGTGGCAAAATTTTGAAAGTAATGAGCTATAACATCTTTAGTTTTTTCCCCCGCATGAAGGGAGCCCATCAAAAATCCAGAAGAAGTATCAACTGTAACATGCAAATATTTTAATTTTCCAAATTCTGGCAAGTGTGTGACATTCATCTGCCAAATATGGTTAGGTATCAATCCTCTAGGATTGACTCCAAGATTAACTTGTGGTAAAAAGGTCACCCAATTTTGACATTGTTTTATTATTTTTCTATCTTTTTCCTTAGTTATTATAAAACACTTTTGTAAAGTATTAGCATTGACATGAAACTTTTTATGAAAATTTGTAGCTTCTTCTAGTGTATAAAAAATATGTATGTATGTCATGTGTAGTTTAATCTGCTAAATCATTGCCCAAACTAAGGGCTCCAGGCAATCCTGTATGTGCCCTGATATGTCCTATAAAGAATGAATCTTTTCTGTTCCAGATTAGACATTGTATACTGGAAAGCAAATAGAAAATAGTAGAGGAAGAGGAAATACTACCAGCATCTTCAAGGGATACTATAGCATTAACTATATACTGACTAAGGGAAAATAAATTAAATACAGAATCTTTAAACATCACAAAATCTTGTAATACTGCATTAAGCTCTACCTTTTGAGCTGATTGTTTGGGTAGTAAAAATGTAAAAGTTTGATCAGGTGTAACTATTGCTGCTGTGCCATGATTTGTCTCATCAGTGAATATACTTGGAGCATTCATGATACGTGTTTTCTTGTCATTTTTGGAAAAATTACAGGATGCGATGACCAAAAAGACAATAATAGATTAGATGGTAAGTGGTTATCAAATGAAACATTTGATTTACACATGATTACTGCCCAAGTATTTAACTCATTATCTAATTTATCAATTTGATTCAAAGAATATGGAGTAATAATTTTATTGGGTGAAATTCCACACACTCCCTTTGCTGCTTTTATTCCTATGAGTATTAATTGTCCCTCAGTCTCAGGATACCTAGTAATAATAGTGTTAGAAGAATAAGATAAATGAATCCATAATAATGGATCTTCTTGCCAAAATACTCCTGTAGAAATACTTTTTTTGTTGGTAGTACAATAAATAATAAAGGCAAAATTATATCAACTCTATCCAAATGCATATTTCTCATTTATGTTTCAATGATTTTTAATGCCTTTCTTGCTTCAGGTGTTAACATTCTGGGTGAATTTGGATCTAATAGACCTTTTAGGATATCAAATAAAGGTCCCAACTCTCCTGTTGGTATAATTAGTTAAGGCCTTATCCAATTTATGTCTCCTAATAACTTTGAAAGTCATTAATTGATTGGAGTTGATCTACTCCTAATTAAATTTTTGGTGGACTGACCATGGTTGAGGATAATAGAACTCCTAAACAATTTATTGGAAATTTTAATTGTATGTTATCTATTGCTATCTATAGATTATATTTTTTTAATCAGTTTGTAAGTGTGGCATAACATTCTAGCAATGTGTTTTTAGCTTTTTGTGCAAATGATACATCATCCTTATAGTGAAATATTTGTAGTTAAGGATTTTGATTTCTAAGTGGCAGGATTACTTTGTTAACATAAATTTGACACGTAGTTGGGCTGTTAGCAATCCCTTGAGGGAGTACTTTCCACTCTTATCTCTGATAAGGAGCTTCATGATTCAGTGCAGGGATAGTAAATGCAAAACGTGGACTATCCTCAGGATGAATTGGAAATGAAAAAAAAAAACAATCTTTAATATGTATAACTAAAACATACCAAGTTCTTGGCAAAGCAGACAATTGAGGAATCCCTGATTGAGCAGGTCCCGTAATAACCATCTCATTATCAATGGTTCTTAAATCTTGCAATAATCTCCATTTACCAGATTTCTTTTTGGTGACAAAAATGGGAGTATTATGGGGAGATACAGAAGGTTGTATATGTCCTTCCGCTAATTGTTGTTTGATCAGGTCATGGGCTGCTTGTATCTTTTCTTTAGTCAGGGGCCACTGAGGAACCCATACTGGTCTTTCTGATTTCCAAGTAATTTTTATTGTCTCAGTGGCCCTTTCTGAAAATCCAACACATTTCTGTCTGTTCTTTGATCTATTTGTGTTGGTGCTCCTATACCTTCTTCTTGTTTTTCTAATATTTTTCTTTTCCTAAAACCTTGTCTAGCCATAGTAGTGGGTGCATTTTGGTTGATCTTATTTGTTAATGTCAAACCTAATTGATCAAGGACATCTCATCCCCATTAATTAACGGGAAGATGATCCAATACATATGACTGTATAGTTCCTTCACATCCTTCAGGATCCTTCCAATCTAATACAATTGCACTTTTATGGGGATTAGTTGCCACTCCTAGGCCTCAAAGCATTTGAGTGGCTTGTTGTAATGGCCAATGTTTTGGCCATTCTTGACGAGAGATGATGCTAGGGTTTGCACCTGTATCCAGTAGCCCATTAAATTCATGTCCTTGAATATTTAGATTTAGCATGGGGCGAGAATCTAAATTTAAAGAAAGCATAGCCCAATCTACACCTGTGGAGTCTAATCCCATGGAACCTCTTTCTACAGCATGACTAGAAAATTTATTATGTAGGCTGAGTATTATTAGTAACTGTGCTATTCTATCTCCTGGTGAAATTACTGATAAATCCTTTGGAGAACTGGCTATAATTTTTATTTCACCTTCATAATCAGGAACAATTACCCAAGGAATTATCCTAAGTCCTTTTAGAGTAGAAGAGCTGCGTCCCAATAATAAGCCTACTGTTCCTTTGGGAAGAGGTACTTTCAGCCATGTGGAAATTATTTGAACCCTCATCTCTGGAGTTAGTACTGATCTGGTGGAGGCGCTGATGTCCAACCCTGTGCTCCCTCTGGTTTGTCTGACGAGGAATCTGATAAAAAATGTGTCCTGTGCACTATCCTGATGGGGTTGCTGGGTTCCTCCAGTGCTCCGTATATTTGTGGTTTTGGGACCCAGAGTATTGGGCCCACCTCTCCATTTTTTGGCAGTGGAGCCCGATGCCTTTCTCCATAATATTATGGATAAACACCTGGTCTTTGTTCATTTTTTGATAATGAAGTACCCTCTATGTTGGTTTGAGAATGGCATTCATTAGCCAAATGTCTTCCTCTATGGCATCGTGGGCAAATACACGGTATTCTACTCCTTTGATTCCTAGTTTTGTTAAACCCTCCTCCTATGGGGCAATTCCTTTTAAAATGTCCTGTTTCTTCAGAATTCTAGCATGTTCTTGGCCTGGCATCTAAAGCCTGTTTTACTGTAGCTGCCACGACTTGCTCTTATTCATTAATGTCTCTACATAATTTAATATATGTGTTTAAATCTTCATGTTTCCATGGTCTAATGATATCTCTGCACCAACAATTCCCTTGGTCATAAGCCAGTTGTTTTATTAATGGCATTGCTTGTTCTGTTTTCCCAAAAACTCTGGTAGCTGTTTTAATAAGCCGATCTACAAATTCAGCCTAAGATTCATTAGGTCCTTGTATTACCTTAGATATTTGACCTTGTAATCCTCCAAGTCCTTGTGAAGTCTTCCATGCCCTAACCGCTTCCACAGCAATTAATGCGTATATACCATGATCAAATGCAATTTGTTGCTGCTGATCCTCATAAGGTCCCTTTCATTACAACGTATCTAGATTTCCCTGAGGATAACCAGCTGTTGCATTTCGCCTAGCCGTCTCCTTGCAAAATTTCTCATTGGCAACCTTCCATAACAGGTATTGTCCTCCATTTAGCACAGCTTTACACATACTAGCCCAATCTACTGGCATCACATTCAAGTTGTTAATAGATTGGACCAAGCTTACAATGAAGGGTGCTTGAGGACCATAGGTTGTTACAGCCTCTTTTAGCTGCTTCACTATTTTAAAATTAAAAGCAAGGTGAATTCTCTGCCCTCCTACCTAAAATACCGGGCATGTAAATACTTGAGATCCTGTCTCAGGAACCGAATTATCAACTGCGGGGGTTGGGGGCCTCCCAACATTTGGAGGTGGCCTTGTTAGTTGGACATTTACATCCTCTGGTGATAGAAAGGTGTGTTAGTAACAGTCTCCTGTAGAGGTGGCACTGTTGTTGGACACTTATGCCCTCTGGTGATAGAAAGATGTTAGTAGCTGTCTCCTTTTGTAACTTAGCCCCTGATGGCTTTTTCTGCTCTAAGCTTTGTTCTTCTATCTGTGTCTGAACTGATGGCTTTGGACTAAGCAAAGCAGATATGAACGTCCACAATGGCAATGTGCCAACTGGCAGAGTCCCTGGGCTGTTCTTTTCTACTCTTTTGAAATCTTCACCATGATGGTTCCATTATTATATACTTAACAACTCCTCCTTAAAAGGCCATGGGGTACATTTTGGATTGTATCACTGTATGCCCTGACTGTTCTTGATTTTACTGAGACACCTCCTTCCTCTAACAATTTACTTAACACTCTTTCAGTTTGTTTTTTACTAATTTCTGATCCCGTATTTCTACTATAATAAAACCCAACAAGATGACTCCACACAAAACAGAGACAGACTGAAATAAAAAGGGAACAACAAAAAGTCATTATAGCCTTTCTTTCCTCCTGACATGTGCATCCGTCCTTTCTCCCTATCTGTTCCTCAGACGTGAATAGTTTTTCCTCATATGTGAGCGGTTTTTTCTTCCGTCTCACACATCTCCATGGACAGGCAGCTTAAAACAAAAGTGAAGCAAAACTAAAGAGGAATCTTAAAATGGCTACCCATCCTCTTGCCCTGGCCTCAGGGGCGAGCAGTTTACCTTATCACTTACCCTCAGTCGCTCCCTGTGCAAGCGAGGAAATGCTGCAGTCTGGCTGGGTAAGAGTTAGGAGCCACTTGTCAAAAGAAATGAACTTTATTTTTAGAAAAACACACGCCATACAAAACAGCTCCTCAGGAAAAACCCTCAGAGCCCAACTGCCACCACTGGCTTCCTTGTAAAGTCTCTGTCACACCCACAAGCCTCTCCACCTTCCACAATTCTCCTGCTCTTGAGGCCGATTGGCTGGGTTGCGTGGATGGAGCCAAAAAAGTCCTCCAATGAGCAGCTCCGTGGTCTGAAAGGGCAGGGAAACAGCCCAATGAGCATCACCACAGAGGAGCCAATAAAGATGTTGCTGGGGCCACTATGAGCCAATAATCATCCAACAGCTGGAAATTTGCTGCCAGCTGGAAGCTTGCTGGGGCCTCTTCAGCTGTGGCTCTCAACAAAATCCTGTCTCCTTTCTCTGTAGCCTATTCAACACATGTATTTTTATATGCACATATTGAATCCTACCTGTTATCACACGTACGTTTTAGTGAGGTTTCTGACTTGGCCGATAGAAGTTATGAGAAGAGATCACTCTTCCTAAACGCTGTTGGAACTGAAAATTCAACCAATGGGTGAGCTTCCTAGTAGAACACCATTATACATAAAACCATTTTTAGTGAAATAATTATTTTTGCATCTGTGGATGGTATATATTTTATGATGAATTTCGATTGGCATATATATTGCTAGATTTTAATGTCTCTGTGTGTGTGTGTGTGTGTGTGTGTGTGTGTGTGTATATATATATATATATATATGTGTGTGTGTGTGTGTGTGTGTGTGTGTGTGTGTGAATACACACACTCTCCAAATTTTTCTAATTATCAAATATATGAATCTTATTATACACTATTTAAAATCATTCATATTCATGTATGTGGATTTATGATCAACTATTCACAAGATTATTCTCAGAAATATACATCCACCTGAAATACATATTTGTTTCCTAGTACTGAAAACTAACTTGAGAGAATGGTGCATACAAATCCTAATATTTCTACAGTAATACCCAGTTTAACATCAATGCATGCAGTTTCCTATGAGACATGATGTGTATTTTGCAGTTCATTTTTATTAAACAGTGGTATATTAATATTTTTTCAGTTTATGCACATCATAGCATATATATTTCTTCCACAAGTTCACAAATTTATAGACATTTGTTTCAATTTCAATCACCACCTGCTTCAGAACTCATATATTCCTCCAGGTTTCTTGACTGGTCTTTTCATGAGACTTCTTTCAAACACATTATTTTTGATTTCCATAATCATTTTTGAAGCAAAACTCACACACTCTTCATGATAAACCATAACCCTCATATTACTGTTAGATGTATAAATGGTTGTAATGAATGTATGTATATCAATTAAAGATTTTCTGTATATTTTCAGATATCAAATCAATCCATTATTTAATGTTCGAACCATTTTTATTATTTATTCACAGTATGGTCTATTCATGAATTATTTCTGTATTAATTGACACAGGGTACACCGCTTTGTTCCCCCAATACGAATTTATATGTCTTCAAAATATTGCTCCCAGTAATGGTGGAAGAAATACTCATGTCACCTGATCTACATATACATTATACCACAGTAATATTCTGGACACAGAAAGCAAAGGTCACTCTTATGTTTGTACCAAACTCTTAATGAAAAGTGAGCATGGATTACTAAAAATATCCATGTCCAGGTTGCCAAATTGTCTCAAATGTAAATCCTATTGGTGGCTATATATTTGTTTCTTCCTAAGATTATGTATTCAACCTCAAGCCTGTTGAAAATGTCTAATCCTATCCCTCACTTTATACTTTGCCTGATTTTTAATGTCTCTATTGATATCTGCTAACCTACATGTTTTCCCCAGTTCATCATTGTAACTGATTCTTCACATGTCCTGACATGTACATTCACTCTCTTATTGAAAAGCTATTGCTAAAGAACTTTTGGTCCAAATTCTATACTCACTTTTGTTTCTAAACCTAGCAATTATCTTCCTAATTCTACTGACTTTCCCTTTTTGACTGGATGTTCTCTTCGACATTCAGTCATCCAAGGTACAAGGTATTATGCCATTGTGTATCGATTTATCTGAGACATCTGTGAAGAACATAATTCAAAGCTAAGTAACCCACTAAAGGGACAAATGTCCTTCTGGGCTTCAAATCTTACCTAGATTTCTGTTTTCATACTGATATTTCATCTATATATTCTTGTAAATATTGCAGGTTCCCGATACCATTATTCATCCTGCAGAATGATTCCTAACCCAAATCGAACGTGCTATTAATTCTAACCATACAATGTTCCCTCAATCTAACTTTACAGAAGAGCAGGGACAGTGTGACCAGGAAAGTCTCAGTGGAGAAACCCAGCTTTGGACCTTTTGCTTACCTATTGTTCTGTTGTAATGAATGTCAGGAAGGTCTTTGCCTCAGGCCACCCCTTTGTGAAGCCTGAACAAAACAGTTTTCAAATGGAAATGAATGAGCATCACCTGTGGATCTTTGCTTAATTGCTTTGGAACAGGATGTGTCTGAATCAGCCTCTTGGCCCTGTGTGACTTAGATTCTCAGCACCTGATGGATCTAAAGAAAGATTCCATGTGTGCATCCAAAACCAAAATGGCAAAAAGTTCAGTAATTGTGGATGAAGTCTGTTTCCTTCCTCTGTTATGTTCCTGACCTCCATCAAGAGAGAATAGGGATCCTTTGGGTCAAATGAGTTCTTCAAACCCTGAAGAGGTGCTTGGGTTTTCTGATGACTCCAAATCACATAAAGAATCTATACCTATCAGTCAGTAGTAGTCAGTCAATATTGCTCCCAGAAATGGTGGAAGAAATACTCATGTCACCAGATCTACATATACATTTAATCACAGAAATATTCTGGACACAAAATTCAAAGTTCACATTTTTTATTGTACCAAAGCCTAAATGGAAAGTGAACATAGATTATTAAAAACATCCATGTCCAAGTTGCCTAATGCTCTCAAATGTCAAACCTATTGGTGACTACATATTTGTTTCTTCCTAAGATTATATATTTAAACTCAACCCTGTTGAAAATATCTAAGCGTATCTCTCACATTCTACTTTGCTTGATTTCATAATTTCTCTATTGATATCTGCTTACCTAAATATTTTCCCCACTTCATCATTGTGGTTGACTCTTCACATGTGCTGACATTTAAATTCATTCTGAAACTATTGCTAAATAACATGTGTTCCAAATATTAAACTCACTCTTCTTCCTAAACCTACCTACTATCTTCCTAATCCTACCGACTATTCCTTTTTGACTGGATGTTCTCTTTGTCATTCAGTCATCCAAGGTACAAGGTCCTATGCCATTGTATATGGATATATCTGAGACATCTGTGCAGAACGTAAATCAATGGTAAGTAACCCAATCAAGGGCCCAATACCCTTCTGGGTTTCAAATCTTACTTAGACTTCTGTTTTCATAAGTACATGTCACCTCTATATTCTTATCAATATTGCAGGTTCTCAATACCATTATTCATCCAGCAAAATGATTCCTAACCCAAATCGAACCTGTTATTAACCCTAATCATACAGTGATCCCTCAATCTTACTTTACAGAAGAGCAGGGACAGAGTTGGTCTTATAAGACTGGAATGTAGGCGATCTTCTACCTGCTGAGAACCTCAAACGTCCAAGATGTAGGCAGCTATGAAGGACCTGAGAGACCAAAATCATCTTCCATGGCAAACAACCTGGTCAGGATGAAGGGTTGTGCCTGAATCAGCCTCTCTCTTCTTAATGTAGAGAAGATGGACCAAAGGAGGCCTGTGTGGAGAGCTATTTCCGGTTGCCTATGGTTGATATACCATTCTAACTTGTGAAAGTGTCACAGGAAGTAGGGGAAGCATCCATCTCATGGGACCCTTGGAAGCAACTGTGAGGACAAAGTGGTTGCCAAGGCAGTGACCTCATTCAGTTCCTGAAGGAAGTGACCTGACCTAACTTCTTTGGTGATGGAATGTGGGATCCAGGAAGCCAGGCACACAGAGCCAGTCCCAGTTTCACTCCCAGTGGTCTCACTTGTTTGGATTTACCAAGGGCTGAGTCAGGCTATCTTGGTACCTAGAGATGTGAGGATGGCCAAATGGAAGGAAAGCTCTGAAGAGGGGCCTTTCCTGAGAAAGCAGGTACTGGCACACCACTGGATTTTGACAAGTCTCAGTGAAGAAACCCTGGTTTGTGCCTTCTAATTACCTATTGTTCTGTTGCCCTGAATGACAGTAAGGTCTTTGCCTCAGGCCAACCTTTTATGAAGCCTGATGAAAAAGTTTTCAAATGAAAATGAATGGGCATCATCTGTGGCTCTTTGCTTAATTGCTTTGGAAAGGGATGTGTCTGAATCAGCCTCTTGGCCCTGTGTGAGGCTGTGGCTTAGATTCTCAGCACCTGATGGATCTAAAGAAAGATCCCATGTGCACATCCAAAACCAAAATGGCCAAAAGAGCAGTCACTGTGGATGAAGTATCTCACATTTCTCTGTAAGGTTCCTGACTTTCATCAAGTGAGAATAGGGATCTTTGGGTCAATTGAGTTCTTCCAAGCTCTGCAGAGGCTAGCCCATAGCTGCTAGGGTTTTTTCATGACACCAATTGACATAAAGAATCTAATCCGCACGGTAGGTAGTCCTCAATTTGGAGAAGCAGAGCAGTATTAATGGCAGGCCTATTTGATCATTCCTGGTTCACAGAAAGGGTGTCCAGGCCACCCAGACTTTAGGCAAATGAGGGGCTGGGAGGCTTATTTTGGATACTGACTTGGGCTGTGCCCCTCATGGAAACCTCCAGCCAGAGTTAATGATGAGTGTCTATATGGCAGAACCTGAGGGCCATGTGGGAGTGTTTTGATTTTATTTGTGGTCATTTGTGTGGCAGTTGGAAGAGATGACTGGGTCCACCTGGGCTTGAACTTGCTGTGATTCCCCTTAGAGACTGAGTTCTGGAACTGACCTCAGAGAAGTATTGCCATGAATTGTGTTGGGATTTAAGAGGCCACACATGAGAGTCGCTCTTGGAAACTGAGATCTTGTTCGAGGGTAGCTTTCCACAGGACACTGGGAATCTCAGCCAGGATATTATATGATTTTATTCTTAAAGACTTGGCAGCCTTAAACACACCCCAAAACACACATGGACCTCACATAGTAGACCTCAATGGGCCTGGCTTCATGTGAACTTTTGGAATTCTTTGGGAAGCCTTGCCTGTGAGAGTTCTCCAGAGATTTCATTGAAATGAGCTTCCTTACCATTTAACGGTTCCTGAATAAATTGAAACCCACAGTGCCTCCAACTTCATCCTTGAAAAATGGTTAGATAAATTCCTTGAAATTTTTGAAACTCCCATACCCAGGTGGCACTGGAGAAACTTTGGATGTCCTGTTTCTGATCATGAGTATACCAGACAGTGCCTAGATTGACTAGGTTTCATGAAAATGGTGTAGAACAGAGATGTCAGTAACTTGGAGCCTGTTGACTAGTGGGCCTAGAGAATTGGTGGACAGGAGTGTGATAAAACATCTGTGGTGGGGCCATGTGGATCTGCCACTGGCTTCTAAATGGCTTTTGACTGACATGGTGCAGCTAGCAGACCCTTCTATGCAAAGGCATCTTGTTATATGGAGAGTTTTCAGGGCAATGTTCAGAATCAGGTTGCTATGTTCAAGGTGTTTCAGGTTGCTATGTGAGATAGAAGCCTGGTTTGTGCTTTCTTCTGCATACCCTGATCCACCACAAGTGACAGAACTCCCTCCAGCACTGTGTGCCAGTTGAACTCCTTGTATTTCATGAAGAAAATACTTAATTTCCACTGCAGCAGCAAGAAAACCCAGGAAAAGTGGAGGATGACCAAATGACTTCATAGTCCACACGGGGAAACACTTAGCCCCCACTGGCCACAAAGAGAGAATTCAGCACAGCTGCCTCAGGTTCATTGGAAAATAACATACCATGTCCTCCAGGTAACATAGATGCAGACCCAGCTTTGTTGATCTCACTACAAAGGAAGCTAAAGCTCCTGACAACAACATATATTTCAAGTACCCACCCTCAGATGCAGTTTCTCTAGAAGACTTTAGGCCAGCAGCACTCCATGTTTGTGGAGTGTTTACCTTGTCCCTTACTTTTGGAGACTCCTCTACCACCTCCAAGGTTGTGAAATCCTCAGCATTTTCCATTCCATAAATATATTCACAGATTTTCTAACTTTTCTCTAATTGTGTCTTACTTGGGATCGATGGTAATGTCAAGGCGTTGTTCTGGATGAGAGTGGGAAGATTTTTGGTAGCACATATTAACATACACGTTGGATTCATTTTCCAATTTTCCATTCGAAATACTAAAACCCTGACACAAACCCATTACCTAATAGACTCTGACTACTAATTCTAATATGATGGAGAAAATTTACCAAAACAGAATAGAAATGCAAGCAGTTCAGAGGAGGCATGTTGCATTTTTGAACTTGCCTTTTGTGTTATATAGGGTAGGAGTTATAAATCTAGTCAATTATTTGTTGAAATAGTTCACCATGTGTATTTAAAGTTAAAAAATATGTGAATTACTGTCTCCATTTTTCTGTAGCCTGTTCAGCACACGCAATTTTATATGCACATATGGAATCCTACCTGGTATCACATGTACATTCTTTTCAGCTGGCTGACTTTGCAGGTACAAATTGTGAGAAGAGATCACTCCTCCTAAATGCTGTTTGAACTGAAAATTCAAACTATGGGTGAGCTTCCTGGTTTAACAACATTATACATAAATCCATGTTCAGCAAAATGAATATTTTTGGATCTGTGGATGATATATATTTCATGGTGATTGTCCATTGAAATATATATTGCTATTTTTAAGGTCTCTATGTATATATATATATATATATATATATATATAATACTCTCCAGATTTTTCAAATTATGAAAAATGGATCTTATTATACACTCCCTAAATTCATTCATATTCTTGTATGTGGATTTATAATCAAGTTTTCACAAAATTATTCTCTGAAATATTCATCCACCTGAAATACATATTTGTTTCCTATTACTGAAAACTAATTTCAGTGAATGGTGCATACAAATCCTAATATTTCTACAGTAACTGAAAAAGTTTAACATCAATGCAAGTAGATTCCGAGGGGACATGATGTGTAGTTTAACATTCATTTTTATTCAACACTGGTACATTACTATTTCTTCAGTTCATACATATCATAGGATATATATATTTCATGCACAAGTTAGCAAATTTATAGGCAATTTTTTTCACTTTCAATCACTTCCTGCTTCAGAACACATGTATTCCTCCATGTTTCTTGGCTTGTCTTTTCATGAGACTTCTTTCCACACATATTATTTTTGATTTTCATAATCACTTTTGTAGCAAAACTCACACATTCTTCATGATAAACCATAACCCTAATATTACAATTATTTGTGTAACAGGTTGGAATGAATGATTGTATATCAATATAAGATTTCTTATAAGTTTTCAGATATCAATTCAAATCATTATTTAAAGTGGAACCAGTTTCATTATATATTCACAGTAATGTCTACTCATGCATTATCTCTATATTCATAGACACAGGGTACACCTCTTTGTTTCCCCAATATGAATTTATACGTCTTCAAATATTGCTCCCAGGTATGGGGGAAGAAATACTCATGTCACCTGATCTACATATACATTTAATCACAGTAATATTCTGGACACAAAATGCAAATGTCATGCTTATGATTGTACCAAAGCCAAAATGTAAAGTGAACATGAATTACTAAAAACTTCCATGTCTAGGTTGCATAATGCTCTCAAATGTCAATCCTATTGGTGATTACATATTTGTTTTTTCCCAAGATTATATATTCAAACTCAACCCTCTTGAAACTCTAATCCTGTCAATCACTTTATACTTTGCCTGATTTTGTAATGTTTCCATTGATATCTGCTTTCCTACATATTTTGTCCAGTTCGTCATTGTGACTGACTCTTCACGTGTGCTGACATTTAACTTCACTCTCTAACTGTAACCCTATTGCTAAAGAACTTTTGTTCCAAATCCTATACTCACGCTTCTTCCGAAACCTACCAACTATCTTCCTAATCCTACGAACTATCCCTTTTGGACTGGATGTTATCTTCTACATTCAATCATCCAATAAATGTCGGGTGAGCGTCAGAGGAAGAGACCACCAAGACACTGTCTCATGCAACAGCTAAGGGTTTATTGGGGGTCCAGCATACTGGGGCTCAGTGCTCACTTGAATAGAGCAGAGAGCCCTGAGAACAGCTTAAGCAAATCTTATATACTTTCTTTGAAGAGGGCAGGGAGGAAAGTTTATTGATGGGTCAGGGCGAGTGGGCAGTTTTCATGCAACTGTTGAGGGAGTACATTCTACAATTTGGCAGTTGGGGACAGCACATTCTGGGAACAAGATTAGCAAACAGTTGTCAATATTAAAACAGTTTTTTGTTAAGCATACAGAAAAACAGGAAGTGACAAGTACTAATTTTATTAACCTTTCATTCTCCACTTCTTATTCTGGCTACTTTTAGTCATAAAAGTGATCATTTTTGGGTGTACATTCTATGTCTGCTAGTGGGGTATTGCCATAAGTTTAACTTGTCCAGTTGGAGCTTGGAGAAAAGAAATTACACGGTTGAGTAAACATGGTTTTATAGTTAGCAACAATATGAAGAGTATTATTGGACCGGCCAGGGTTGATAAAAGCATAGTTAACCATGAAGACTGTGTGAACCAAGACTCAAACAACCATTTTTGGGCCTCTATCTCTGGTTGTTTCTCTTCAAGTTGTCTTTTTAATTTACTCATAGATTTTTTTACAACTCCAGTATTGTCGGCATAAAAACAACATTCTTCCCTCAATGCAGCAAAAAGGCCTCCTTCTCTCATGAAGTGGAGGTCCAACCCTCGACTGTTCTGTAAAATAAGTTCAGAGAGAGAGGTAAAAGATTCCTGCAAAGCTCTGATGGAGGTTTCTAATATCTTAGTTTTGGTCTATTGCTGCTTCTAATTTGGTCATTAGTTGTGTTCCATGGACCAGGGCAGTGGTTCCTGTGCCCAACCCTGCAGCAACTCCTATTCCTAATAGGATGGCTAAAGTGAGGGTATATGTTCCCAGTGGAACCGGGTTCTATGCCCCCATATTTGATTTCAAATGAACCTGTGTTATGATAGTGCACTCTGGGAAACATCTGCACCTTTACATAATTAATCATATCTGTTGACCATTTCATGAAAACATAAACAATATTTAAGTATATAGAATAATACTGTTGTAGGGACGGACGAGGCAAGGCACCTAAGATAGCACCAAAACCAGGGAAACAGTCCTAATTGGGTGCAACCGGATTCAGAGGGCATTGCTTCTGTTGTAATCAATTAATCCCCTGAACCCCAAGTTTAGATAGTTTCAGAATTTTGTACCCAACATGTAAGGGAAGGGGCTCAGAAGTTCACAGTTTGCAGAAGTTAACAAAAAGCAAATTATTTTTTATTTTTTTTTCTCTATTCTGTGCAAGTTAACTCTTCATGGACGCCTGGGAGGGGAAGAGTTTTTTCTTCCCTTTCTTTTTCCCCCCTGCCAGCTGTTACCAAGGAGCCCAGTTGGTAATTTCTTAATCTTAGAAATGTAGGCATCTCTGTGAAGCGCCATATCAAGGCCAGAGGCATTCTTCACATATTTTGGGAAAAACTACTAAGGGGTTGTCTAGCTTAGAAGTGCTGAGTTTTTTAGCCAGTGGCCAAGTAGAACAGGGCAATATGAAAAGTGAAAGTTTATCTACATTGAACTCTTTTATATGGAGCCTTTTGCTGAAAGTTCTAAAGTCAGCCATGGTGAAGACTTCTGGAGAAGGTCAGTTAATACTTTTCTGTGGGCCTGGTACAGAGGGGAAACACGGGGAAGGTGGGGCTGAGAGCAGCTCCGAGGATCTGAGAATGAGAAAGGAGAGATGTAAAAGAATAATGGGAAACGGGTTTGGGATTTCTTAGCAACAAAAACATGAGCAGTAGAACAGGTAGAGTAGAGGGAAAGAGGAGAGTGAGTATCCCAAAATCCTGTGAGGGACTTCAAATACTTAGTAAACTGTTTTCAGTGATGACAAAGCAACTTTAAAGGCCATTTTCATTACATCTTGGATAGGGGTCTGAGGGCTCTCCTCAGCTGGTTTGAGCTTTGGGTTAGCTGGTAAGAGGTCCTGGTGGGCCCCGTGCGGGCACTGACAGGAGAAGAGAGGAGTGAGTGGGTAGAGGGGTACCTCAGTACCTGCTACTTCAGCAGGTGGGCAATGGTGTGAGAACCGGCGAAGTTAGGGTGTTTTGATCTAGTAATTCGAGGGGAGAAATCAGGTTGCTGAGGTGGGAGTGACAGCAGAGAGTCTGGAGCAGGAGGCTGAGGGTGAGGATCTTTTGGATAAGCATAGTTCAGGATGTGAGTGAAAAAGGGAAAAGGCTTCCACATAGGGGAATCTCCTTTCACCCTTTTGAGCACTTGCAGAAGTTAAAAAGGTCACCCAGAATTTGAGGATCTAGAGACCCCTCTGGGGGCCATCGGTTTTGGTTATCTAATTGGTAATATGGCCAATGCTGTGTACTCAGTCTGATGAGGATTTGGGGTTCCATCAGGCAGCCCCTGTATGCTCACATCCCGATGACATACAGAAGAAGTCGGCTTTTTCCCCACCTATCCGTGACTTTTTGTGTTTTTGATAGTCTGCCAGGCAACCATAGTAATCTAGCCTAGCCAACCTGCATCAGGTTCGCGTGTCCCTACATCCATAATGTTTGTTTCCATTATCTATGATACAGAAGGGATTTAATGGAATTTTATTGGGATCCTCTTCATCAGGGTTATCTCAATAGGAATGACATATAGCCAGCTGACAAATGTCTGGGTGGAGAGATGGCCACCAGGTCCCTAAGTGGACTGTATGTGAGATCGATTATTCTTCTTCTCCAGTAGAATTTGTGATCAGCCATCGCTGCTGAATGGGCTGATGAGGGTTAAGACTACTTGTGGCCAAGGGGAGAGTCTATAACCTTATCCACAAAGTGAATATGCAATTTGAAAGTATTACCAGTCTTTTCCAGTTTCCAGCCAGAGTCTGGACAGGGTGCAGGCTTGAGATGACAGGCATGGATCCAGAAAGTGATTCTGTCTACCTTTACCACTGTAGGTGTTATAAGTAGCACCTGGTATGGTCCTTTCCAGCGGGGTTCCAGGGATGACACCTGATGTCCTCTTAAGTATATGAACTCTCTTTCTTGATATCGATGTGGAGTCCCCTCATTTCCAGTTTGGTAGGCAGTGGCCAGCTTTTTTCACAGGTATCACTGAGTTCTTTTAAGAGCTTTAAGTCTGTCAAGCAAGGGGGTATAGAAGTGATGGTTAGGTCTTAGGGTTGGAATTAGGTCCCTTATTGGAGGAGGGCCACCATAGAGAATTTCACAGGGGGTGAGGTTACTCAAAGAAAGAGTGGGAGTATTTCTTGCATGAAACATTGCATAAGGCAAGAGCATAATACAATCTTTTATGTTGGTCTCTATGCTTAATTTCGTTAAAGTCTCTTTAATGGTTCTATTCATTCTTTCTACCTGTCCTGAACTCTGGGGTCTATAAGCACAATATAACTTCCAATTAATCCCCTGGTTCCTGGCTAACCCCTGACTTACCTGGGCCGTGAACACCGGTTCATTATCAGACCCTATTACCCGCTTAGCTTCCTCCAATGGTAGAGAGGCTGAGTCAGCAGCATGGGAATCACTTAGAGGGTGTTGTGGGTTAGGGGACGAGTGCAGCGGATAAGGAGGGGGAGAAGAGTCCAGTAGAGTCAAATCTTGTGACCCAGGAAGAACAGAGTGTGGAGGAGGAGGAGGAGGAGAGGGTTTGAGAGATCATGGGGGAAGGAGTAGGAGCGGAGGCAAGGGCAGAAAAAGGCTTCACCCATGGAGAAGGAGATTTGCAGAGGTCCTGAAAAGTTAAGATATATGGCTGTTGATCTGGATGACTATGTGGCCCCTGCTGAAAGACAATATCTCTGACTTTTTAAATTAGTGGTAAGTAGAAAGGTCCTTCTAGGGGCCATACGACTCTAAAGGTGGGCCATTCTGAGGCACATAGAGTCTGCCAGGTCTAGCGTTTTACTAAAAAAAAGAAAGATTCTGAGCCCTTAAGCGAATTTTGGTCCAGTGATCAAGGGTCAGGGACAGAGGCATTGAAGTGCTCTGTCGCATAATGAAAGATACACAAACTAAATGCAATGACACACGACACAGATATGACAAGACCATAAAGACAGGCAATGGACGTCCATCACTGAGACCAGCAATCAGTAGACGGCAAAACCCGATGGGATGGCAATACCGAATCCGAAACAAAATATCACGGAATTGAGGAGACAATTGTTCCTTGATTTCCTGAGTCCTCTGTGGCGTCCCCCAGGGAGGTGCCCTGTGTCTCTGTGAGACGTCTCTCAGCCAAAGTCGGAGAGAACTCAGGCTCTTCATCGCAAGCGATATTGCCAAGCCCTAACATGAATCCTGAAACCAGAAAGAGGCGCCTTATTTGCTCCGAGAGGAGTCCTTTGGGGTCTCTCGTCCGCCAGTGACGGAACTCGGTGGAACGTCAATATGTAAAGGTCCGGCAAGTGTCAGAAGAAGAGACCACCAAGAGACTGTCTCATGCAACAGCAAAGGGTTTATTTGGGGTCCAGCATGCTGGGGCTCAGAGCTCACTTGAATAGAGCAGAGAGCCCTGATAACAGTTTAAGCAGGGATTATTTACTTTCCTTGAGAGGGCAGGGAGGAAGTTTCCTGATGGGAAAGGGCGAGTGGGCGGTTTGCATGCAACCTGGTGAGGGAGTATATTCTACAGTTTGGCAGTTGGGGACAGTACATTCTGGGAACAAGATTAGCAAACAGTTCTCAAGATTTCAACAGTGTTTTGTTAAGCATACAGAAAAAACAGGAAGTGACAATTAACTATTTTATTAACCTTTCACTACCGACTATCCTTTTTGACTGGATGTTCTATTCTACATTCAATTGTCCAATTTACAAGGTTCTATGTCATTGTATATCGATTTATTCAAAGCTAAGTATCCCAATCAAGGGCCCAATATTTTCCTGTTCTTCAAATGTTACTTAGATTTCTGTTTTCATACATATATTTCCCCTATATATTCTTATACATATTGCAGGTTCCCAATACCATTATTCATTCAGCAGAATGATTTCTAACCCAAATCAAAAATGTTATCAACCCTAACCATACAATGTTACCTCAATCTAACTTTACAGAAGAGCAGGGACAGAGTTGGTCTTACAATACAGGGATGTAGAGGATTTTCCACCTGCTGAGAACCTCAAAGGTATATGCAGTAATGATCCCTGAAGAAGATGTAGGCACCTCTGAAGGACCGGATTGAGAAAAAGTCATCTTCCATGGCGAACAACCTGGTCAGGATGAAGGGTTGTGTCTGAATCAGCCTCTCTATTCTTAATGTAGAAAAGATGGACCAAATGAGACCTGTTTGGAGAGCTGTTCCCGGGTGCCTATGGTTGATATACCATTCTAACGTGTGAATGTGTCACAGTAAGCAGGGGCAGCCTCCATCTAATGGGACCCTTGGAAGCAACTGTTAGGACAAAATGGTTGCCAAGGCAGTGACCTCATTCAGTTCCTGAAGGAAGTGACCTGACATTGGGTCAAATGAGTTTTTCCAAGCCCTGCAGAGGCTAGCCCATAGCTGCTAGGGCTTTCTCATGACACCAATTGACATAAAGAATCTAATCCCCACGGTAGGTAGTCCTCAATTTGGAGAAGCAGAGCAGTATTAACGGCAGGCCTATTGAATCATTCCTGGTTCACAAGAAGTGTGTCCAGGACACCCAGACTTTAGGCAAATGAGGAGCTAGGGAGCTTATTTTGGATTCTGACTTGGGCTGTGCCCCTCATGGAAACCTCCAGCCAGAGTTTATGATGAGTGTCTATATGGCAGAACATGAGGGCCATGTGGGAGTGTTTTGATTTTATTTGTGGTCATTTGTGTGGCAGTTGGAAGAGATGACTGGGTCCACCTGGGCTTGAACTTGCTGTGATTCCCCTTAGAGACTGAGTTCTGGAACTGACCTCAGAGAAGTATTGCCATGAATTGTGTTGGGATTTAAGAGGCCACACATGAGAGTCGCCCTTGGAAACTGAGATCTTGTTCGAGGGTTGCTTTCCACAGGAAACTGGGAATCTCAGCCAGGATATTATATGATTTTATTCTTAAAGACTTGGCAGCCATAATTAAGATTCAAAACACACATGACCTCCATCTCATGGGATTCTTGGAAGCAACTGTTAAGACAAAATGGTTGCCAAGGCAGTGAACTCATTCTGTTCCTGAAGGAAGTGACCTCACCTCACTTCCTTGGTGATGGAACTCTCTGAACTTGGGATCCAGGAAGCCAGTTAAACAGTGCCAGTCCTAGTCCCAGTCCCAGTGTTTTCACTTTTTGGATTTCCCGAGGACAGAGTCATTCTTTCCTGCTAACTACTCATGTTAGAATGCCCAAATATCAGGAAAGCTCTGAAGAGGGGCCTTTCCAGACAAAGAAGGTAGTGCCTCACTGCTGGCTCCTGACAACTTCAGAGAGTTGGCCAAAGACACAAGATCTGAGACTCACAGGCTATTTTGGGGGAACATTGTATGGCCCTCCAGTCACAGGACACTCCGGATAGTCACAGACCTACTTGTGGGAAGGAGGTGTCTTTGTGGGTGTGGGTGTGAGATTGTGGTTTTGTCTTATGTTCTGAGAATAGGTAGGAAAGGCGGTTTGTTTGGTTTGGAGTGGACGAGTTCTAGTAAGTCTTTTGACAAGGTGAGTGTTTCTATGTCTGTATCCCACTGTCCGTGGTTGTAGACATTAGAAAAGATAATGCATCAATGGATGTGTCCTGTCTATTAGAATGCTTCCCAGCATTCATCCTACCGAATTAATGAATGGACTGCGGCTTGCCTTATGAATGGCCAACTCCTGCTATGTGTGCATCCAAAACCAAAATGGCTAAAAGAACAGTCATTGTGATAGAGTCTCTCGAGTTCCTCTGTAAGGTTCCTGATCTCCATTAAGTGAGAATAGAGATCCTTTGGGACAAGTGAATTCTTTAAATCCTGCAGAGACTCGCCCATAGTTGCTTGGGTTTTCTCATGACTCCAATTCATATAAAGAATCTAAAACGCACAGTCTGTAGGCCTCACATTGGAGAAGCGGAGCAGTATTAATGGCAGGCCTATTTGATCACTCCTGGTTCACAGGAAGCATGTCCAGGCCACCATGACTTTAGGCAAATGAGGGGCACGGGAGCTTATTTTGGACACTGCCTTGGGCTGCACCCCTCATGGAAACCTCCAGGCAGAGGTTATGATGAGTGTCTATATATAAGAAGATGAGGGCCATGTGGGAGTTTTTTGGTTTTAATTGTGGTCATTTGTGAGGTGGTAGGAAGAGATGACTGGGTCCACCTGGGCTTGAACTCTGGTTTGATTCCCCATAAAGACTGAATTCTGGAATTGACCTCAAAGAAGTATTGCCATGAATTGTGTTGGCATATTAAGAGGCCACACGTAAGATTCGCCATTGGAAACTGAGATCTAGGCACTGGGTTGCTTTCCACAGAGCACTGGGAATCTCAGCCAGGATATCACATGATTTTATTGTGAAAGATTTGGCAGCCATAGTTGAGAGTCAAAACACACATGGACTTCACATTGTAGACCTCAATGGGCCTGGCTTCATGAGAACTTTTGGCCACTCTTTGTGAAGCCTCGCCTGTGATAGTCCTCCAGAACTTTCATTGAAATTAGCTTCCTCACCATTTAATGGTTATTGAATTAATTGAAAAACTCAGTGCCTCCAACTTCATTCTTGAAATATGGCTCAATATATAACATGAACTTTTTGTAATTCCCATGACCAGGTGGCACTGGAGAACCATTGGATATCCTGTTGCTGATCAGGAGTGTACCAGACAGTGCCTTGATTGACTGTGTTTCACGAAAATGGTGAAGATCAGAGATGCCAGTTAGTTGGAGCCTGCTGAGTAGTGGGCCTAGAGCAAAGGTCTCCAGGTGTGAAATAAAACAGCTGTGGTAGTTTCATGTGGATCTACCATTGGCTTCCAAATTACTTCGACTAAAATTGTGCAGTCAGCAGACCCTTATATGTAAAGGTATCATATTGTATGGATAGGTTTCAGGGCAATGTTCAGAATGAGGTTGCTTTGGTCAAGGGGGCAAGCTATGTTGGACAGAAGCCTGGTTGGTGCATAATCCTACAGACCCTGTCCCACCACACGTGACAAAACTCCCTCCAGCACTGTGTCTCAGTTGAACTCCTTGTATTTCGTGAAGCAATTACCGAACTCCCAGTGCATCAGGAAGAAAAACCACGAAAATTGGAGGATGACCAAATGGCTTCACAGTCCACACGAGGAGACACTTAGACCCCAGTGGCGACAGTTGACCTACAAAGAGAGAATTCAGCACTGCTGCCTCATATTCATTGGAAAATAAGACACCATGACCTCCAGGTCACATAGATGCAGACACAGCTTTGATGGTCTCACTACAAAGGAAGCTAAAGCTCCTGACAACAACATATATTTCAAATGCCCAACCTCAGAGGCATTTTCTCCAGAAGTCTTTGGGCCAGCAGAGCTCCATGTTTGTGGAGTGTTTACCATGTCACTTACTTTTGGAAACTCCTCTTCCACCTCTAAGTTTGTGAACTCCTCAGCATATTCAATTCCAGATATGTATTCACAGATTTTCTAACTCATCTCCTCTAAATGTGGTGTTTGGGGCGAAGGTAATATCAAGGCATTGTTCTGGATGAGAGTGGGAAGATTTTGTGTAGCACATATTTGCATACACATTGGATTCATTTTCCAATTTTCCATTCGAAATACTCAATCCCTGATACTACCCCATACCCTACTAGACTCTGACTACTAATCCTATCATGATGGAGAAAAATAACCGAAACAGAATAGAAATACAAGCAAATCAAAGAGGCGTGTTGTATAGTTGGACTTGCCTTTTCCATTATATAGCGTAGGAGTTATAAATCTAGTCAATTTTTTGTTGAAAGAGTTCTCCATGTGTTTTTACACTTTTCAAATATGTGAAATCCTGTCTCCCCCATTTCTCTGTATCCTATTCAGTACATGTATTTTTAAATGCACATATAGAATCGTACCTTGTATCACACGTACATTCTTGTGAGGTGGCTGAGTGGCAGATACAAATTGTGAGAAGAGATCACTCCTCCTAAATGCTGTTGGAACTGAAAATTCAACCTATGGGTGGGCTTCCTAGTAGAACAACTTTATACATAAATCCATGTTCACTAAAATGAATACTTTTGAATACATGGATGATATATATTTCACGATTAATTTCGATTGGCATATATATTGCTAGTTTTTAATGTCTGTGTGTGTGTGTGTATATATATATATATATATATATATATATATATATATATATATATATACACATACACACTATCCAGATTTTTCTAAATATGAAATATATGTGTCTTTTGGCCACTCTTTGGAAGCCTTACCTGTGAAATTTCTGTAGAGCTTTCATTGAAATGAGCTTCCTCAACATTTAATGGTTCTTGAATGAATTGTAACCCACAGTGCCTCCAACATCATCCTTGAAAAATGGCTTAATAAATACCATAAAATTTTTGAAATTCCCATGACCAGGTGTCACAGGAGAACCTTTGGAATTCTTCTTGCTGATCAGGAGTGTACCAGACAGTGCCTTGATTGACTTGTTTTCATAAAAATTGTGTAGAACAGAGTTGCCAGTAAGTTGGAGCCGGCTGAGAAGTGGGCCCAGAGCTGTGGTGAGCAGGTGTATGATAAAACTTCTGTGGTGGGGACATGTGGTTCTGCCATTGACTTCAAAATGGATTTTGGCTGACATGGTGCAGCCAGCAGACCCTTATATGTAAAGACATCTTGTTATATGGAGAGGTTTCAGGGCAATGATCAGAATCAGTTTGTTATGGACAAGGGGCCAAGCTATGTGGGATAGAAGGCTGGTTGGTGAATTCTCCTGCAGACCCTGACCCTCCACACATGACAGAACTCCCTCCAGCACTGTGTCCCAGTTGAACTCCTTGTATTTTATGTAGCAAATACCAAAATCCCAGTGCAGAAGCAAGAAACATTACAAAAATTGTAGGAGGACCAATTGGCTTCACAGTTAAGACAGGGAGACACCTAGCCCCCAGTGTCCACAGTTTACCTACAAAGAGTGAATACAGCACTGCTGCCTCATGTTCTTTGGATAATAAGAAACCAAGTCCTCCAGGTCACATAAATGCAGACCCATCTTTGATGGTATCACTACAAAGGAAGCTAAAGCTCCTGACAACAACATATATTTCAAGTGCCCAACCTCAGAGGAAGTTTCTCAAGAAGTCTTTAGGCCAGCAGAGTTCCACGATTGTGGAGTGTTAATCGTGTCCCTTACTTTTGAAAACTCCTCTACAACCCACAAGGTTGTGATCTCCTGAGCATTTTCCATTCCAGATATGTATTCACAGATTTACTAATTCTTCTCCTCTAACTGTGTCTTACTTGGGGTGAAGGTAATGTCAGGGCATTGTTCTGAATGACAATGGGAAGAATCTTTGTAGCACATATTTGCATACACAATGGATTCATTTTCCTATTTTCCATTCGAATTACTGAAACCTGACACTAACCCATACCCTACTATACTCTGCCTACTAATCCTAATATAATGGAGAAAAATAACCCAAGCAGAATAGAAATACAAGCAGTTCAGAGGAGGCATGGTGTATTGTTGGACTTGCCTTTTGCATGATAAAGGGTAGGTGTTATAAATCTGATAAATTTTTAATTGAAATATTTCTCCATGTGTTTTGAAAGGTATCAAATATGTGAATTCCTGTCTCCCTTTATCTGTTGCCTATTCAGCACATGTATTTTTATATGCACACATAGAATCCTACCTGGTACCACACGTAAATTCTTGTGAGATGGCTGACGTGGCAGATAAAGATTGTGAGAAGAGATCACTCCTCCTAAACGCTGTTGGAACTGAGAAGTCAACCTATGAGTGAGCTTCCTAGTTGAACAACATTGTACATAAATCCATGTTCAGTAAAATAAATATTTTTGGATCTGTGTATGATATGTATTTCATGATGAATTTCGATTGTCATATATATTGCTACTTTTTAATATCTCTGTGTGTGTTTTGTGAAAAATCTACACTCTGTAGATTTTTCAAAATATGAAATATATGTCTCTTATTATACACTCCCTAAATTCATTCATGTTCATGTATGTGGTTTTATAATCAACTTTTCACAAGATTATTTTCAGAAATATTCATCCACCTCAAATACATATTTGTTTTCTAGTTCTGAAAACTCACTTCAGTGAAAGGTGCATACAAATCCTTGTAGTTCTACAGTAACTGACCCAGTTTAACATCAATGCAAGTAGATTCCTATGGGAAATGTTGTGTATTTTAATGTTCATTTTTATTCAACACTGGTACATTACTATTTCTTCAGTTTATGGACAACTTAGAAAATACATTTCATCCACATTTCACAAATTTAAAGGCATTTGGTACACTTTCAATCACTTCCTGCTTCAGATCACACGTATTCCTCTTTTTTTGTCTGGTTGGTCTTTTCATGATACTTCTTCCTAAAGCATTATATTTGATTTCCATAATTATTTTGAAGCAAAACTCACACACTCTTTATGATAAACCATAATACTAATATTACCATTAGATGTATAATTGGTTGGAATGAATGATTGTATATCAATATAAGATTTCCTGTATATTTTCAGATATCAATTTATTCCAATTTCTAAAGTTGAAACCAGTTATATTATTTATTCACAGTATGGACTATTCATCCATTATCTCTATATTCATAGACACAGGGTACACCTTTTTTATTCCAAATACTAATTTATGAGCTTTCAGAATATAGCTCCCCTTAATGGTGGGAGAAATACTCATGTCACCAGATCTACATATATATTTTATCACAGTAATATTCTGGATAAAAAATGCAAAGGTCACACTTATGTTTGTACCAACGCCTAAATTGAATGTGAGTAAGAATTACTAAAAACATCCATGTCCAGGATGCCTAAGGCTCTCAAATGTCAATCCTATTGGTGAGGACATATTTGTTTCATCCTAAGATTATACATTCAACCTCAATTGAAAATGTCTATTCCTCTCACTCACTTTATACTTTGCCTTATTTCTTAATGTCACTATTGATATCTATTTTTCTACATATTTTGCCCAGTTCATCATAGTGACTGATTCTTCACATTTGCTGACAATTACATTCATTCTCTAACAAAAAACCTATTACTAAAAAAGTCTTGGTCCAACTCCTAGACTCACTCTTCTTCCTAAACTTACTATCTTCCTAATCCTCCCGACTACCACTTCTTTACTGGATGTTCTCTTCTACATTCAATCATCTGAGGTACAGTGTTTTATTCCATTGTATATCAATTTATCTCAGACCTCAGTGCAGAATGTAATTCAAAGCTAAGTATCCCAATCAAGGGCCCAATACCTCTCTGGGCTTCAAATCTTACCTAGATTTCTGTTTTCATACTTATATTCACCTATATATTCTTATAAATATTGCAGGTTCCAATACCATTATTCATCCAGCAGAATGATTCCTAATACAAATAGAACATGTTATTAATCCTAACTATACACAATTCCCTCAATCTCACTTTACAGAAGAGCAGGGACAGAGTTGATCTTACAATACAGGAATGTAGGGGACCTTCCAACTGCTGAGAACATCAAATTCCATGCAAAAATGATCCTTGGAGAAGATGTAGGCAGCCATGAAAGACCTGAGAGAGCAAAAGTATTCTTCCATGGCAAACAACCCAGTCAGGATGAAAGGATGTGTCTGAATCATCCTCTCTCTTCTTAATGTAGGGAAGATTGACCAAACTAGGCTTGTGCGGACAGCTGTTCCCAGGTGCCTATGGTTTTTAAACCATTCTAACTTGTGAAAGTGTCACAGGAAGATGGGGCATCCTCCATCTTATGAGACCCTAGGAAGCAAATGTTAGGAAAAAGTGGTTGCCAATGCAGTGACGTCATTCAGTTTCTGAAGGAAGTAACCTCACTTCACATCCTTGTTGATGGAACTCTCCGAATTTGGGTTCCAGGAAGCCAGGAACCCAGCCCCAGTCGCAGTGATCCCAATTGTTTGGATTTACCAAGGACAGAATCAGTCTTTCGTGGTATCTACTTATGTGAGGATGGCCAAATGTCAGGAAAGTTCTGAAGGGGGGCCCTTTCGGAGAAAGCAGGTAGAGGCTCACTGCTGGCTCCTGACAACTTCACAGAGTTGTCCAAGGAGACCAGATCTGAGACAGGACAGGCCATTTCTGGGGAACATAGTATGGTGCTCCAGTCAGAGGACACTCTGGATAGCTCCAAACGAACATGGGGAAGGAGGAGCCTTTGTGGGTGTGGGTGTGGGTTTGTGGTTTTTTCTCATGTCCTGAGAATAGTTAGAAAAGGTGGTTTGTTTGGTGTCTAGTGAACTGTTTCTAGTTAGTCTTTTGAAAAGGCGAGTGTTTCTATGTCTGTGTATCCCAGTGTGTCCGTAGTTGTAGACATTAAAAAAGAGAATGCCTCAGTGGCTGTGTCCTTTCAAGGAGAAAACTTCCAAACATTCTTCCTGCCCAATTCATGAATGGACTGTGGCTTGCCTTATCACTGGGAAACACCTACTATCTTCCTACGTTCCTGTGTTCTTCCTGAATTCTGGCCACTCTCCAGAATAGGCTCATGGTTTTGTGTCCAAGATATGGACCCCTTCCAAGCTCTGTGACATGGCCATGTTTTGGATAGCTGAAGGGAATGGCAAGCATCTCAGAAAACTCAGATATCAATGTGACCAGTAAAGTCTCAGTGGAGAAACCCTGCTTTGGGCCTTTTGATTACCTATTGTTATGTTGCCCTGAATATCAGGAAAGTCTTTGCCTCAGGCCACCCCTTTGTGAAGCCTGAAGAAAACAGTTTTCACATGGACATGAATGGGAATTACCTTTGTGTTTTACAATAATACTTTCAGAGTTTAGGCTCTCATAAACTTAAAAATACATTTAGATTGTATCTCAGTGTAGAAAGTATGATGGAACTGTAAATATCTTATTGAAAAGAAGTCCAATTATAGAACACAAATGACATACATAAATCTTCAACATGTTTTACTTTTAAGCCTAGAATTACAAAATAACCTTAGAACACCAGCTTGATACAATGCTCTTTTGAAGCTTCTACCTTACAGACTTGTATACCTGGAAGATATGAACACATTAACACCACAATTACATTGATGTTTTTGTATTAACCAAGTTTAGCTTTTTAAAGAAATAACATGGCACAATTTTCTAAAAATAGTACATGTTTAACCAGCTGTTTAATTTTTTAAGATTACTTGCTCGAAACTTACACATATAACCAACTTACACAAAACTTTTTTATTATTTACTAAAAATCTTTTAATTACTTAATCATATAGACTCTCTTATCCAGAAACACATTTTCCCTCTATTAAATCTATATCTAGAACCTTTTAGTTTCTCTTTTCCATTTGTTAACCTCTTTCTGTTCACATTTTGAAACAATACATGTAAATTTCTGAATTTAAGCAGATTATTTTATAGACATCAACATTATATTAGGGCGTTTTTGAACACCTAGAAAACTTATAGGCCTATTTTTAAAGACATCTTTATTTTTATCTTTTTACCCAATTTGAATTGAACCATTTGAATCACGTGAATCAAAGATATTTGAATCCATTTTTAAATTTTTCATGAGCGCTCCTCATCTGTCAATTGTCATATCACTGCATTATATAATGACTTACACACATACAGACATACCGACATACAACACATAACACAAATGTAACACATAACACAATAGTAAAGGCCTTGTAGCTTTTTCAGGTGAAATCTCCATTGCAATGTTTAAAAACTCCACAGTTGATCAAAAATAGATCTGATCCAAAAACATTTACCGATCTGCAGGATAAAGATCATGAGCTCAAAAAAAGAAAAAAAAATACAGAATCTAAGGAAAAGCAAGAGTCCTAAAAAAGATGACTATTCAGTAATTAGTAAATACCATATAATGTACTTATTCGTTGAGTCTAGTTTGAGTTCAGGTAAACATAAACTTTTACTCCTTTTTATCTGTCTCTTGCTGATTGCATATCAACTTAAGTCCTGACTGAGGTCTCGAAAACTGGAAAGATGTGAATTTTGAGCAGAAAGTTCATGCCTAAGGCATTATAGCTATGTCATAATTTCCAGGTTTGAATGTTGAAAATTATGATGCAAGTTCAAGATGTAATTCTCAAAACTTTATATCTTTAGATTTTTCTACACTAGAAAAATTTGCTCACACAAAACTGAAAATTGGTTCATTTTGTGATAATATAAATGGCACCATCACAAAAAGTTTCTATAGGATAATTAACCCACTTTCTTTGTACTGAAATTTCAAAAGTAGTATTAAGTTACATTAAATTGGCTGAAAAAATTTTTAAAAAACCACACACTGCCATGGGTATCCGAAATTAAGCTTTAAATATTTCCAAGATTGTTGCTAATTAATGCCATTTCAATAAGCCAGACCAACCTTTTAATTTAGCACCAATGTTTTTTAAATCTTACACACTGAGGGGAACAGATACCATATCATAATTTATTTTCTTTGCCCAAGTTAATGCACTGGTATATCTAGTGGAATTTTCTCATTATACCTACTTCAAAATTTAAACTCTTTAATATTTTTTTAATCCTAAGTATTTAAGGTTTCTAGCATGAACTATCTGAAATCAAACTAAACAATTGTTTAAACCCAACTTTATACTGTAAGATAGTGCAATGCTTTAGAAACCCATGTAGATACCAGATTGTTACAATAAAAAATCATCTTTTAGATACACATTCAGCCAAGATCATCCCCAAGAAACAATCTATAATATCAACATATTACTGCATTCATTCTTCCTTTTGTTAAGCGAACAGAGGTGGAGTAATCCTTAAAGTGCAGGTAAGGAATAAGGGAGTTCCCCACAGCAAAATGGCTCGGGCAGCTGCTGGGAGTCCCTTAGCCTCGCTTTTTACTTACAGGATTAGTTCCTCTGGTTTGGTTTGACCCCAGGCACCAGGCATATTCTATATCTCCCAACTTTTCAGTAGTCAGCTCCCAAATAGTTCGTTTTCTGCTTGCAGTTTTTTTAGTGCTATGCTTCCCCAAGAGGGCAGAGTGGGGACTCCTTTAAAGTCCACTCTGGGGTGTCAAAATTTATGACTGAAGGTTTGGATCCCATCCCCAAAGCCAATTAATGCCAATTTAATAATGAGGACAGGGTTTTGAGAACAGTTTATGCGAGATATCAAAGTTCTTAGACCCCAGGCATTTCCCTCTGCAGTTGGCGTGCTCAACCCAACTATGGAAAGAAAAGAAAACAGTGCTTCCCTAATCTCGCTTAACAAAGGGGAGTAAAGTACATCAAAGTTCTTTAAAACACAGCTAAGAGAGGTGTAAATGGTGAGAACAGAAAAGCTGGCGGTTCTATTGACTTTTGGTCCCTCACAGGAGAAGCATTAGGTTAAAATTTAGCTAAAGTTACTTCCACACATCTAAGGCAGGTTGGAACTCGGGACTCTGCATCGGTCCACACAATGCCATCACATTTAACAGAAACACAGACAAAAAGACACACAAAGACCATCATGCAGCTCCCGTTTGTTCACAACCCTAAGGTCTTCAAACTTGTGACTCAGTGAGAATGGAGGGAAGAGGGGGAGGTGCAGAAGGTTTGAGTGATAGGATCGTGGTCAAAGGGGTCAGGTTGGAGCCAGGGACCAGAAAAGGCTTCAAGGACAGAGGCATGGAATGGCTTTTTCCCATAATGAGAGTTACTCAAACAGACACAACAACAATACAAACGTGACACAAACACGGAAACACAGTTAACGTTTAACACGAGTTCAGAAGGAGAGATTAGAACCTAGTAACTGGCAAAACCTGATGGGTTAGACCACAAAGACAGACAGTGAATTCAACCTGAGAGAAATAAGTAGCCAGCAAGACCTGTCGGGTTGGCAGCAGAGTCACCTAATGAGGACACATCCGTCCCTCCCCGAATCGTCCAAGGCGTCCCTTGCAAGGACGTGGTCTGTGGCTTCAGGACACGTCTGTCCACCACCACCAGTGGGAACTTACGCTCTCTGCTGGCAGCCACTCTGCCAACACAAACCGAAAACCGAAAAACCAAACCTGGAAGGGAAGATGGCCGCTGCATACGGGGGTTGCTGAAGTGCTGAGTGTGGTGCTCAGAGTAGCGGCTTTAATTGAGATTTCGTGCAGGTGGTTAGAGCTCCTTTTACCGTTAATCTGTAGTAGACCACTTGCCAAGCAGCAGGAAGAACAAAGAGATGGATAAAGAGACGCTTGGCTGTTCACAGCCAGGGGCGCTTTGCGCCCATCTTCTTCCTCTTTCGCTTCGCTCTGGGCAGAGAACCTGAATGTGTAATCAGCAGTGGATTGTAAGTACCTGATGCAAAGAAAGTTCATATACTTCCGCCCGCTTTTTTAAAATATTTTTATATACAGGGAGAGTTTATGGACTGGGATTGTTCGCTGGGCTGTGGTTTCTGTGCCGAAAATCCACTCCGCGGGAGCCACCATTTGCTTTCTGCTGGCTGTCTTGATGACTCTGTCTAAATTGTCTGGCTGCTGCATCTAGAGGTTGGAGCTGGGCTATGTGCCGAGTCCAGTCCTCTGAAGGCTGGACCGTGGCCTCGAGCGCGTAGGTCGACTGTTCGCCGCTGCACCTTCGGGCAGAGCCTGCTCTGGGGTCATTCTGCATCCCCCTGCTAAGGGACCTGTGCTCTGGAGGAGGGGTCCGGAGAGCCATGGTGGCAGCTACTTGGGCCCCAGGGGATAGGCACCAGGCTGAGGAGCAATGGAGGCCGTGGTGCCTCCGCTATAGTCACAGTCGAGCGCAGCATCCATGAGCGCGGCTAACGTGAGCGTGGTCCAGAGGCAGAGGCGATGGCGGCAAGGTTTTATTTCTATAAATCTGGACTGGAAACAGAAGCAGTAGTGTTATAATCCCAAGAACTTGCTTATGCCAGGAAGCTGTAAGGGTAACATGAATATCATTGAGAAGATCTAACATGGTGGCAGGTGCGGAGAGATCAAGTCTCTGACATCTTCAAATGCGCGGGCATAGGGAGCCGTAAACTGTCTAAGTGCTGTTTGCTCAAGATCACTAGGCAATGCTGAGCTGATGTGGATCTGGGGCGTACAATCTGGGCCCCTCAGAACACACACACCGAGTCCGGATAGGCTGCATTCAACCTCCAGTTCGCCTGCTTCTCGTGACTCAGCACTAAAGATCCCGCTGAAATAACTGGTCGGCCCTTCTGAATTTACAGAGGTAAAAGCCAACTGAGCCTTCATAGGCAGTGGCCACAGGACTAAAATGGGGCTTGGGAAAGTCAGTCAGGACTCACCTGTTGCATTGGTCACCTGGCAAAGGGATCGAACGGTCACCATTTGCACGGGATACCACCATGGCAGAAAACTGACATCACGAGTGGAGGAGATATCTTCATTGAAACCTTCGTGACAGGTGTTTAATCCCCTTGCCATCTCTCTCCACACAGCGGGGAAACCTTAAGAGCCCCTCCCAGCTCTTTTATAAGGGCCCCTCCTAGCTCTCCTGTGAGCTCCATAGCCAGACCGAGGGAATCAGGAGTGGCACTGGACTTGAGTTCAGGAGCTCTCGGCTACGGCTCCCAAAAGTGCTGACAACTGAGGTCTCTTGCACCAGCTACCAGGGGCGTGGCTCCTGGAGGGCAAGCAAATTCGCTGAGGGTTCTCAGCCCCAAGCTCTACAAACTTAGGGTCTGAGGGAGGCAAACAGGGAGAGTGTGCCCAGGTATTCATGAAAACAGGGCTCCAGGAGCAGCAGACCTGGCGTGTAGTCAGTATTGTGGTGAGCGGGGCCTGGCTTGAGGAAACACAAGAGAAGGCCCTAGGCACTCAGGATTGGAGACCCACCCAGTCTGGGACGTAGAGCTGCTGCACAGTTAATGGTTCCCACCTTTCAGAGGAGAAGCTTGGCCCAGTGGGCACAGCACCACCTTTAAGAGAAGTTAATCGAAATCTATGACTGCATTTATTTTTTTTTCTTTTTCTTTCATTTTCATTTTTTGTTGGTGTAGTTGTTCTTTAACTTTTTTATGTTTTCAATTTTTTAATTTTATTATTATTAGTATTATTTCTTTAAATTTTAATTTTCATTTTTTATTATCATTATTATAATTTTTTTAAAATTTCTTCCTTTCTTTATTTTCATTTTTTTTCTTTTTGTTATGTCTGTAGGTGTTATAAGTACCACCTGGTATGGTCCTTTCCAGTGGGGTTCCAGGGATGACACCTGATGTCATCTTACGTAGACAAAGTCTCTTACTTGATATCGATGTGGAGTCCCCTCGTCCCCAGGTTGGTAGGCAGTGGCCAGCTGTTTTCACAGGTATCCCTGAGTTCTTTCAAGAGCTTTAAATCTGTCAAGCAAGGGGTGTGAAAGGGATCTTTAGGTCTTAGAGTTGGGGTTAGGTCCCTTCCTGGAGGAGGGGCACCATAGAGAATTTCATAGGGGGTGAGGTTACACAAAACACAGAGTGAGTATTTCCTTCATGAAACAGTGCATAAGGCAGTAGCATAGTACAATCTTTTATGCCGGTCTCTAAGCTTAATTTTTAAAGGTCTGTTTAATGGTTGTATTCATTCTTTCTACCTGTCCTAAACTCTGGGGTATATAAGCACAATGTAACTTTCAATTAATCCCCAGGGTCCTGGCTAACCCCTGACTTATCTGGCCCACGAACGCTGGTCCAGTATCAGACCCTTTTAACTTAGGCAGGCCATATCTTGGAAAAATATCTTCTAGGATCTTCTTGACGAAAATTTGCGCTATTTCTTTTCTTTTTTTTTTCTTTTTTTTTTTTTTTGAGGGGAAGGCTTCAATCCATCCTTAAAATGTACCTACAAAGACTAGGAGATATTTAAGTCTATACCTTGCTGGCTTAATTTAAGTAAAGTTCACTTCCCAGAATTGTCCTGGTTTGGTACCTCGTAGGTGCTTTCCTGCAGGAAGCTTGGAAGGGTAAGCATTAACTAATTGATGGACCCGACAGGTTTTTGTTACCCATTCAGTTATTTCCTTCACTGTGAGTCGGTTAGTGGAAAACTCTGTTCTTGATTCTTCAGGAATGCCTGCAGATTCTTTGAACCATGGTGAGTGAGTTGATGTACATTTTCTACTGACATAGTTAGAGCCGTGACTCTTGGAATTTTTACTGAAGGATTTAGAAATTCCACTTGGGGGCCTTCAGGATTAAAAGTGATTTTGGCGCGGACCGTGGTGAGCAGATCTCTGCCTATCAATGGGGCCAGGCATTCTGGGATTACTAGGGAGAAATGATGGATTTTTCCTTTCCCCAAGTCAATGGTCCTCTTAGTTGTCCAAGCCCGATATTTACTGCCATTAGTTCCTTGAACTAGAGACCATTTATTAGATAGAGCGCCTATTGTGGCCTTAAGGGCTGAGTATATTGCCCCTGTATCCAGTTTACTGGGGTCTCCTCCACTTCAAAATTACCCTGAGCTCGGGGAGGGGATCTTAGACCCGACTTTCTTAGTCATCCTCCAGAGTCAGAATGGCTGGCTGGCGTGGCTGTCACTTTCTAAGGCAATGTTGACACAGTGTCCTTTTTCTTTAGAGTAGGCACATTGATCTGAGGCCAGGGGTGGCCTCTGTCGTGGGCCAACTTATCCCTTCTTGTCTCCCTGTTTCTTAATTTCTGGCCTATTTGTTGTTATGACCAGAACCTTAGTCAACACCTTAGTCTGCCTTTTGCTTCTTTAACCTCACTTTGCTCCCTTCTCTTCCTCAGTTTCTCTCTTATAGTATATCTTCTCAGATTCTCTGACTAAATCTCTCAAAGTGATATCTTGTAATCAATCTAAGCTTTGTAAATTTGTTTTAATATCGAGTGCAGTTTGCCCATCATGACAGATGCCTTTTGATTCTCTGCCTGAGGATCGAAAGGAATATATCTCCTATATGCCTCCATAATTCTCTCTAGAAACATAGAGGGGGATTCATCAGGCCCTTCAATAATCTCTCTTACCTTGGCCAAATTAGTTGGTCACTAGCGGCTGTTTGGAGACCCAGTATTAGAGCCCAGCTATAAGTGGACAGAAGCTCCCTACTTTCAAAGGTGTTGGGGACACAGTTGGGTCGGTTCAAGGGAAAGCCGGCTTTGATTATGTTGGGAAGTTGTGTCGGATGAACATCTGGTCTGAGGATATTTTTTTCTAGGTTCCTGGAGGATTCCCTTTTGTTCCTCTGTCATGAAGAGAGTTCCTAGGAATTGTTGGCAGTCTTCTGAAGTAGGTTGTTGTGAAAACATTAATGACTCAACCACACCTGAGAGCCGTGTTGGGTCCTCGGAAAAAGGGGGATTGTAATTTTTTAAGTTATATAGGTCTTAAGAGGAGAGGGGCCAATACTGGTAGGCTTGCATTTTTCCCCCATGGCCATCGATAACCATTGGCCTGTAGGGAAGGAGGGGGAGCATCCCGAGAGTTCCAGGGTTTTCAATCTTTTGCCGCCAGCGAGTTCCTTTAGCTGGGCCAGCTTCCTCCATGGGAGAAGGTGCTGTGTGTGCCACAGGGGAATTATCTGGAGGGCACTGGGCCGGCTTAGCTTCCTGCAATGGACGAGAGGCTGAGTCAGCAGCATGGGAATCACTTAGAGTGTCTTGGGGGCTGGGGAACCAGGGCAGGGGATAAGGAGGGGGAGGAGAGTCCAGTAGAGTCAAATCTGGTGACTCAGGGAGAACAGAGGGTGGAGGAGAAGGAGAAGAAGAGTGTTTGAGAGTTCCTGGGAGAAGAAATTGGAGCAGGGGCAGGGGCAAGGATAGGATTCACCCATGGAGGAGGAGCTTTGCAGAAGTCCTGCTGAGTTAAGATACGTGGCTCTTGATCCAGATGGCTATGTGGCCCCGGCTAAAAGACAATATCTCTGACATTTTAAATTAGTGGGAAGTAGAAAGATCCTTCTAGGGGCCATCCAACTCCAAATGTTGGCCATTCTGAGGTACAGAGAGTCTGCGACATCCGGCACTTTACTGAAAAAGAAAGATTCTGAGCCCTTAAGCGGACTTTGGTGCAGTGATCAAGGGTCAGGGAAAAAGGCATTGAAGTGCGCTGTCCCATAATGAAAGATACACAAACAGTGAAAGCAATGACACATGACACAGACAAGACAAGACAATAAAGACAGGCAACGGATGTCCAACACTGAGACCAGGACTGAGTTGCCAGCAAAACCCGATGGGCTGGCAATACCGAATCCGAATCAAAATATCACTGAGTCGAGGAGACTATTGTTCCTCAATTTCCGGACTCCTCTGTGGCGTCCTCCAGAGACATGGCTTGAGTTCTGTAACACGACTGTCAGGCATCATCAGAGAGAGCTCACACTCTTCATTGACAGTCAATTTGCCAAGCCCTAACCTGAAACCTGAAACCAGAAAGAGGCGCCTTACTTACCTGAGAGGGGTCCTTTGGGATCTCTCGTCCACAACTGCTCGATCTAGGTGGAACCTCCATATGTAAAGGTCGGGCTAGCGTTGGAGGAAGGGACAACCAAGAGACTTTACCATGCAACAGCAAAGGATTTACTGGGGGTCCAGCATGTTTGAGCTCAGAACTCACTTGAACAGAGCAGAGAGCCCTGAGAACAGCTTAAGCAGAGCTTATATACTTTCCTTGGAGAGGGCAGAGAGGGAAGTTTATTGATGAGTCTGGGAGACTGGGCGGTTTGCGTGCAACCAGGTGAGGGAGTACATTCTGCAGTTTGGCAGTAGGGAACGGCACATTCTGGGAACAAGATTAGCAAATAATTCTCAAAATTTCAACAGTGCTTTGTTAAGCATACAGAAAAACAGGAAGTGACAAGTACCTATTTTATTACGCTTTCACTACTGACTATCCCTTTTTTACTGGATGTTCTCTTCTACATTCAATCATCCAAGGTACAAGGTCCTATGCCCCTGTATATGGATTTATCTGAGACAACTTTGCAGAAAGTAATTCAAAGATAAGTATATCAATCAGGGGCCCAATGCCCTTCTGGGCTTCAAATCTCATTTAGATTTCTGTTTTCATACATATATTTCACCTATGTTTTTTATATATATATATATATATATATATATATATATATATATATATATATATATATATATATCATAGTATATATATTTCTACCACAATTTCACAAATTTACAGGCATTTGTTTCACGTTCAATCAATTCCTTCTTCAGAACACATGTATTCCTCCAGGTCTCTTGACTGGTCTTTTCATGAGACTTCTTGCCAAACACATTATTATTGATGTCCATAATCACTTTTGAAGCAAAACTCACATACTGTTCATGATAAACCATAACCCTAATATTACCATTAAATGAGGAAGTGGTTGGAATGAATGATTGTATATCAATATAAGATTTTCTGTATATTTTCAGATATCAATTCAAAAAATTATTTAAAATTGGAACCAGTTACATTATTTATTCTCAGTATGGTCTATTCATGCATTATCTCTATATCCAAAGACACAGGATACACCTATTTTACCGCCAATACTAATTCATACATCTTCAAAATATTGCTCAAAGAAATGGTGGAAGAAATACTCATGTCACCTGATCTCCTTATACATTTTATCACAGTAATATTCTGGACACAAAAAGCAAAGTTTACACTTATGATTGTACCAGAGCTTTCATTGAAATGAGCTTCCTCACCATTTAATGGTTCCTGAAAGAATTTTAAGCCACAATAGCTCCAACTTCAACCTTGTAAAATGGATAGATGAATACCATGAAATTTTTGAAATTCGCATGACGAGGTGGCAATGAAGAACATTTGGATGTCCTGTTGCTGATCATTATTATACCAGACAGTGCCTTGATTGATTGGGTATACTGAAAATGGTGTAGAACTGAGATGCCGGTTAGTTGAAAACTGCAGAGTAGTTGGCCAAGAGCAGTGGTGTGCAGGTGTGTGATAAAATATTTGTGGTGGTGCCATGTGGATCTGCCATTGACTTCCAAATGGCTTTTAGCTGATATGGTGCACCAAGCAGACCCTTATATGTAAAGGCATCTTGTTATATGGAGAGGTTTCAGGGCAATGTTTAGAATCAGTTTACTATCGTCAAGGGGGCAAACATATGGGATAGAAGCCTGGTTGGTGTGTTCTCCTGCAGACTCTGAACCACCACATGTCACTAAACTCCCTCCAACACTGTGTCCCAGTTGAACTCCTTGTATTTCGTGAAGCAAATACCAATCTCCCAGTGCAGCAGCAAGAAACACCACGAAAATTGGAGGATGACCAAATGGCTTCACAGTCCACATGGGAGACACTTTGGCCCAGTGGCCTCAGTTTACCTACAAAGAGAGAATTCAGCACCGCTGCATCATGATCATTGGAAAATAAGAAACCATGTTCTCCAGGTAACATAGATGCAGACCCAGCTTTGATGGTTTCATGACAAATTAAGATAAAGCTCCTGACAACAACATATATTTCAAGTGCCACACCTCAGAGACAGTTTCTCCAGAATTCTTTTGGCCAGCAGAGATCCATGGTTGTGTAGTGTTTACACTGTCCCGTACTTTTGGAAACTTCTCTACCAGCTCCCAGGTTGGGAACTCCTGAGCATATTCCATTCCAGATTTGTATTCACAGATTTTCAAACTCTTCCTCTCTAATTGTGTCTCACTGGGCCAAAGGTAATGTCAAGGCATTGTTCTGGATGAGAGTTGGAAGTTTATTGTGTAGCACATATTTGCATACACATTGGATTCATTATCCTATTTACCATATAAAATACTGAAACCCTGACACTAACCCATACCCTACTAGACGCTGACTACTTATCCTAAAATGATGGAGAAAAAGAAACCTAACAGGATAGAAATACAGGCCTTTCATAGGAGGCATGGTGTATACTTGGATTTTCCTTCTGCTTTATCAAGGGTATGTGTTATAATTCTTCTAGTCAACCTTTCATTGTAATATTTCTCCATGAGTTTTTAAAGTTAACACATATGTAAATTCCTGTCTCCTTTTCTGTGTAGCCTATGCAGAACATGTATATTTTTATGCATATATAGACTTCTACCTGGTATCACACGTACATTCTTGTGAGGAAACTTACTTTGGAATTTACAAATTATGAGAATACAACACTGTCCCTAAATACTGATGGAACTGGAAATTCAACCTATGGGTGAGCTTCCTAGTGAACAACATTAAACATAAATCCATGTTCAGTAAAATTAATATTTTTAGGTATGTGGATGATATATATTTCATGATAAATTTCGATTGGCATATATATTGCTACATTTTAATGTGTGTGTGTGTGTGTGTGTGTGTGTGTGTGTGTGTGTGTATATATATATATACTCTCCAGATTTTTCAAAATATGAAATATATGTGTCTTATTATACACTCTGTAAATTCATTCTAGTTCGTGTATGTGGATTTATGATCAACATTTCACATTTCACAAGATTATTCTCAGAAATATTCAACCACCTGAAATACATATTTGTTTCCTAGTACTGAAAACTAACTTCAGTGAATGGTCCTTATATATCCTAATATTTCTATAGTAACTGACCAGGATTAAGATCAATGCAGTTAGATTCCTATGGTACATGATATGTATTTTGAAGTTTGTTTCTATTCAACACTGGTACATTACTTTTTCTTCAGTTTATGGACATCATAGGATATATCCTTTCGTCCACAAGTTCACAAATTTATAGGCATTTGGTTCACTTTCAATCACTTCCTCTTTCAGAAAACATGTATTCCTTTATGATTATTTGGTGATCTTTTCACTAGACTTCTTTCTAAACATATTATTTTCGATTCTTTAATCATTTTTGAAGCAAAACTCACACACACTTCATGATAAACCGTAACCCTAATGTTACCATTAGAAGTACACAAAGTACACCTATTTGTACTGCCAATACTAATTGATACATCTTCAAAATATTGCTCCCAGAAATGGTGGAAGAAATACTCATGTCACCAGATCTACATGTACATTTTATCACAGTGATATTCTGGACACAAAATGCAAAGATCACACTGATGATTGTAACAAAGCCTAAGTGGAAAGTGAGCATGAATTACAAAAAAAAACCATCCATTTCCAGGTTGCTTAATGCTCTCAAATGTCAATCTTATTGGTGACTACATGTTTGTTTCTTCCTTAGATTATATATTCAACCTCAACCCTGTGAAAATGTTTAATCCTATTACTCACTTTATAATTTGTCTGATTTCTTAATGTCTCTATTGATATCTGCATTCCTACATATTTTCCCCAGTTCATCAATGTGACTGACTCTTCACATGTGCTGATATTTACATTCACTCTCTACCCGAAACCCTATTGCTGAAGAACTTTTGGTCCAGATCCTATATTCACTCTTCTTTCTAAACCTTCTGACTATCTTCCTAATCCTACCAACTCTCACTTTTTGACTGGATGTTGTCTTCCACATTCAGTCATCCAAGGCACAAGGTCCTATGCCACTGTATATCGATTTATCAGAGACATCTGTGCAGAACATAATTCAAAGCTAAGTATCCCAATCAAGGGCTCAATAGCCGTCTGGGCTTCAAATCTTACATACATTTCGGTGTTTATACTTACATTTCACCTGTATATTCTTTTAAATATTGCAGGTTCCAAATACCATTATTCATCCCCCAAATTATTTCTAACCCAAATCGAACCTGTTGTTAACCCTAACCATACACTCTTCCATCAATCTAAATACAGAAGACCATGAACAGAGTTGGTCTTACAATAGAGGAATGTAGGTGATCTTCCACCTGCTGAGAACCTCAGAGTTCCATGCAGATATGATCCTTGGAAAAGTTGTAGGCAGCTATGAAGGACCTGAGAGAGCAAAACTTATTTTACATGGCAAACAACCTGGAGAGGATGAAAGGATGTGTCTGAATCAGCCTCTCTCTTCTTAATGTAGAGAAGATGGACCAAAGCAGGCCTGTGTGGAGAGAAGTTCCCCGTTGACTATGGTTGATATACCATTCTAACTTGTGAAAGCGTCACAGGAAGAAGGAGCACCCTCCATCTCATGGGACCATTTGAAGCAACTGTTAGAACAAAGTGGTTGCCAGGGCAGTGATCTCATTCATTTTTAGAAGAAAGTGACTTCACCTCACTTACTTGGTGATGGAACTCTCTGAACTTGAAATCCAGGAACCCAGGCACCCAGAGATAGTCACAGTCGCAGTCCCAGTGGGATCACTTGTTTCGATTTACCAAGGACGGACAGTCTTTTTTTGGTATCTACTGATGTGAAGATGGACAAATGCAAGGAGAGCTCTGTAGAGGGACCTTTCCTAAGAAAGCAGGTAGTCGCTCACAGTTGGTTCCTGACAACTTCACAGAGTTGGCCGAGGAGACCAGATCTGAGACAGGACAGGCCAATTCAGGGTAACATACTATGGTCCACCAGTCTGAGGACACTCTGGATAGTCAAACACCTATTGGGGATAGGAAGTGCCTTTGTGGTTGTTGGTGTAAGTTTGTGGTTTTTATTCATGTTCTGAGAATAGGTAGGAAAGGCAGTTTGTTTGGTATGGAGTGGAGTACTTTTAGAAAGCCGTTTGACAAGGCTAGTGTTTCTATGTCTGTGTATCCCACTGTGTCCGTGTTTGTAGACATGAGGAAAGAGAATGCATCAATGGATATGTCCTGTCTAGTTGAAAGCTTCCCAGCATTCATCCTACCCAATTTATGAGTGAATTGTAGCTTGACTTATGGATGAGCAACCCCTACTATCCTCCTATGTTCCTGTTTTCTTCCCGAATTCTGGCCACTATCCAGAATAGGCTCATGTTTTTGTGTCCAAGATATGTGCCACCTCCAAGCTCTGTGACATGGCCATGTACTGGATAGCAGAATGGAGTGGCGAGCATCGCAGAAAATGCAGATATCAATGTGACCACGAAAGTCTCAGTGGAGAAACCCTGCTTTGGGCCTTTTGCTTACCTATTGTTCTGTTGCCCTGAGTGTAAGAAAGTTTCTTGTCTCAGGCCACCCCTTTTTGAAGCCCGAAGAAAACAGTTTTCAAATGGAAATTAATGGGCATCACCTGTAGCTCTTTGGTTAATTGCTTTGGAAAGGGATGTGTCTGAATAAGCCTCTTGTCCCTGTGTGAGGCTATGACTTAGATTCTCTGCACCTGATGGATCTAAAGTACGTTCCCATGTGTGTATCGAAAACCAAAATGTAAAAATATCAGTCATTCTGAAAGAAGTCTCTTGCCTTTCTCTGTTAGGTTCCTGACCTCCATCAAGTGAGAATAGGGATCCTTTGGTACAAATGAGTTCTTCAAAGCCCTGCAGAGGGTAGACAATAGGTGCTTGGGTTTCCTCATTACTCCAAATCACATAAAGAATCTATACCTGACAGTCAGTAGGCCTCAAATTGGAGAATCAGAGCAGTGTTAACGGCAGGCTTATTTGATCACTCCAGGTTCAGAGGAAAGGGGTCCAGGCCACCCTAACATTAGGCAAAAGAGGCGCAAGGGAGCATATTTTGGACACTGTCTTGTGCTGCACCCATCATGTAAACCTTTAGCCAGAGGTTTTGATGAGTGTCTCAATGGAAGAAGATGTGGGCCATGTGGGAGTGTTTTGGTTTTAATTGTGGTTGGAAGAGATTACTTGGTCCACCTGAGCTGGAACTCTGGTGTGTTTTCCCTAAGAGACTGAGTTCTGGAACTGAACTTATACAAGTATTGCCATGAATTGCGTTGGGATTTTAGAAGGCCACACATGAGAGTCGCCATTGGGAACTGAGATCTAGGCTCAGGGTGGCTTTCCACACAGCACTGGGAATCTCAGCCAGGATATCACATGATTTTTTTCTGAAAGTCTTGGCAGACATAGTTGAGAGTCAAAACAAACATGGACCTCACTTTGTAGACCTCAATGGGCCTGGATTCACCTGACCATTTTGCCACTTTTTTGGATGACTTGCCTGTGAGAGTTCTCCAGAGCATTCATTGAAATGAGCTTCCTCACCATTGAATGGTTCCTAAAAGAATTGGAATCCACAGTGCCTTCAATATCATCCTTGAAAAATGGCTAGATAAATACCATGACATTTTTGAAATTCCCTTGACCAGGTGGTACAGGAGAACCTTTGGATGTACTGTTGCTGATCCTGAGTGTACCAGACAGTGCCATGATTGACTGGGTTTCATGAAAATGGTGTAGAACAGAGATGCCAGTAAGTTGGAGCCTACTGAGTAGTGGACCAAGAGCAGTGGTGTGCAGTTTTGTGATAAAATTTCTGTCCTGGGGCCTTGTGGATCTGCCTTTGACTTCCAAATGGCTTGTGGCTGACATGGTGCATCCTGCAGACTCTTATATGTAAAGGCATCTTTTTATAAGAACAAGTTTAACGGAAATGTTCACAATCAGGTTATTATGGTCAAGGGGGCAAACTATGTGGGATAGAAGCCTGGTTGGTGCATTCCCCTGCAGATCCTGACCCACCATACCTGACAGAACTCCCTCCAGCTCTGTGTCCCAGTTGAGCTCCTTGCATTCCGTGAAGCAAATACCAAATTCCCAGTGCAGCACCAAGAAACAACACGAAATGAGGAGGATGACTAAATGGACTCACAGTCAACATGTGGATACACTTAGCCCCCCGTTGCAACAGTTTGCCTACAAAGAGAGAATTCAGCACTGCTGCCTCATGTTCATTTGAAAATAAGAAAGCATATCCTCCAGGTCACAGAGAATCAGACCTAGCTTTGATGGTCTCACTAGAAAGAAAGCTAAATCTCCTGACAACAACATGTATTTCAAGTGCCCATCTTAGAGGCAGTTTATCAAGAAGTCTTTAGGCAGGCAAAGGTCCATGTTTGTGGAGTGTTTACCCTGTCCCTTACTTTTGGAAATTCTTCTACCATTTCCAAGGTTGTGAACTCCTGATAATTTTCTATTGCAGATATGTATTCAAAGATTTTCTAACTCTTCTCCTCTAATTGTGTCTTACTTGGGGCGAAGGTGATGTCTAGGCATTGTTCTGGATGAGAGTGGCAAGATTTTGTGTAGCACATATTTGCATACACATTGGATTCATTTTCCTATTTTTCATCTTTTTTTCCGACATTTTGAGAGGGATAGGCAGCTCAGCCAGTGGAAATAATAAGCTTGCTTTAATTTGATTTTAATTGGAGTCAGTGGTCTTTTCTCGAGTCCTGATCAAACAGGTAAACACTCCACAAACATGGAGCTCTGCCGGCCTAAAACTTATTGAGAAACTGCCCCTGACCTTGGGCACTTGAAATATATGTTGTTGTCAGGAGCTTTAGCTTCTTTGTAGTGAGACCATCAAAGCTGGGTCTGCATCTATGTGACCTGGAGGACATGGTTTCTTATTTTACAATGAACAAGAGGCAGGAGTGCTGAATTCTCTCTTTGTAGGGAAACTGTTGTCACTGAAGGCTAAGTGTCTCCCCATGTGGTATGTGAAGCCATTTGCACATCTTCCACATTTCATGGTGTTTCTTGCTGCTGCACTGGGGATTTAGTATTTGCTTCATGAAATACAAGGAGATCAACAGGGACTCAGTGCTGGAGGGATTTCTCACATGTGTGGTGGGTCAGGGTCTCCAGGAGAATCCACCAATGAGGCTTATATCCCACATAGCTTGCCCCCTCAACCATTGCAACCTGATTCTGAACACTGCCCTGAAACCTCTCCATATAACAAGATGCCTTTATATGAAGAGATCAGACATATAGGGATTACTGGCTGCACCATGTCAGCCACAAACCATTCGGAATTCAATGGCAGATCCACATGGCCCCACCAGAGATGTTTTATGACACAACTGCACACCACAGCTCTGGGTCACTACTCAGCAGGCGCCAACATACAGGATTCTTTCTTCTACACCATTTTCATGAAACCCAGTCAATCAAGGCACTCTCTGGTACACTCATGATCAGCAACTGGACATCCAAATGTTCTTCAGTGCCACTTGGTCATAAGAATTTCAAAAATTTCATGGTATTTATCTAGCCATTTTTCAAGGATGAAGTTGGAGACACTGTGGGTTTCAATTCATTCAGGAAACATTAAATGGTGAGGAACTTCATTTCAATGAAAGCTCTGGAGGACTCTCACAGGAAAGGCTTCCCATGGAGTGGCCAAAAGGTCACATGAAGCCAGGCCCATTGAGGTCTACAATGCTAGGTCCATGTGTGTTTTGAATCTCAACTATGGTTGCCAAGTCTTTCAGAATAAAATCATGTGATATCCTAGCTGAGATTCCCAGTGTTCTGTGGAGAGCCACCCTGGGTCTATATCTCAGTTTCCAATGGGGACTCTCATGCGTTGCCTCATGAAATCCCAACACAATTCATGGCAATTCTTCTCTGAGGTCAGTTCCAGAACGCAGTCTCTAAGGGGAATCACACCAGAGTTCAAGCCATGGTGGACACAGTTATGTCTTCCAACCGCCACACAAATGAACACAATTAAAACCAAAACACTTTCACATAACCCTCGTCTTCTTCCATGTAGACACTCATCAAATCCTCTGGCTGGACGTTTCCATAAGGGGTGAAGTCCAAGACAGTGTCCAAAATATGCTCCCTTGCCCCTATTTTGCCTAAAGTCAGTGTGGCCTGAACACCCTTCCTGTGAACCAGGAGTGATCAAATAGGCCTGACCTTATTACTGCTCCACTTCTCCAATTTGAGGCCTACTGACTGCCAGGTATAAATTCTTTATATGAATGGGAGTCATGAAAAAACCCAAGCATCTATGGTCTAACCTTTGCAGGCCTTTGAAGAACTCATTTGTCCCAAAGGATCCCTATTCTCACATGATGGAGGTCAGGAACCTTACAGAATATGGCGAGGGACTTCATACACAATGACTGCTATTTTGACCATTTTGTATTTGTAGCACACATGGAATCTTTCCTTAGATCCATCAGGTGCTGAGAATCTAAGCCACAGCCTCACACAGGTCCAAGAGGCTGATTCAGACACATCCCTTTCCAAAGCAATTAAGCAAAGAGCCACAGGTGATGCCCATTAATTTCCATTTGAAAACTGTTTTCTTAAGGCTTCACAAAGGGGTGGCCTGAGACAAAGACCTTCCTGACATTCAGGGCAATGAAGCAATAGGTAAGCAAATGGCCCAAAGCAAGGATTCTCCACTGAGACTTTACTGGTCACATTGATATCTGAGTTTTCTGAGATCCTCCCATTCCCTTCAGTTATAGTGTACATGGCCATGTCACAGTGCTTGGAGGTGGTACATATCTTGGACACAAAACCATGAGCCAATTCTCGAGAGTGGCCAGAATTCAGGAAAAAAACCGAAACGGAGTAAGATAGTAGGTGTTGCCCATCCATAAGACAAGTCACAGTCCATGCATTAATTGGGCAGGATGAATGCTGGGAAGCTTTCTACAAGACAGGAAACATCCATTGATGCATTTTCTTTTCTAATGTCTACAACCACGGACACAGTGGGAGAAACAGACATAGAAACACTCGCCTTGTCAAACAATTTACTAGAAAAAGTCCATTCCAATCCAAACAAACCACCTTTCCTACCTATTCTCAGAACATGAGATAAGTCCACAAACTCACACCCACACCCGCAAAGGCACCTCCTTCCCCCAAGTAGGTTTGTAACTATCTGGAGTGTCCTCTGACTGGTGGGTCATACTATGTTCCCCCGAAATGGCCTATCCATTCTCAGATCTGGTCTCCTTGGCCAACTCTGTGACATTGTCAGGAGCATGTGGAGAGCCACTACCTACTTTCTCAGGAAAGGTCCCTGGCATGAGGCCATCCTCACATCAGTAGGTACCAAGAAAGACTGACTCTGTCCTTAGTAACACCAAACAAGTGAGCCCACTGGGACTGGGACTTGGATTGGCTCTCAGTGCCTGGCTTCCTGGATCCCAAGTTTAAAGTGTTGCATCACCAAGGAATAGAGGTAGGTTACTTCCTTCAGGAACTTAATGAGGTCACTGCCTTGGCAAACACTTTGTCCTAACAGTTGCTTCCAAGAGTTCCATGAGATGGAGGCTGCCCCTACTTCCTGTGACACTTTCACAAGTTAGAATGATATATAAATCAAAGGCACCAAGGAACAGCACTCCACAAAGGCCTGGTTTGGTCCATCTTCTGTACATTAAGAGAGAGGCTGATTCAGACATATCCCTTCATCCTGACCAGGTTTTTTGGCAATGGAAGATGACTTTTGCTCTCTCAGGTCCTTCATAGCTGCCTACATCTTCATCAGGAATTATTTCTGCATAGACCTTTGAGGTTCTCAGCAAGTGGAAGATCCCCTACATCCCTGTATTTTAAGGCCAACTCTGTCCCTGCTCTTCTCTAAAGTTAGATTGAGGGAACACTGTGTGGTTAGGGTTAATAACAGTTTCGATTTGGGTTAGGAATCATTCTGCAGAATGAATAATGGTATTGGGAATCTGTGATATTTATAAGAATATACACGTGAGTTAAAAGTATGGAAACAGAAATCTAGGTAAGATTTGCAGCCCAGAAGGGCATTGAGACCTTGATTGGGATACTTAGCAATGACATACTTTCTGCACAAATGTCTCAGTTAAATCCATACACAATGGCATAGGACGTTGTACCTTGGATGATTGAATGTCGAAGAGAACCTCCAGTCAAAAAGGGATAGTCGGTAGAATTAGGAAGATAGTCAGTAGGTTTAGAAAGAAGGGTGAGAATAAGATTTGGAAAAAAGTTCTTTACCAATAGGGTTTCGGTTAGAGAGTGAATATTAATGTCCATCCATGTTAAGTGTCAGTCATAATTATGAAATTGGGAAACTATGTAGGAAAGGAGGTATCAATAGAGACATTAGGAAATCAGGCAAATTATTAAGTGAGTCATAGGATTAGGCATTTTCAACAGGGTTGAGGTTGAATATATAACCTTAGGAAGAAAGAAATATGTAGTCACCAATAGAATTGACATTTGAGAGCATTAGGCAACCTGGACATGAATGTTTTTAGTAATGCATGCTCACTTTCCATTTAGGCTTTGTTGAAAATAAATAAAATAGGTACTTGTCTCTTTCTCTTTTTCTGCATGCTTAAGAAAACACTCTTGAAATCTTGAAAACTTTTTGCTAATCTTGTTCCCAGAATGTGCTGTCCCCAACTGCCAAACTGCAGAATGTACACCCTCACCCATTTACAGGCAAACCGCCCACTCGCCCTGACCCATCAATAAACTTCCCTCCCTGCCCTCTTCAAGAAAAGTATATAAGCTCTGCTTAAGCTGTTCTCAGTGCTCTCTGCTCTATTCAAGTGAGCTCTTAGCCCCAGAATTTTGGACGCTTTGCTGTTGCATGAGACAGTCTCTTGGTGGTCTCTTCCTCCAATGGTCGCCCGACCATTACATCTGAGGGCCCCAGCGAGTTCCAGCAGCGTTGGACGAAAGACCCCCAATGGGCTCCTCTCAGGGTAAGTAAGGCGCCACTTTCTTGTTTCAGGTTTCAGGTTAGGGATGGGCAAAATGGCTATTGGTGATGAGCATGAGCTCTCTCTGACGATGGCTGACAGAAGTGTCACAGAGCCACAGGCCACGTCTCTGGGGGACGCCCCAGAGAACTCGGGAAACCGAGTAACAATAGTCTTCTAAACTCAGTGATATTTTGTTTTGGATTCGGTATTGCCAGCCCATCAGGTTTTCCTGGCTACTCAGTCCTGTTCTCAGTATTGGACGTCCATTGCCTGTCTTTATTGTCTTGTCTGTGTCGTGTGTCATTGCTTTCACTATTTGTGTATCTTTCATATGGGACAGAGCACTTCAATGCCTCTGTCCCTGACCCTTGATCACTGGACCATAGTCTGCTTAAAGGCTCAGAATCTTCCTTTTTTTCAGTAAAACATCGGATCTGGAAGACTCTATGTGTCTCAGAATGACCCACCTTTGGAGTCGGATGGCCCCCAGAAGGATCTTTCTACTTCACACTAATTCAAAAACTCAGAGATATTGTCTTTCAGCCGGGGCCACATAGCCATCCAGATCAACAGCAATATATCTTTAGTTTGCAGGACCTCTGCAAATCTCCTCTTCCATGGGTGAAGCCTTTCCTTGTCCCTGTCCCCGCACCTAGTGGTTCTCCCATGATTCTATCACTCAAACCCTCTGCTCCCCCTCCTCCACCCTCTGTTGTCCCTGAGTCTCAAGACTCTACTGGACTCTCTTCCCCCTCGTTATGCGCTGCCCTTGTCCTCCAACCCCAAACACCCTCTAAGTGATTCCACTGCTGCTGACTCAGACTCTCCACCATTGGAGAAATATAGGCCAGCCCAGCGCCCTCCAGGTGACTACCCCACGGAACACACAGCACCTCCTTCCCTGGAGGTAGCTGGCCCGGCCAAAAGAACACAAAGTACTCGCCAGTGGGGATTAAACTTTGAAGTGGATACAGGGTAAGTATACTCAGCCCTTAAGGCCCCATTGGGTCATCTATCAAACAAAAAGGACTCTAGTTCAAGGGGCTAATGGCAGTAAATATGGGGCTTAGACAACTAAGAGGACCATGGACCTGGGGAAAGGAAAAATCCATCACTCGTTCCTAGTAATCCCAGAATGCCCGGCCCCATTGATGGGCACACATCTGCTCAACAAGCTCCAGGCCAGAATCACTTTTAACCCTGAAGGCCCCCAAGTGAAATTTCTAAATCCTTCAGTAAAAACTCCTATAGTCACGTCTTTTACTATGTCAGTAGAAGATGAACATCAACTCGTCACACCCCCCAAGACTGATCAAACAGGCAAGCTACCCCAGAAATGGATAACAGATTATGCAGATGCCTAGGAAAAAAACTGCTGGGTTACGCCTAGCCGTGAAACATCCTCCAATAACAGTGGAGTTAAAAACTTCAGCCCCCCCTATCAATGTCAAAAAATATCCTCTGAGCAAAAAAGCTAAAGATGGGATAAGGCCCCATATTCAGAAATATCTGGCCTTAGGGGTCCTAAGGCCCTGTCATTCGAACTGGAACACTGCCCTGCTACCAGTATAAAAATCCAGGAACCGGGGAAAATTGCAACGTTCAACACCTAAGAGAGATCCACAACAGAGTGCAGGACATTCACCCCACAGTACATAATCTGTACAATCTGCTTAGCACTCTGAACCATGAGCGGAAATGGTATACTGTTCTGGACTTAAAAGATGCTTTCTTTTGCTTGCCTCTGCATAAAGATAGTCAGTTGCTTTGTGCTTTCGAGTGGGTAGACCCAGAAACCGGGACGTCTGGTCAACTAACATGGACTAGACTCCCGCAGGGGTTCAAAAACTCCCCCACTCTCTTTGATGAAGCCCTCCACAGAGACCTCAACAACTTTAGAACTATGCACCCTGAAGTCACGCTGCTTCAATATGTCAATGACCTGCAACTGGCAGCCAACACCAAGGAAAACTGTGAGTCTGGAACCCAATTACAATTATATGAGCTTGCTCAACTCTGGTATAGTGCTTCTGCCAAAAAAGCCCAAATTTGCCAGCAAGAAGTAATCTTCCTGGACTATTCCCTTAGGGGCAGTAAACGATGGCTCACTGAGACCAGAAAGCAATCCATTGAGCAGATACCACACTCATCTAACAGCAGACAACTCAGAGAGTTTCTTGGGACTGCTGGCTTATGCAGGTTATGGATACCTGGGTTTGCGTCCTTAGCTGCTCCTTTTTACCCGCTGTTAAAGAGAGATGCCCAATTCTAATGGACCCCTGAGCACCAGCAAGCTTTTGACAACATCTAAGGACACTGACACTGAAACCCTCAACTTCACTGAGCCCAGCTTGCATTTTCAGGAAGCCCTAAACTAAGTTAAAAATGTACATCAACTCACTCACCTTGGTTCAAAGAAACTGCAGGCATTCCTGAAGGATCAAGAACAGAGTTTTCCACTAACTGACTCAGAGCGAAAAGAAATAACTGAACGGGTAACAAAAGCCTGCTGGGTCTGTCAATTGGTTAATGCTTACCCTTCCAACTTCCCTGCAGAAAAGCACCTACAAGAAACCAGACCAGAACAATTCTTGGAAGTGGACATTACTGAAATTAAGCCAGGAAGTTATGGACTTAAATATCTCCTAGTCTTTGTAGATACATTTTCAGGATGAATTGAAGCCTTCCCCACCAAAAAAAAATAAAATAAAAATTAAAAAAAAAAAACAACAAAAAACAACAACAACAAAATAAATGGCACAAATTGTGGTCAAGAAGATCCTGAAAGATATTTTTCTAAGATACGGACTGGCTAAGGAAATTGGGTCTGAAAATGGACTGGCGTTCATTGCCCTGGTAAGTCAGGGATTAGCCAGGACCCTGGGGATTAATTGGAAATTACATTGTGCTTATAGACCCCAGAGCTCAGGACAGGTAAAAAAAATAAATAAATAGAACCATTAAAGAGACTTAACAAAATTAAGCTTAGAGATCGGCATAAAAGATCGGTCTATGCTCTTGCTTTATGCACTGTTTCATGCAAGAAATACTCATACTCCTCTGTTTCTTTGTGTAACCTCACTGCCTATGAAATTCTCTATGGTCCCTCCTCCAGTAAGGGACCTAACCCAAACTCTAAGACCTAACGATTTCTTCCACACCCCCTTGCTTGACAGACTTAAAGCTCTTTAAAGAAATCAGCAATATCTGTGGAAACATCTGGCCACTGCCTACCAACCTGGGGACGAGGGGACTCCATATCGATACCAAGCAGGAGACTTCATCTACATTAGACGACATCATGTGTCATCCCTGGAACCCCACTGGAAAGGACCATATAAGGTGCTACATATAACACCTACAGTGGTAAATGTAGACGGAATCACTTCATGGATCCATGCCTCTCATCTCTGGCCTGTGCCCTGTCCAAAATCTGGCGGGAAACTGGAAAAGACTGGTAACACTTTCAAATTGTGTATTCACCATGTGGATAAGGCTACAGACTCTCCCCTTGGCCAAGAGTAGTCCTAACCCTCATCAGCCTATTCAGCAGTAATGGCTGATCACAAATCCTACTGTAAAAGAAGTATGGTCTATCTTGCATACAGCCCCCTTAGGGACATGGTGTCCATCTCTCCACCCAGACATTTGACAGCTGGCTATAGGTCTTTCCTATTGGGATATCCCTGATGAAGGGGATCCCACTAAAATTCCAATAAATCCCTTCTGTACCATAGGTAATAGAAACAAACATTATGGATGTAGGGACACGTGAGCCAGATGCAGGTTGGCTAGCCTAGATTACTATGTTTGCCCAGCGGACTAGCAAAGCCACAAACAGACATGGCTGTGTGGGGGAAATGCCAACTTCTTCTGTAAGTCATGGAAATGTGAGCATACAGGGGTGCCTGGTGGAACCCAAACTCCTCATCAAATTCAGTACACAGCATTGGCCATATTACCAATTACACAACGAATACCGATGGCCCCCAGAGGGGTCTCTAGATCCTCAAATTCTGCGTGACCTTTTTAACTTTGGCAAGTGCTCAAAAGGGTGGAAAGAAATTCCCCTAAGTGGAGGCATTTTCCCTCCTTCGCTCACATCCTGAACTATGTTTATCCAATAGATCCTTACCCTCAGCTTTCTGCTCCAGACTCTCTGCTGTCACTTCCACATCAGCAACCTGATTTCTTCCCTCCAATTACTAGATCAAAAACCCAAACCGCCGGTTCTCAGATTATTGCCCCCTTGCTGAGGTAGCAGGTACTGAGGTACCCATCCACCCACTCACTACTCTCTTCTCCTGTCAGTGCCCGCACCAGGTCCCACCAGGTCCTCTTACCAGCTAACCCAAAGCTCAAACCAGCTAAGGAGAGCCCTCAGACCCCTATCCAAAATTTAATGAAAATGGCCTTTAAAGTTGCTCTGGCATCACTGAAAACAGGTTACTAAGAACTTAAAGTCCCTCACAGCCTTTTTGGGATATTCATTCCCATCTTCCCCTCTGCTCTATCTGTTCTCCTGCTCAAGTTTTGTTGCCTGGAAAATTCCAAACCCCTTTCCCATTATTCTTTTACATCTCTCCTTCCTCATGCTCAGACCCAAGGTGCTGCTCTCAGACCCGCCTTCCCCATCTTCCCCGTCTATACCAGGCCCACAGAAAAGTCTTTACTGACCTTCTCCAACAGTCTTCACCATGGCTGACTTTAGGACATTCAGCCAAAGAGTCCCTATAAAAGAGTTCAATGTAGATAAACTTCCCCTTTTCGTGTTGCCCTGTTCTATTTGGCCAATGGCTGGAAAAATCAGCACTCCTAAGCTAGACACCCCCTTACTAGTTTTTCACAAAACATGTGAACAAGGCCTCTGGCCTTGAGCTGGGGCTTCACAGAGATGGTTACATTTCTAAGATAAATAAGTTACCAAATGAGCTCCATTGTTACAGCTGGCAGTGAGAAAAAAAAAGAGAAGGAAAAAGCTCTCCCCCTTCAGGTGTCCTTAAAATGTTAACTTGCCCAGAACAGAGGAAAAAAAAATAGAAACGAAAACTTCTTTTTGTGAACTTCTGCAGACTGTGAACTTCTGAGCCCCTTCCCTTACATGTTGGGTACAAAATTCTGAAACTACCTTAACTTGGAGATCAGGTGACTAATTGATTACAACAGAAGCAATGCCCTCTAAATCCGTTGCAACCAAATAGGTCTGTTTTGCTGTCTTCGGTGCTATCTTAGGTGCCTTGACTTGTCCGTCCTTACAACAGTATAATTATATATACTTAAACATTTTTTTATGTTTTCATAAAATGGTCAACAGATGTGATTAATTATGTAATGTTCAGATGTTTCCCAGAGTGCTCTATCATGAGGCAGGTTAATTTAAATATCAAATAAGGGGGCATACAACTCGGTTCCTCTGGGAACCTGTATCCCTCACTTTAGCCATCCTATTACGAAAAGGAGCTGCTGCAGGGGTGGGCACAGGAATCACTGCCCTAGTCCATGTGACACAACAAATGACCCGATGAGAAGCAGCAATAGACCAAAATTTAAAGATATTAAAAACCTCCATCACAGTTTTATAAGAATCTTTAACCTCTCTCTCTGAAATTGTTTTACAGAACATGCGAGGGTTGGACCTCCTCTTCATGAGAGAAGGGGGCTTTCATGCTGCATTGAGGGAAGAAAGTTGTTTTTATGCCGACCATACTGGAGTTGTAAAAAAACTATGAGTAAATTAAGAAGACGCCTAGAAGAGCATCAACAAAAGAGAGAGGCACAAAAAGGGTGGTTTGAGTCTTTGTTCACACAGTCCCCCTGGTTAACTACGCTTTTATCAGCCCTGGCCAGTCCATTAATAATCCTCATTTCATTGCTAATTGTAGGAGCCTGTTTGCTCAACCATCTAGTTTCCTTTCTACAAGCTTAAATTGGATAAGTTAAACTTATGGTAATCAGACAACAATATACCTCACTAGAAGACATAAAATGTGAGACCCCCCAATGCTCATTTTTATGATTAAAATTAACCAGAATAAGAAGTGGGGAATGAAAGGTTAATAAAATATGTACTTTAAACTTCCTGATTTTCTGTATGCTTAACAAAATACTGATGAAATCTTGAAAACTGTTTGCTAATCTTGTTCCCAGAATGTGCTGTCCCCAATTGCCAAACTGTTGAATGTACTCCCTCTCCCATTGGCATGCAAACCACTCACTCGACCTGACCCATCAATAAATTTCCCTCTCTGCTCTCACCACGTAAATTGCATAAGCTCTGCTTAAGCTGTTCTTAGGGCTCTCTTCTCTATTCAAGTGAGATCTGAGCCCCAGCATGCTGGACCCCCAATAAACCCTTTGCTGTTTCATGAGACAGTCTCTTCGTGGTCTCTTCTTCCGACGCTCGCCCGACCTTTACATTGGTACAAACATAAGTGTGAACTTTCCTATGTGTGTCCAGAATATTACTATAATAAAAAGTATATGTAGATCAGGTTATAGGAGTTTTTCCTCCACCATTTCTGGGAGCAATATTTTGAAGATATATGAATTAGTATTTTGGGTAGAAATAGGTGTACAATTTGTCTATGAATATAGAGATAATGCATGAATAGACAATACTGTGAATAAATAATATTACTGGTTCCAACTTTAAATAATGAATTGAATTGATATCTGAAAATATACAGGAAACCTTATATTGATATAATACATTTAATCCTACCCATTATACATCTGAATGAAATATTAGTGTTATGGATTTTCATGAAGAGTGTTTGAGTTTTGCTTCAAAAATGATTATGGAAATTGAAAATAATGTGTTTGGAAAGAAGTCTCATGAAAAGATCAGTCCAGAAACCTGGAGGTATACATGTGTTCTGAAGCAGGAAGTGATTTAAAGTGAAACAAACACCTATATAAATTTGCTAACTTGTGGATGATAAATATATACGATGATGTGCAGAAATTGAAGAAATAGTAATGTACCAGTGTTGAATAAAAATGAACGTTAAAATACAAATCATGTCCCATAGGAATCTACTTGAATTGATGTTAAACTAAGTCCGTTAATGTAGAAATATTAGGATTTGTATGCACCATTCACTGAAGTTAGTTTTCAGTACTAGGAAACAAATATGTATTTCAGGTGGATGAATATTTCTGAAAATAATCTTGTGAAAAGTTGATTATAAATCCACATACATGAACATGAATGAATTCAGGGAGTGTATAATAAGACGCATACATTTCATATTTTGAAAAATCTGGAGAGTATACACACACACACACACACACAAACTGAGACTATAAAAATAGCAATATATATGCCAATTGAAATTCACCATGAAATATACATCATCCACAGATTCAAAAATATTCATGTTACTGAAGATAGATTTATTTATAATGTTGTTTAAGTAGGAAGTTTACCCATACATTGAATTTTCAGTTCCAACAGCATTTAGGAGGAGTAATCTCTTCTCACATTTTGTATCTGCCAAGTCAGCCACCTCACAAGAATATACGTGTGATACCAGGTAGGATTCTATATGTGCATATAAAAATACATGTGCTGAATAGGCTACAGAGAGAGGGAGACAGGAATTCACATATTTGTTAACTTTAAAAACACATGGAGAACTATTTCAACAGAAAATTGACTAGTTTTATAACACCTACCCTTTTTTATGCAAAAGGCAAGTCCAACTATACACCATGCCTCCTCTGAACTTCTTGTATTTCTATTCTGTTTTGGTTATTTTTCTCCATCATATTAGGATTAGAAGTCAGAGTCTAGTAGGTTATGGGTTAGTGTCAGGGATCAGTATTTCAAATGGAAAATAGAATAATGAATCAAATGTGTATGCAAATATATGCTACACAAAAATCTTCCCACTCTAATCCAGAACAAATCCTTGACATTACCTTCGCCTGAAGTAAGTCACAATTAGAATAGAAGAGTTAGAGAATCTGTGAATACATATCTTGAGTGGAAAATGCTCAGAGTTCACAACCTTGGAGGTGGTAGAGGAGTTTCCAAAAGTAAGGGACATGGTAAACACTCCTCTAACATGGAGGTCTGCTGGTGTAAAGACATATTGAGAAACTGCCTCTGAGGTTGGGCACTTGAAATATACGTTATTTTCAGGAGCTTTAGCTTCCTTTGTAGTGAGACAATAAAATCTGGGTCTGCATGTATGTGACCTGGAGGATATGGTTTCTTATTTTCCAGTGAACATGAGGCAGCAGTGCTGAATTCACTCTTTGTAGGTAAACAGTGGCCACTGGGGTCTAATTGTCTCCCCATGTGGACTGTGGAGCCATTTGGTCATCCTCCACTTTTCGTGGTGTTTCCTGCTGTTACACTGGGAGTTTGGTATTTGCTTCACAAAATACAATTAGTACAACAGGGACACAGTGCTGGAGGGAGTTCTGTCACGTGTTTTGGGTCAGGGTCTGCAGGAGAATGCAACAACCAGGCTTCTTTCCCACATAGCTTGCCTCCTTGTCCATAGCAACTTGATTCTGAACATGGCCCTGAATCCTCTCCATATAAAAAACATGCTTTTACATATTCGGGTCTCCTGGCTGCACCATGTCAGTCACAAAAAATTTGAAAGTCAATGAGAAATCCACATGGCCATAACACAGTTGTATTATCACACAACTGCACACCAGTTCTCTAGGCCCAATACTCTGCAGGCTCTAACTTGCTTGCCCCCTTGTCCATAGCAACTTGATTCTGAACATGGCCCTGAAATCTCTCAATATAAAAACATGCTTTTACATATACAGGTCTCCTGGCTGCACCATGGCAGTCACAAGAAATTTGGAAGCCAATGGCAGAACCACATAGCCTCAACACAGATGTATTATCACAAAACTGCACACCACTTCTCTAGGCCCACAACTCTTCAGGCTATAACTCAATGGCATCTATGTTTTACACCATTTTCATGAAACCCAGTGAATTAAGGCAGGGTCTGGTACACTCAAGATCAGCAACAGGACATCCAAAGGTTCTCCAGTGCCACCTGCTCATGGGAATTTTAAAAATTTCATGGTATTTATCTAGCCATTTTTCAAGGATGAAGTTGGAGGCACTGTGGGTTTCAATTCATTCAGGTACCATTAAATGTTGAGGAAGTTCATTTCAAAGAAAGCTCTGGAGAACTCTCACAGGCAAGGCTTCCAAAAGAGTGGCCAAAAGGTCACATGAAGCCAGGCGCATTGAGGTCTCCAATGTGAGGTCCATGTGTGTTTTGACTCTCAAGTATCCCTGCCAAGTCTTTCAGAATAACATCTAGTGATATACTGGCTGAGATTCCCAGTACTCTTTGGAAAGCCACCCTGGTCCTAGATCTCAGTTTCCAAGGATGACTCTCATGCGTGGCCTCCTAAATCCGAACAATTTTCATGGCAATACTTCTCTGAGGTCATTTCCAGAACGCAGTCTCTAAGGGGAATCAAACCAGAGTTCAAGCCCAGGTTGACCCAGTCATCTCTTCACACCGCCAATCAAATGATCACAATTAAAAACAAAACACTACCACATGGACCCCATCTTCTTCCTTATAGACACTCATCATAACCTCTGGTTGGAGCTTTCCATGAGGGGCACATTCCAAAAGAGTGTCCAAAATAAGCTCCCTTGCCCCTCATTTGGCTCAAGTCAGGGTGGGCAGGACACCCTTCCTGTGAACCAGGATTGATCAAGTAGGCCTGCCATTAATACTGCTCCGCTTCTCCAATTTGAGGCCTTCTGACTGTGGGGTTTAGATTCTTTATGTGAACTGGAGTCATGAGAAAAGACAAGCACCTCTGCAGAGATTTGAAGAACTCATTTGACCGAAAGGATCGCTATTCTCACTTGGTGGATTTCAGGAACCTAACAGAGAAAGGCAATAGAATTCATTCACAATGATTGAACTTTTTGCGAATTTGGTTTTGGTTTCACACATGGGATCTTTCTTTAGATCCATCAGGTGCTGAGAATCTAAGCCACAGCCTCACACAGGGCCAAGAGCCTGATTCAGACACATCCCTTTCCGAAGCAAATTAGCAAGAGCCACAGGTGATGCCCATTCATTTCCATTTGAAAACTGTTTTCCTCAGGCTTCACAAAGGGGTAGCCTGAGCCCAAGATCTTCCTGACATTCAGGGCAACAGAACAATAGGTAAGCAAAAGGCCCAAAGCATGGTATCTCCACTGAGACTTTTCTGGTCACACTCATATCTGAGTTTTCTGAGATACTGGCCATTCTCTTCAGCTATCCAGTACATGGACATGTCACAGACCTTGAAGTTGGTACATATCTTGGACACAAAACAATGACACTATTCTGGAGAGTTGCCAGAATTCAGGAAGAAAACAGGGACTTAGGAAGGTACTAGGTTTTGCCCATCCATAAGGCAAGCTGCAGTCCATTCATAAATTGGGCAGGATGAATGCTGGGAATCTTTCTACTACACAGGACACATCCATTGTTGCATTGTCTTTTCTCATGTCTACAACCACGGACACAGTGGGATACACAGACATAGAAACACTCACCTTGTCAAACGACTTACTAGAAACAGTTCACTGAAAATCAAACAAACCGCCTTTCCTACCTATTCTCAGAACATGAGACAAAACCACACACCCACAATCACAAAGGCACCTCCTTCCCCTAAGTAGGTCTGTGACTATCCGGAGTGTCCTCTGACTGGTGGGCCATACTATGTTCTCCTGAAATGGCTTGTACTCTCTCAGATCTAGTTTCCTTGGCCAACTATGTGAAGTTGTCAGAAAAAAGTGGTGAACCATTACCTGCTTTCTCATGAAAGGTCCCTCTTCAGAGCTCTCCTGGCATTTGGCCATCCTCACATCAGTAGGTACCAAGAAAGACTGACTCTGTCCTTGGTAAATCCAAACAAGTGAGCCTACTGGGACTGGGACTGGAACAGCATCTGGGTGCCTGGCTTCTTGGATACCAAGATCAGAGAGTTCCATCACCAAGGAAATGAGGTATGACACTTTCTTTGGAACTGAATGAGGTCACTGCCTTGGCAACCACTTGGTCCTAACAGTTGCTTCCAAGGGCCCCATAAGATGGAGGATGCCCCTACTTCCTCTGACACTTTCACAAGTTAGAATGGTATATCAACCATAGGCACACACACAGGCCTGGTTTGGTCCATCTTCTCCACAATAGGAAGAGAGCGGCTGATTCAGACACATCCCTTCATCCTGACCAGGTGGTTTGTCATCGAAGATGACTTTTGCTCTTTCAGGTCCTTCATACCTGTCTACAACTTCTCTAGGTATCATTTCTGCATGGACCTTTGAGGATCTCAGCAGGAGGAAGGTCCCCTACTTTTCTGTATTGTAAGAACAACTTTGTCCCTGCTCTTCTGTAAAATGAGATTGAGGGAACAGTGTATGTTTAGGGTTAATAACAGGTTTGATTTCAATTTGTGTTAGGAATCATTCTTCTGGATGAATAATGGTATTGGGAACCTGGGATATTTACAAGAATATAGAGGTAAAACATAAGTATGAAAACAGAAATTCAGGTATGATTTTAAACCCATAAGGGCATTGGGCCCTTGATTGGGATACTTAGCTTTGAATTATGTTCTGCACAGATGTCTCAGATAATTTGATATACAATGGCATAGGACCTTGTACCTTGGAAGATTGAATGTAGAAAAGAACATCCCGTCAAAAAGGGATTGTCGGTAGGATTAGGAAGATAGTCAGTCGTTTTAGGAAGAAGAGTGAGTATATGATTTGGAACAAAAGTTCTTTAGCAATAGGATTTCAGTTAGAGAGTGAATGTATATGTCAGCACATATGAAGAGTCAGTCATGATGATGAAGTGGGGAAAATATGTAGAAAAGAAGATATCAATAAAGACATTACGAAATCAGGGAAAGTATAAAGTGAGTGAGAGGATTAGACATTTTTAACAGGCTTGAGGTTGAATGTTAGAAAGAAACAAATATGAAGTCACCAATAATATTGACATTTGAGAGCATTAGGCACCATGGACATGGATGTTTTTAGTAATCTATGTTCACTTTTCATTTAGGCTTTGTTTGGTTCAATCATAAGAGTGACATTTACATTTTTTGTCCAGAATATTACTGTGATAATATGTATATGTAGATCAGGTGACATAAGTATTTCTTTCACCATTTTTGGTAGCAATATATTGAAGACATAAAATTAGTATTGGGCGTACAAAGAGGTGTACCCTATGTCTATGAATATAGAGATAAAGCATGAATAGACCATACTGTGAATAAGTAATATAACTTGTTCAAAATTAATATAATGGGATGAACTGATATCTGAAAAATTACTGGAAATCTTATATGGATATACAATCATTCATTCCAACCAGTTATTCATCTAATGTCAATATTAGTGTTTTGGTTTATCATGAAGAGTGTGTGAGTTTTACTTCAAAAGTGATTATGGAAATCGAAAATAATGTTTTTGGAAAGAAGTCTCATGAAAAGACCAGTCAAGAAACCCTGACAATACATGTGTTGTGAAGCAGGAAGTGATTAAAGTTTAAACAAATGCCTACAAATTTGTGAACTTGTGGATGAAATATATATCTTATGATGAGCAAAAACTGAAGAAATAATAATGTACCAGTGTTGAATATAAATGAACGTCATATTATATATCATGTCCCATTGGAATCTACTTGCAATGGTGATAGACTGGATCAGTTCCTTTAGAATTATTAACATTTGTATGCACCATTCACTGAAGTTAGTTTTCAGTACTAGGAAACAAATATGTATTTAAGGTGGATGAATATTTCTGAGAATTATCTTGTGGAAAGTTTATTATAAATCCACATGAATGAACATGAATGAATTTAGAGAGTGTATATAAGACACATATATTTCATATTTTGAAAAATCTGGAGAGTGTGTGTGTGTATATATATATATATATATATATATATATATATATATATATATATACCAAAAAAAAAACACAGACAATAAAAAGTAGCAATATATATTCCAATCGAAATTCATCTTTAAATATATATCATCCACAGATGCAAAAATATTTATTTTACTGAACATGAGTTTATGTATAATGTTGTTCTACTAGGAAGTTCCCCTATAGGTGGAATTTTCAGTTCCAACAGCAATTTGGAGGAGTGATCTCTTCTCACAATTTGTAGCTACCAAGTCAGCCACCTCACAAAAATGTACATGTGATACCAGGTAGGATTCTATAAGTGCATATAAAAATACATGTGATGAATAGGCTACAGAGAAAGGGAGACAGGTATTCATATATTTGTTTAATTTAAAAACACATGTTGAACTATTTCAATTAAAAATTGACTAGATTTATAACACCTACCATTTATCATGCAAAAGGTAAGTCCAAGTATGCAGCATGCCTCCTCTGAACTGCTTGTATTTCTATTCTGCTTGGGTATTTTTCTCCATCATATTAGGATTAGTAGTCAGAGCATAGTAGGGTATGGGATAGTGTCAGGGATTCAGTATTTCGAATAGAAAATTGAAAATGAATTCAATGTGTATGCAAATATGTGCTACACAAATATCTTCCCACTCTCATCCAGAGCAATGCCTTGACATTCCCTTCGCCCCAAGTATGACACAATTAGAGGAGAAGAGTTAGAAAAATCTGTGAACACATATCTGCAATGGAAACTGCTCAATTTTCACAACTTTGGAGAAGGTAGAGGAGTTTCCAAAATTAAGGGACAATGTAAACCCTCCACAAACATGGAGCTCTGCTGGCCTAAAGAGTTCTTAGGAAACTGCCTCTGAGGTTGGGCACATGAAATATATATTGTTGTCAGGAGCTTTAGCTTCCATTGTAGTGAGACCATCAAAGCTGGGTCTGCATCTTTGTGACCTTTGTGAGCACATGGTTTCTTGTTTTCCAATGAACATGAGGCAGCATTGCTAAATTCTCTCTTTGTAGGTAAACTGTGGCCACTGGGGGCTAAGTGTCTCCCCGTGTGCACTGTGAACCCATTTGGTCATCCTCCACTTTTCGTGCTGTTTCTTGCTGCTGCACTCGGAGTTTGGCATTTGCTTCATGAAACAAGGAGTTCAACTGGGACACAGTGCTGGAGTGAGTTCTGTCACATGTGGTGGGTCAGGGTCTGCAGGAAAATGCACCAACCATGCTTCTATCCCACCAGCTTGCCTCCTTGAGCATAACAACCTGATTCTGAACATTGCCCTGATACTCCTACATATAACAAGATGCCTTTTCAGAGAAGGGTCTGCTGGCTGCACCATATCAGTCATAATCCATTTGGAAGCCAAAGGCAGATCCACATGGCCACACCACAGATTTTTTATCACACACCTGCCCACAACTTCTCTAGGTCCACTACTCAGCAGGCTCCAACTTACTGGAATCTCTTTTCTATACAATTTTCATGAAAACCAGTCATTCAAGGCACCTTCTGGTATACTCATGATCAGAAACAGGACATCCAAAGGTTCTCCAGTGCCACCTGCTCATGGGAATTTTAAACATTTCATTTTATTTATCTAACCATTTATAAAAGATGAAGTTGGAGGCACTGTGGGTTTCTATTCATTCAGGAACCATTAAATGTTGAGGAAACTCATTTTAATGAAAGCTCTCGAGAACTCTCAAAGGCAAGGCTTCCAAAAGAGTGGCCAAAAGTTCACATGAAGCCAGGCCCATTGAGGTCTACAATATGAGGTCCATGTTTGTTTTGACTCTCAACTATTGCTGTCAAGTCTTTCAGAATAAAATCATGTGATATCCTGGCTGAGATTCCCAGTGCTCTGTGGAAAGCAACCCTGGGTCAAGACTCATTTTCCCAGGACTACCCTCATGCGTGGCCTCCTAAAATCCCAACTAAATTCATTGCAATACTTCTCTAAGATCAGTTCCAGAATGCAGTCTCTAAGGGTAATTACTCCAGAGTTCCAGCCCACGTGGACCAATTCAACTCTTCCAACCACCACACAAGTGACCACAATTAAAACCAAAACACTCCCACATGGACCTCATCTTCTTCCATATAGACACTCATAATTACCTCTGGCTGGAGGTTTCAATGAGGGGCACAGCCCAAGACAATGTCCAAAAGAAGCTTCCTTACCCCTAAATATGCCTAAAGGCCCGAACTCCCTTCCTGTGAACCAGGAGTGATCAAATAGGCCTGCCGTTAATACTGCTCCACTTCTCCAATTTGTGGCCTAGTGACTGTGGGGTTTAGATTCTTTATGTGAATGGGAGTCATGAGAAAACCCAAGCACCTATGGGCTAGACTCTGCAGTGCTTTAAAGAACTCATTTGACCCAAAGGATCCCTATTCTCACTTGATTGAGGCAGGAACATTACAGAGGAAGACGAGAGACTCCATCCACAATGACCGCTCTTTTGGCCATTTTTGTTTGGTTGAACACATGAGATCTTTCTTTAGACCCATCAGGCGCTGAGAATCAAAGCCACAGCCTCACACAGGGCCAAGAGACTGATTCAGACACATCCCATTTCAAAGCAATTAAGCAAAGAGCCAAAGGTGATGCCCATTCATTTTCATTTGAAAACTGTTTTCTTCAGGCTTCAAAAAGGGGTGTCCTGAGTCAAAGAACTTCCTGACATTCAGGGCAACAGACAAATAGGTAAGCAAAAGACCCAAAGCAGTGTTTCTCCATTGAGACTCTCCTGGTCCCAATGATATCTGAGTTTTCTGACATGCTGTCATTCCCTTCAGCTATCCAGTACATAGTCATGTCACAGAGCTTGGAGGTGGTTCATATGGTGGACATAAAATCATAAGCCTATTCTGAAGAATGGCCTTAATTCTCTGAAAAAAAACAGGAACTTAGGAAGATAGTAGGTGTTGCACATCCATAAGGCAAGCCACAGTCCATTCATAAATTAGGCAGGATGAATGCTGAGAAGCTTTCTACTAGACATGACACATCCATTGATGCATTCTCTTTTCTAATGTCTACAACCACAGACACAGTGGAATACACAGACATAGAAACACTTGCCTTGTCAAATGACTCAGTAGACACAGTCCATTCCAAACCAAACAAACTACCTTTCCTACCTATTCTCAGAATATGAGACAAAACCACAAACTCACACCCACAACCACAAAGGCACCTCCTTCCTCCAAGTAGGTATGTGACTATCCGGAGAGTCCTCTGACTGGTGGACCATTTTATGTTCCCCAGAAACGGCCTGTCCTGTCTCAGATCTGGTCTCTTTGGCTAACTCTGTGAAATTGTCCGGGACCAGCAGTGAGACACGACCTGCTTTCTCAAGAAAGGCCCCTCTTCAGAACTCACCTGGCATTTGGCCATACTCACATCAGTATTTACCAAGAAAGATGGACTCTGTCCTCAGTAAATCTAAACAAGTGAGCCCACTGGGACTGGAACTGGGACTGCCTCTGGGTGCCTGGCTTCCTGGATTCCAAGTTTAGAGTGTTCCTTCACCAAGGAAATTAGGTGATGTCACTTCTTTCTGGAACTGATTAAGTTTGCTGCCTTTGCAACCACTTTGTCCTAACAGTTGCTTCCAAGGGTCTCATGAGATGAAGGCTGCCCCTATTTCCTGTTACAATTTCACAAGATAGAAAGTTATATCAACCATAGGCACCTGGGAACAGCTCTCTACACAGGCCTGGTTTGGTCCATCTTCTCTACATTAAGAAGATAGAGGCTGATTCAGACACATCCCTTCGTCATGACCAGGTTGTTTGCAATTGAAGATGACTTTTTCTCTCTCAGGTACTTCATAGTTCCCTATATCTTCTCCAGGGATCATATCTGCATGGACCTTTGAGCTTCTCAGCAGGTGAAAGTCTCCCTACATTTTTGTATTGTAAGACCAACTCAGTCCTGCTCTTTTGTAAAGTTAGATTGAGGGAACAGTATATGGTTAGGGTTAATAACAGGTTCGATTTGTGTTAGGAATCATTCTGCTGGATGAATAAGAATATTGGGATCCTGTGGTATTTATAAGAATATAGAGGTGAAATATAAGTATGACAACGGAATTCTAGATAAGATTTGAAGCCCAGAAGTGCACTGGGCACTGGAGTGGGAAACTTAGCTTTGAACAATGTTCTGCACAGATATCTCAGATAAATCGATATACAATGGCAAAGGACCATGTACCTTGGTTGATTGAATGTCTAAGAAAAAATCAAGTCAAAAAGGTATAGTCGGTAGGATTAGGAAGATAGTGTAGGTTTAGATAGAAGAGTGAGAATAGGATTTGGACCAAAAGTACTTTAGCAATACAGTTTTGGTTAGAGAGTGAATGTAAATGTCAGCACATGTGAAGGGTTGATCACAGTGATGAACTGGAAAAAATATGTAGGAAAGCATTTATCAATAGAAACATTAGGAAATCAGGCAAAGTATAAAGTGAGTGATAGGATTAGACATTTTCAACAGGCTTGAGATTTAATATATAATCTTAGGAAGAAACAAATATGTAGTCACCGAGAGGATAGACATTTGAGAGCATTAGGCAACCTGGACATGGATGTTTTTAGTAATCCATGCTCACTTCCTATTTAGGATTTGGTACAATCATAAGTGTGACATTTGCGTTTTGTGTCCAGAATATTACACTGAAAAAATGTATATGTAGATCAGGTGACATGAGTATTTCTTCCACCATTTCTGGAAGCAATATGTTGAAGACATATAAATTAGTATTGGGGGTACAAATAAGTGCACCCTGTGTCTTTGAATATAGAGAAAATGAATGAATAGACAATAGTGTGAATAAAGAATATAATTGGTTTCAACTTTAAAAAATGGATTGAAGTGATATCTGAAAATATAAAGAAAATTTTATATTGATAAACATACATTCATTCAAACCAATTATACATCTATTTGTAATATTAGGGTTATGGTTTATCATAAAGGGTGTGAGTTTTGCTTCAAAATTGATTATGGAAATGGAATATAATGTGTTTGGATAGAAGTCACATGAAAAGACCAGTCAAGACACCTGGAGGAATACATGTGTTCTGAAGCAGGAATTGATTGAAAGTAAAACAAATGCCCATAAATTTGTGAATTTGTGGATGAAATATATATCCTATGATGTCCATAATACGAATAAATATTAATGTATCAGGGTTTAATAAAAATGAACGTCAAAATGCACAGCTTGTCCTATCGGAATCGAGGTGCATTGATGTTTAACTTGGTCAGTTACTGTAGAAATATTAGTTAAATCTGATTTTCAGGTGGATGAATATTTCTGAGAATAACCTTGTGAAAAGTTGAATATAAATCCAAGTCCATGAACATGAATGAATTTAGCGAGTGTAAATAAGACACATATATTTCATATTTTCAAAAATTTGGAGAGTGTGTATATATATATATATATATATATATATATATATATATATATATATATATATATTACACAAAACACACACACAGACATTAAAACGTAGCAATATATATGCCAATCAAAATTCATCTATAAATATATATCATCCAAAGATGCAAAAACATTTATTTTACTGAACATGAGTTTATGTATAATGTTGTTCTACAAGGAACCTCCCCTATAGGTGGAATTTTCAGTTCCAACAACGATTTGGAGGAGTGATCTCTTCTCACAATTTGTAGCTACCAAGTCAGCCAACTCACAAAAATGTACATGTGATACCAGGTAGGATTCTATAAGTGCATATAAAAATACATGTGATGAATAGGCTACAGAGAAAGGGAGACAGGAATTCATATATTTGTTAATTTTAAAAACACATGGAGAACTATTTCAATTGAAAATTGACTAGATTTTTAACACCTACCATTTATCATGCAAAAGGCAAGTCCAACTATACAACATGCCTCCTCTGAACTGCTTGTATTTCTATTCTGTTTGCGTTACTTTTCTCCATCATATTAGGATTAGTAGTCAGAATCTAGTAGGGTATGTGAATATTTCTGAGAATAATCTTGTGAAAAGATAATTATAAATCCACATTCATGAATATGAAAAATTTAGGAAGTGTAAAATAATACACATATATTTCATATTTTGAAAAATCTGGAGAGTGTATATATATATATATATATATATATATATATATATATATATATATATACACACACACACACACACACACAAACATTCACAGACATTAAAAAGTAGCACTATATGCCAATTTAAAATCACCATGAAATATATATCATCCACAGATCCAAATAAATTCATTTTACTGAACATCGATTTTTGTATAATGTTGTTCAACTAGGAAGCTCACCCTCAGGTCGAATTTTCAGTTCCAACAGCGTTTAGGAGGAGTGATCCCTTGTCACAATTTGTATCTGCCAATTCAGCCACCACACAAGAATGTACGTGTGGTAACAGGTAGGATTCTAAATGTGCATATAAAAATACAGGTGCTGAATAGGCTTCAGAGTAAGGGAGACAGGAATTCACATATTTCTTAACTTTTAAAATACATGGAAAACTATTTCAAAATAAATTGAAAAGATTTAAAACTCCTACCCTATATAATTCAAAAGCAAGCAAAACTATACACCATGCCTCCTCTGAACTGCTTGTAGTTCTATTCTTTTGGGGGTATTTTTCTCCAACATATTAGGATTAATAGTCAGAGTCTAGTAGGGTATGTGTTAATGTCAGGGATTCAGTATTTTGAATGGAAAATAGGAAAATGAATCCAATGTGTATGTAAATATGTGCTTCAGAAAAATCTTCCCACTCTCATCCAGAACAATCCCTTGACATTACCTTCGCCCCAAGTAAGACACAATTAGAGGAAAAGAGATAGAAAATATGTGAATACATATCTGAAATGAAATCTGATCAGGAGTTCACAACCACGGTGGTGGTAGAGGAGTTTTCAAAAGTAAGGGACAGGGTAAGCACTCCACAATCACGGAGCTCTGCTGGCGTAAAGACTTCTTGAGAAACTGCCTCTGAGTTTGGGCACTTGAAATATATGTTGTTTTCAGGAGCTTTTGCTTCCTTCTAGTGAGACTATCAAAGCTGGGTCAGCATCTATGTGACCTGGAGGACATAAATTGTAGTATTCCAATGAACATGAGGGAGCAGTGCTGAATTCTCTCTTTGTAGGTATACTATGGCCACTTGGGGCTAAGTGTGTCCCCACGTGGACTGTATATTCATTTGTTCCTCTTCCACTCTTCATTGTGTTTCCTGGTGCTGCACTGCGACTTTGGTATTTGCTTCACGAAATACATGGAGTTCAACTTGGACACAGTGGTCTTAGTGTCTGCCCATGTGGACTGTGAAGCCATTTAGTAATCCTCCACTTTTCCTGGTGTTTCTTGCTACTGCACTGGGAGTTTTGTATTTGCTTCATGAAATACAAGGAGTTCAACTGGGACACAGTGCTGGAGGGAGTTCTATCACGTGTGGTGGGTCAGGGAATGCATGAGCATTCATGAAACCGGCCTCTATACCACATAGCTTGCTCCCTTGACCATAGCAACCTTATTCTGTAAATTACCCTAAAACCTCTCCATATAACAAGATGTGTTTACTTATAATGGTCTCCTGGCTGCACCATGTCCGTCTCATGACATTTGGAATCCAAAGGCAGATCCACATGGCCCCATCACAGATGTTTTATCACACACCTGCCCACCGCTGCTCTAGGCCCTCTACTCATCAGGCTCCAAATTACTGGCATCTTGGTTCTACACCATTTTCATTAAACCCAATCAATCAAGGCACTGTCTGGTACACTCATGATCATAAATAGGACATCCAAAGGTTCTGTATGCCACCTGTTCATGGGAATTTCAAAAATTTAAACTATTTATCTAGCCATTTATCAAGGATGAAGTTGGAGGCACAGTGGATTTCAATTCATGCAGGAACCATTAAATGGTGAGTATGATCATTTCAATGAAAACTCTGGAGAACTCTCACAGGCAAGGCTTCCCAAAGAGTGTCCAAAAGGTCAGCTGAAGCCAGGCTCATTGAGGTCTACAATTGAGATCCATGAGTGTTTTGATCTCAACTATGGCTGCCATGTCTTTCAGAATAAAATCTTGTGGTATCCTGACTGAGATTCCCAGTGCTCTGTGCAAAGCTACCCTGGACCTACATCTCAGGTTCCAAGGGCGACTCTCATGCATGGCCTCCTCAAATCCCAACACAACTCATGGCAATACTTCACTAAGCTCAGTTCCAGGACACAGTGTCTAAAAGGAGTCACACCAGAGTTCAGGCCCAGGAGGACCCAGTAATCTCTTCCAGCCGCCACACAAATGACCACAATTTAAATCAAAACACTCCCACATGGGCCTCATCTTCTTCTACATAGACACGCATCATAACCTCTGGCTGGAAGTTTCCATGAGGGGTGCAGCCCAAGACAGTGTCCAAAATAAGCTCCATTGCCCCTTATTTGCCAAAAGTCAGGGTGGCCTAAACACCCTTCCTTTGAACCAGGAGTGATCAAATAAGCCTGCCTTTAATACTGTTCTGCTTCTCCAATTTGAGGCCTAATGACTGTCAGATGTAGATTTTTTATGTGATTTGGAGTCATGAGAAAACCCAAGCACCTATGGGCTATCCACTGTAGGGCTTTGAAGAACTCATTTGACCCAAATGATCCCTATTCTCACTTGACGGAAGTCAGGAACTGAAAAGGTCGGGCGAACTTCAGAGGAAAAGACCACCAAGAGACTGTCTCATGCCACAGCAAAGGGTTTATTGGGGGTCCAGCATGCTGAGGCTCAGAGCTGACTTCAGAGGAGCAAAAAACAAATATCCCCAAGAACAACTTGAGCAGAGTTTATATACATTCTTTAGAGAGGGCACATACTTTACATACATCATAGCTTCCTTTAGAAAATCATCATATACCGCGGGAAAATCAAATAACAACTCTAAAACATGATTAGCACATTCATTGACGGGAACAGGTTGGGCAGCAGGTGATTGGTCAGCCATGAGAACGGGTATACATTTAAACTGATTGGTTGAAGCACTGAGATGTATACGTGCAGATCTGCATGGTTTCTGGGAAGGGGTTGTTAAGTAACTAGGTGGTCAGGGAAGATTTCAACACACCTCTAATGGGAACATCCGGGCATTGTCTTAAGTGCCACAGGAATTTCAGGTTCTGAGTGCAGCTTGGAAACTGTACAAAACATGGTTCTTTACGTTTCAATTTCAATTTCTTTGATTCTTTCATTTCCCACTCCTTTTTCTGACTACTTTTAATCTTAAAAGTAATGAATCATAATTATTGTTGGGTTTCACATTCTATTTCTGCCAGTGCAGCATATTTCTGTCTGATTATCATGAGTTTCACCTGCCTAATCTGAGCCTGGATAAAGGAAACTATGCGGTTAAGCAAACAAGGTCCCACAGTTAGCAACACCATAAGGATGATCAGGGGTCCAGCTAAGTCTGATATTAGTGTAGTTACCAAGGGTACTGAGTTAACCATGACTCAAAGCACCCTTGTTGAATCTCCCTTTCTCTCTGGCGCTCTTCAAGGTATTTTCTTAATTTACTCATGGATTATTTCACAACTCCAGTATGGTCAGCATAAAAACAACATTCTTCTCTCAGTGCAACACAGAGGCCCTCTCCCTCAGGAAGAGGAGGTCTAATCCTCACCTGTTCTGTAAAACAACTTCAGAGAGAGAGGTTAAGGATTCCTGCAAAGCTGTGATGGAAGTCTCTAACGTCTTCAAGTCTTGATTTATTGCTGTTTCTAATTGGGTCACTTGTTGTGACCCACGGATCATAGCAGCTGTTCCCATACCCACTCCTGCAGCAGCTCCTATCCCCAATAGGATGGCTAGAGTAAGGGACAATGGCTCCCCTTGATATCGGGTTGTTTGTCCCCCTAGTAGACCTTCAAATGATTCTGCATTATGATAGAGTACCCTGGGGAGTATCTGCACCATTACACAATAATTTACAGGGCTCTCAAATACCTGGGCTGAAATACAAGGAGTTCTGACTGTGTGGAGTTCAGTACCATAAAGCTTCCTTTAATTAGTTCCCAGGGGGAGGAGTCAGCTGTACTCTGGACTTGGGAAGTAGGTAAAGACGGAATCCAGGAAGTATGAGATGGTAGAGGGGTTCTGGTAGATCTAGGCATGGAAGGTTTAGGAGGCTTAATTCCTGGCTTGAGGGGATTGGGTCCTATTGCTGTGGGATTTTCTTTCTTTTTAAGCCAGATGTTGAACCAGAGACCAAAGTCATCACCTGGGCCATAAATATAGAATCGCATTCCCCACGTATTTCCCATAGACCATGTTGTTCTGAGGTAGCCCCTTCCTTTGGAAGTGAAAGTTATATTGAGGGGGTAAGATAGAGTATTCTTTCCACAGTGAGTTTTTGACACCACTGGGCTAGCGGCACATTTCTTGGGATCAATCCAGGTGTCATTTCATCCTACGGGAATCATACTTTCTGGGGAGTTTGGGTTCCACCATGCAGCTTTCGTTTGTTCACAACCCCAAGATTTACAATAAAAGTCACTGGGTCCTCCACAGGTTTGGGCCTGTTTTATGACTTTGGAAATCAGGTGGGCACACATAATAGTCAAGACTGGCTAGTTTACACCTGAGCTGGGGGAGATGACATCCATAATTCATGGGTTAAGGTGGTCTATGTTGCCCTGGTTAGGGTTTGAGTGGGATCTGTGTGGGGTCCTCTATGTCAGGGAGATCCCAGTCAGGGCAGCCTATGGCAAGCTGACAAATGTCCGGGTGGAGAGATGGCCACCAAGTCCATAAGGTGGCTGTTTGTGAAATAGATCACACTACTTGCCCATTAGGATTCATTACTTGCCCTTGTTGCTGAACAGGCTGATGGGGATTAGGACTGCTGGTGGTCATGGGAAGAATCCATAGCCCTACCCACATGATGGACACGCAACTTGAGATGGATACCAGTCTGTAGCAGTTTCCAGCCAGAGTCTGTACAGGGCTCAGGCATGATATGGGAGGCATTGATCCAGGAAGTGATCCCATGAACTTTCACCACTGTGGGTGTTATAAGCAGCACCTAGTATGGTCCTTTCCAGTGGAGTTCCAGGGATGACACCTGACGCCATCTCACGTAGACGAAGCCTCCCACTTGATATCAATGTGGGGTTCCCTCGTCTCCAGTCTGATAAGCAGAGGCCAAATGTTTCCACAGGTATCGCTGGGTGCTGGGTTTGTTCAAGGGCTTTAAGTCTGTCAAGCAAGGGGGTGTGAAAGGAAACATTAAGTCTCATTGTTGGGGTTAGGTCCCCTACTGGAGGAAGGGCACCATTGAGAATTTCATAAGAGGTGAGGTTACACAAAGAGGCGGAGGGGGTATTTCTTTCACAAAACAGTGCATAAGGTTGGAGCATAGTCCAATTTTTTATGCCAGTCTCCAAGCTTAATTTTGTTAAGGTCTCTTTGATGGTTCTATTCATCCTTTCTACCTGTGCTGAGCTCTGGGGTCTATAAGCACAATGTAACTTCCAATTAATCCCCAGGGTCCTGGCAAATCCCTGACTTTCGTGAGGCATTAATGCCGGTCCATTATTGTAGCCTATTACCTTAGGAAGACCGAACCTTGGAAAAATGTCTTCTAGGATCTTTTTGACTACCATCTGAGCCGTTTCTTTCTTCATGGGGAAGGCTTCGACCCATCCTGAAAAAGTATCTACAAAGACTAGGAGATATTTAAGTCCATACCTTGCTGGCTTAATTTCAGTAAAGTTCAATTCCCAGAATTGTCCTGGTCTGGTTCCTCGTAAGCACTTCCCTGCAGGAAGCTTGGATGGGTAAGCATTAACTAATTGGCAGACTTGACAAGCTCTAGTCACCTGCTCAGCTATTTCTTTCCTCTGTGAGTCAGTCAATAATAAGTCCTTTCTCCGGTCCTTTAAGAGTGCCTATATCTTCTCTGAGTCTAAGTGCGTGAGCTGGTGTACGTCTTTGACATAAAGGTGGGCTTTTTGAAATTGTAAACTTGGCTCTGTAGGATCCCAGAGTTCTGTATCTGTCTCCTCAGATGATAAGTTGCCTGAATGTTTCAGTGCGGCCAAGTCTCCTGATTGTTGTTCCCCTGATGTGGAAAAAGTTAACACAGTCACTCCATTTAGGGCTGCCAATTAAGCTTCCTCATCTGCCCTTCTGTTTCCAACCACCAAGGGGTCGTTTCCCTTCTGGTGCCCTGGGCAGTGCACTATAGCTAGTTTCTTAGGGCCCTGCACTGCTGAGAGAAGTTGGAGGATCTCATCTTTGTTCTTTATTTCTTTTCAGGTGGAGGTTAATAACCCCCTTTGCTGGTAAATAGCCCCGTGCACATTTGCAGTGGCAAATGCATAGCGGCTATCAGTGTATATGGTGGCCCTTTTGCCTGTTGCTAGTTCCAATGCTTTCGTAAGGGCAATCAGTTCTGCTTTTGGGGCTGATGTCCCTTCTGGGAGACCAGAGGAACAGATGACATTAATTTTGCTAACTACTGCTGCTCCAGCCCACTGCTTACCATCTTGCAGGAAGCTGCAGCCATCCATAAACCATACGACTTCAGGGCAAGGCAGTGGCTGATCCTTCAAGTCTCGTCGTATACTGGTTTCCTCTGCCAGTATGTGTTGACACTCATGAGCGACGGGTCCTGATGATTCTTCTGGCAGCAGTGTAGCCGGGTTGAGTGGAGCAGCGAGTCCCAGCGTGATTCTGTCTTTGTCAAGCAAGAGGCTCTGGTAGTGGGTTATTCTAGAGTTTAATAGTCACATCTCTGGAGACTGACAGATGATGCACTCCAGGGCATGAAGGACTATAATCATTAGCTTCTGTCCCAAAGTTAATTTATCAGCATCTTTTATTAGAAGGGCTGCCGCTGCTATAGCTCTTAAGCAATGGGGCGACCCACTAGCCACTGGGTCCAGTTTATTTGATAAGTATTCTACCGGCCTTTTCCAAGGTCCCAAAATCTCAGTGAGCACAACGCGTGCTATTCCTTCCTTTCTTTTCCTCGAAGTAGAGAGTGAAGGGTTTTTCTATATCTGGGAGTGCTAAGGCCGGAGCAGATAGCAGCACCTTTTTTTCTTACATTATCAAAAGCTTGTTGGTGCTCAGGGGTCCATTGGAAGTGGGCATCCCCCTTTATCAGCGGGTATAAAGGGGCAGCTAGAGACGCGAACCCAGGAATCCATAACCTGCAAAAGCCGGCAGTCCCAAAAAACTCTCTGAGTTGTCTCTTATTAGATGGGGGCAGTATCTGCACAAAGGTTCGTTTTGTGGGCTCAGTGAGCCATCCTTTGCCACCCCTAAGAGAATAACCCAGGAAGATTACTTCTTGCTGACAAATTTGGGCCTTTTTGTCAGAAGCCCTATATCCAAGCCGAGCAAGCTTGGAAAATAATGCTTGGGTCCCAGACTCATAGTTCACTTTGGGGTCGGCTGCCAGTAGCAGACCATCCACATATTGGAGTATGGTGACATCGGGGTGTGCAGTTCTGAAGTCATTGAAGTCCTTGTGGAGGGGTTCATCAAAGAGAGTGGGAGAATTTTTGAACCCCTGTCGGAGTCTAGTCCAGGTTAGTTGGACAGATGTTCCTTTTTCGGGGTCTATCCACTCAAAAGCAAACAGCAACTGACTGTCCTTATGTAGGGGCAAGCAGAAGTGAGCATCTTTTAAGTCTAGCACAGTGTACCATTCCTGCTCCAGATTCAGAGTGCTAAGCAAATTATATGGATTTGGTACCGTGGGGTGAATGTCCTGCACTCTGTTATTGATCTCTCTTAGGTATTGAAGTGTCCGGCTGTCCCCAGTTCCTGGCTTTCTTACTGGTAGCAGGGGGATATTCTAGGACAAATGACAGGGCCTTAAGACCCCAAGAGCCAGGTATTTCTGAATATGGGCCCTTATCCCATCTTTAGGTTCTTTGATTAGAGGATATTGTTTAACACTGATTGGAGAGGTAGAGGCTTTTAATTCTACTACTATTGGAGGTTGTTATATGGCTAGACCTAACCCAGCAGTTTCTGCCCAGGCATTAGGATAATCTTTTATCCATTTCTGGGGTAGTTTGCCTGTTTGATCAGTCCTAGGAGGCGTGAAGTGTTGATGTTCATCTTCTATGGATGTTGTCAAAGCCGTGACTATGGGAGTTTTTACTGAAGGCTTTAGAAACTCCACTTGGGGACCATCAGGGTTAAAGGTTATTCTAGCCCAGAGTTTGGTAAGCAGATCCCTGCCCATCAATGGGGCTGGGCATTCTTGTATTACTTGGAAAGCGTGGTGGACTTTTCCATTTCCTAGGTCCATAGTCCTCTTAGTTATCCAAGCCCAATATCTACTGCCATTAGTACCTTTAACAAGCGACCATTTATTTGATAGGGGGCCCAGTGGGGTCTTAAAGGTTGATTACACTGCTCCTGTATCCACTTCAAAGTTCACTGGGGTCCCCTCCACTTAAAATGTTACCTTGAGCTCGGAGAGGGGATCCGAGCCCCGACTTTCCTAGTCCTCTTCTAGAGTCAGCATGGCGGGCTGGCATCTCTGCTTCTTTTTGGGGCACTCTTTGGCCTAGTGTCCTTTTTTATTTACAGTAGGCACACTGATCTGAGGCCAGGGGCAGCCATTTGCGGGGGCCCAGGTATCCCTTTCTGTCTCTCTGCTTTTTAACTTCTGGCATACTTGGTGCTCTGACCAGAACCTTAGTCAATGCTTTAGTCTGCCTTTTGCTTCTTTCATCCTCCTTTTGTTCCCTTTCCGTCTCTCTCCTCTGTTCCTTTTCTCCTCAGTTTCTCTTTTATAATATACTTTCTCAGCTTCTCTTACTAAATCTCTCAAGGCCTTATCTTGTAATACATCTAGGCGTTGTAACTTTCTCTTATTATCTAGGGCAGCCTGCTCGATAAAGGCCATTGCAACAGATGCTTGTTCATCCTCTACCTGAGGATCAAAAGGAGTATATTTCCTATATGCTTCCATAATTCTCTCCAGAAACATAGAGAGAGACTCATTAGGCCTTTGGATAATCTCTCTTACCTTGGCCAAATTAGTCGGCCCTCTGGCGGCCACTCGGAGACCCGCTATTAGAGTCCGGCGATAAGTGGACAGATGCTACCTACATTCAAAGCTGTTTGGGTGCCAGTTGGATTGGTTCATTGGCCCGTAGGCACGGAGAGGAAGCATCATAGGGGCTTCCAAGTTTTCTATTATCCGTCGCCAGCGGGTTCCTTTAGGTGGCCCAGCTTCCTCCAGGGGAGGAGGGGTTGCTGCTGCTGCAGAGAAGTCCCCTGGAGGGCTTGGGTCTCGCCCAATTGCCTCTAGCGGCGGAGAGGCTTAGTCAGCAGCGAGAATATCATCTGGAACGTGTTGGGGGTTGGAGAGCGAGAGTAGAGGATAAAGAGGGGGAGGAGTGTCCAGTCTTGTGACTCAGGGAGAATGGAAGGAAGAGGGGGAGGAGTGGAAAGTTTGAATGATAGGATGCTGGGGGAAGGGGTATATGGCTGTTGATCTGGGTGGCCACGTGGCCCCGGCTGAAAGACAATATCTCTGACTTTTCGGATTAGAGGGAAGTAGAAGGATCCTTCTGGGGGCCACCCGACTCCGAGAATGGGCCATTCTGAAGCACAGAGAGTCTGCCAGGTACGGCATTTTACTGAAAAAGAAAGATTCTGGGCCCTTGAGCGGACATCAGTCCAATGATCAAGGGTCAGAGACAGGGAAGTGGAAGTGCTTTGTCCCATAATGAGAGTTACTCAAACAGGGACAGTGAAGACACAAACGCAACACAGACAAAGACAAACAGTAAACGTTTAACATGAGTCCAAGACAAAGATTAGAACTGAGTAACTGGCAAAACCTGATGGGTTAGACAATAAAGACAGCCTGTAAACTCAACATGAGTTCAGAACAATGACCAAAACTGAGTAGCCGGCAAAACCTGATGGGCTGGCAAACCGAATCCTGAAGCAAAATATAACCGAGTTGAGGAAATTAGCATTCCTTGATTTCTCTAGTCCTCTGGAGTGTACCCAAGGAACGTGGCCTGTAGCTCTGTGACACATCTGTCAGCCACCATCAGAGAGAGCTAATGCTCTTCACTGACAGCCACTTTGCCAATCCATAACCTGAAACCCAAAACCAGAAAGAGGTGCCTTACTTACCCCAAGAGGAGTCCATTGGGGTCTTTCGTCCGCCGCTGCCGGATATCACACCTGGGGCCTCCACATGAATAGGTGGGGCGAACGTCAGAGGAAAGGACCACCAAGAGGCTTTCTCATGCAACAGCAAAGGGTTTATTGGGGGTCCAGCATGCTGGGGCTCAGAGCTCACTTTAGAGGAGCAAAGAACAAAGAGCCCTGAGAACAACTTGAGCAGAGTTTATATACATTCTTTAGAGAGGGCAGGGACTTTACATACATCATAGTCTCCTTTAGCAATTCATCATATACCATGGGAAAATCAAATAACAACTCTAAAACATGATTAGCACATTCATTTGCGGGAACAATTCGGGCAGGGGGTGATTGGTCAGCCTAAGAAGGGGTATATATTTAAACTGATTGGTTGAATCCCTGAGATGTATACTTGCTGAGCTGCAGGGATTCTGGGAAAGGGTTGTTAAGTAACTAGGTGGTCAGGGAAGATTTCAACACACATCTAATGGGCAGATCCGGGAATTGTCTAAACTGCCACAGGAAAGTGCAGCTTGGAAAGTTTACAAACCTGGTTCTTTACATTTCAATTCCAATTTCAATTTCTTTTATTCTTTCAGAACCTTACAGAGGAAGGCAAGAGACTTAATCCACAATGACTGCTCTTTTGGCCATTTTGGTTTTGGATGTCCACATGGGATCTTTCTTTCTATCCATCTGGTGATGATAATCTAAGTCACAGCCTCACAGAGGGCCAAGAGGCTAATTAAGACACAACCATTTTCAAAGCAATTACTACTCTGAGGTCAGTTACAGAACTCAGTCTCTGAGGAGAATCACACCAGTGTTCAAGGCTAGGTGCACCCAGTCATCTTTTCCAACCACCACATAAATGACCACAATTAAAACCAAAACAATCCCACATGGCCCTCATCTTCTTCCATATAGTCACTCATCATAACCTCTGGCTGGAGGATTCCTTGAATGGCGCAGCTCAAGAGAGTGTCGAAAATAAGCTCCCTTGCCCCTCATTTGCCTAACCTCAGGGTGGCCTGGACACCCTCCCTGTGAACTAGGATTGTTCACATAGGTCTGCCGTTAATAGTGCTCTACTTCTCCAATTAAAGGCCTACTGACTGTCAGGTATAAATTCCTTATGTGATTTGGATTCATGATTAAACCCAAGCACCTCTGCAGAGCTTGGAAGAACTCATTTTACCCAAAAAATCCCTATACTCCCTTGAAGGAGGTCAGGAACCTAACAGAGGAAGGCAAGAGACATCATCCACAATGACAGATGTTTTTGCCATTTTGGTTTTGGATGCACACATTGGATGTTTCTTTAGATCCATCAGGCGCTGAAAATCTAAGCCACAGCCTCACACAGGGCTAAGAGGCTGATTCAGACACATGGCTTTCCAAAGCAATTAAGCAAAGAGCCACAGGTGATGCCCATTCATTTCCATTTGAAAACTGTTTCCTTCAGGCTTCACAAAGGGGTGGCCTGAGGCAATGACCTTCCTGACATTCAGGGCAAAAGAACAATAGGTTAGCAAAAGGCCCAAAGCAGGGTTTCTCCACTGAGGCTTTTCTGGTCACACTGATATCTGAGTTTTCTGAGATGCTCCCATTCCATTCAGCTATCCAGAACATAGCCATGTCACAGAGTTTGGAGGTGGTAAATATCTTGGACACAAAACCATGAGCCTATTCTGGATAGTGGCCAAAATTCAAAAAGAAAACAGGAACTTAGTAAGATAGTAGGTGTTGCCCATCGATAAGGCAACCTGCAGTCCATTACTAAAATGGACAGGATGAATGCTGGGAAGCTTTCTACTAGACAGGACACATCCATTGATGCATTCTCTTTTCTAATGTCTACAACCATGGACACAGTGGGAGACACAGACACAGAAACACTTGCCTTGTCAAAGTTCTTTCTAGAAATAGTCCACTCCAAACCAAACAAACCGCCTTTCCTACCTATTCTCAGAAGATGAGACAAAACCACAAACTCACACACACACTCAAAAAGGCACCACCTTCCCCCAAGTAAGTCTGTGACTATCCAGAGTGTCCTTTGACTGGTGGGCCATTTTATGTTCCCCCGAAATGGCCTGTCTTGTCTTAGATCTGGTCTCTTTGTCAAACACTGTGAAGTTGTCAGGAGCCTGTTCTGACCACTGCATGCTTTCTCAGGCAAGGCCCGTCTTCAGAACTCTCCTCGCATTTGGCCATCCTCACATCAGTAGGAACCAAAAAAGACAGACTCTGTCTTTGGTAAATCCAAACATGTGAGCCCACTGGGACTGAGACTGGGACTGGCTCTGTGTGCCTGGCTTCCTGGATCCCAAATTCAGAGAGTTCCATCACCAAGAAAGTGAGGTAGGTCACTTATTTCAAGAATTTAATGAGTTCACTGCCTTGGCAACCACTTTGTTCTAACAGTTGCTTCCAAGGGTAACATGAGATGGAGGCTACCCTACTTCCTCTGACACTTTCACTAGTTAGAATGATATAACAACCATATGGAGCCAGAAACAGCTCTCCACATAGTCCTGGTTTGGTCCATATTCTCTCCATTAAGAATAGAGAGGCTGATTCAGACACAACCCTTCATCCTGACAACGTTGTTTGCCATGGAAGATGACTTTTGCTCTCTCAGGTCCTACATAGCTGCCTAATACTTCTCCAGGGATCATTTCTGCGTGGACCATTGAGTTTCTAAGCAGGTGGAAGATCCCCTACATTCCTGTATTGTAAGACAAACTCTGTCCCTGCTCTTCTGTAAGGGTAGATTGAGGGAACAGTGTATGGTTAGGGTTAATAACAGGTTCGATTTTGGTGAGGAGTCATTCTGTTGGATGAATAATGGTATTGGGAACCTGCGATATTTACAAGAATATATAGGTAAAATATAAGTATGGAAACAGAAATTTAAGTATGATTTGAAGCCCAGAAGGACATTGGGACCTTCATTGGGATACTTAGCTTTGAATTATGTTCTGCACAAATGTCTCAGATAAATCGATATACAATGTTATAGGACCTTGTACCTTGGATGATTGAATGTCGAAGAGAACATCCAGGATAAAAGGGATAGTTGGTAGTATTAGGAAGACAGTTGGTAAGGTTAAAAAGAAGAGTGAGTATAGGATTTGGACCAAAAATTCTTTAGCAATAGGGTTTCGGGTAGAGAGTGAATATGAATGTCAGAACGTGTGAAGAATCAGTCACAATGATGAACTGGGGAAAATATGTAGGAAAGCAGATATCCATAGAGACATTAGGAAATCATGCAAAGTGTAAAGTGAGTGATAGGATTAGACATTTTCAATATGATTGAGTTTGAATATATAATCTTACTAAAAAACAAATATGTAGTCCCCAACAAGATTGACAAGTGGGAGCATTAGGCAACCTGGACATGGATGTTTTTGGTAATCCATGTTCATTTTCCATTTAGACTATGGTACAATCAGAAGTGTGATGTTTGCATTTTCTGACCAGAATATTACTGTGATAAAATGTATATGTGGATCAGGTAACATGAGTATTTCTTCCACCATTTCTTGGAGCCATATTTTGAAGATGTATAAATTAGTATTATGGGTAAAAATAGATATACCCTGTGTCTATGAATATAGAGATAATGCATGAATAGACCGTAGTGTGAATAAATAATATTACTTGTTCCAACTTTAAATAATGGATTAAATTGATATCTAAAAATATTCAGGAAATCTTACATTGATATACATACATTCATTTCAACCAGTTATACATCTAATGGTAATATTAGGGTTGTGGTTTATCCTGAAGTGTGTGTGAGTTTTGCTTCAAACCGATTATGGAAATCAAATATAATATTTTTGGAAAGAAGTCTCATGAAAAGACCAGTCAAGAAACATGGAGGAATACTTGTTTTCTGAAGCAGGAAGTGATTGACATTGAAACAAATGTCTACAAATTTGTGAATTTGTGGATAAAATATATATCCTATGATGTGCATAAACTGCAGAAATAGTAATGTACCAGTGTTGAATAAAAATGAAGGTCAAATTATATATAATGTCCCATAGGAGTCTACTTGCATTGATATTAAACTGGGTCAGTTACTCTAGAAATATTAGGATTTGTATGCAGCTTTAACTGAAGTTAGTTTTCAGTACTAGGAAACAAATATATATTTCAAGTTGATGAATAATTCTGAGAATAATCTTGTGAATAATCGATTATAAATCTAAATACATGAACATGAATAAATTTAGGGAGTGTATATAAGACACATATATTTCATATTTTGAAAAATCTGGAGAGTATATATATATATATATATATATATATATATATATATATATATATATATATACAAAACATACACACAGACTATAAAAGTAGCAATACATATGCTAATCGAAATTCATCATTAAATATATATAATTCACATATGCAAAAATAATTTTTTTACTGAACATGGATTTTTGTATAATGTTCTTCTATTAGGAAGCTCACCCATAGGTTGAATTTTCAGTTTCAACAGCGTTTAGGGGGAGGGATCTCTTCTCACAATTTGTATCTTCCAAGTCAGACAACACACAAAAATTAACCTGTGATACCAGGTAGGATTCTATATGTGCATATAAATATACATGTGCTGAGTAGTCTATAGAGAAAGGGAGACAGGAATTCACATATTTGTTAATTTTAGAAACACATGGAGAATTATTTTAACCAAAAATTGACAAGATTTATAACACCTACCCTTTATCATGTAAAAGGTAAGTCCAAATATACACCATGCCTCCACTGAACTGCATGTATTTCTATTTTGGTTTGGTTATTATTCCTCCATCATATTAGGATTAGTAGTCAGAGTCTATTAGGGTATGGGTTAGTGTCATGGTTTCAGTATTTTGATTGGAAAATAAGAAAATGAATCCAATGTGTATGCAAATATGCGCCACACAAAAATATTCCCACTCTCATCCAGAACAATGAATTGACATTACCTTCACCCAAAATAAGACACAATTACAGGAGAAGAGTTAGAAAATCTGTGAATACATATATGGAATGAAACATAATCAGGAGTTCACAACCTTGGAGGTGGTAGAGGAGTTTCCAAAAGTTAGGGTCAGGGTAAACACTCCACAAACATGGAGCTCTTCTGGCCTAAAAACTTCTTGAGAAACTGTCTCTGAGTTCGGGCACTTGAAATATATGTTGTTGTCAGGAGCTTTAGCTTCATTTGTAGTGAGACCATCAAAGATGGGTCTGCATCTATGTGACCTGGAGAACATGGTTTCTTTTTTTTTAATGAACATAAGGGAGCAGTGCTGAATTCTCTCTTTGTAGGTAAACTGTGGCCACTCGGGGCTAAGTGTCTCCCCCATGTGGACTGTGAAGCCATTTGGTCATCCTCCACTTTTTGTGGTGTTTCTTGCTGCTGCACTGGGAGTATGGTATTTACTTCACGAAATACAATGAGTTCAACTGGGACAAAATGCTAGAGGGAGTTCTGTCACGTGTGGTGGGTCAGTTTCTCCAGGAGAATGCACAAACAAATCTTCTATCCAACATAGCTTGTCCACTTGACCATAGCAACCTGTTTTTTAAAATTGACATTAAACCTCTCCATATAACGAGATGCCTTTACATATAAGGGTCTGCTGGCTACACTATTTCAGTCACAAGCCATTTGGAAGCCAATGAAAGATCCACATGACCCCACCACAGATGTTTTATCACATATCTGCACACCACTGCTCTAGGCCCAATAATCAGCAGGCTCCAACTTACTGTCATCTCTGTTCTACACCATTTTCATAAAACCAAGTCAATTAAGCCACTGTCTGGTACACTCATAATCAGAAACAGGGCATCCAAAGATTCTCCAGTGCCACCTTGTCATAGGAATTTCAAATATATCATGGTATTTATCTGGGATTAGGAAGATAGACCGTAGGATTAAAAAGAAGGGTGAGTAAAGGATTTGGACATTAAGTTCTGCTTCTCCAATTTGAGGCGTATTGTCATGCGTGGGCGACTCTCATGCCTGGCCTCCAAAAATCTCAACACAATTCATGGCAATACATCTCTAAGGTCATTTCCAAAACTCCGTTTCTAAGGGGAATCACACCAGAGTTCAAGCCCAGGTGGACCCATTCATCTCTTCCAACCGCCACACAAGTGACCACAATTAAAAACAAAACACTCCAACATGGCCCTCATTTTCTTCCATGTAGACACTCATCATAACCTCTTGCTAGAGGTTTCCATGAGGGACAGAGTCCAAGACAGTGTCCAAAATAAGCTCCCTTCCCCCTCATTTGCCTAAAGTCAGGGTGGCCTGGACACCCTTCCTGTGAACCAAGAGTGATCAAATAGGCCTGCCATTAATGCTGCTCTGCTTCTCAAATTTGAGGCCTACTGACTGTGGGGTTTAGATACTTTATGTGAATTGGAGTCATGAGAAAGCCCAAGAATCTCTGGACTGCCCTCTGCAGGGCTTTGAAGAACCCATTTGAGTGAGTCTAGGAGTTGGACCAAAAGTTCTTTAGCAATACGGTTTTGGTGAGAGAGTAAATGTAAATGTCAGCACATTTGAAGGGTCATTCCCTATGATGAACTGGAGAAAAGGTATTTGAAAGCAGATATCAATGGAGACATTAGGAAATCAGGCAAAGTACAAAGTGAGTGGTAGGATAAGACATTATTAACAGGGTTGAGTTTGAATATATAATCTTAGGAAGAAACAGATATGTAGTCACCAATAGGAATAATATTTGAGAGCATTAGGGAACCAGGACATGGATGTTGTTAGTAATACATGCTCACATTCAATTTAGGCTTTGGTACAGGCATAAGTGTGACCCTTGCATATTGTGTCAGGAATATTACTGTGATGAAATGTATATGTATATCAGGTGACTAGAATATTTTTTCCACCATTTCTGAAAGCAATATTTTAAAGACTTATACATTAGTATTGGGGATACAAATACGTAGACCCTGGGTCTATGAATATAGAGATGATGCCTTAATAGACCATACTGTGAATAAATAATATAACAGATTCCACTTTTAATATTTGATTGAATTGATATCTGAAAATACATAAGAAACTTTATGTTGATATACAATCATTCATTTCAAACAGCTATAGAACTAATGGTAATAATAGAGTTATGGTTTATCATGATGGGTGTGTGAGTTTTCCCCAAAAGTGATTATGGAAATCAAAAACAATGTGTTCGGAAAGAAGTCTCATGAAAAAACCAGTCAAGAATGCTGGAGGAATACATGTGTTCTGAAGCAGGAAGTGATTGAAAGTGAAACAAATGCCTATAAGTTTGCTAAATTGTGGAAGAAATATATATTGTATGATGTGCATAAAATGAAGAAAACTAATATACCAGTGTTGAATAAAAATGAACGTCAAAATAGACATCATGGAACATAGGAATCTACTTGCACTGATGTTAAACTGGGTAAGTTACTGTAGAAATATTAGTATTTGTATATACCATTCACTGAATTTAGTTTTCAGTACTAGGAAACAGATATGTAGTTCAGGTGGATGAATATTTCTGAGAATAATCTTGTGAAAAGTTGATTAGAAATCCAAATATATGAACATTAATGAATTTAGGAGTGTATAATAAGACACATATATTTAACATTTTGAAAAATCTGGAGATATATATATATATATATATATATATATATATATATATATATATATATATATATACAGACACACAAAACCCACACAGAGAAATTAAAAAGTAGCAATATATATGCCAATCAAAATTCATCGTGAAATTAATATCGTCCACATATCCAAAAATATTTATTTTACTGAACATGGATTTATATATAATGTTGTTCAACTAGGAAGCTCCCCCATAGGTTGAATTTTCTGTTCCAACAGCGATTAGGAGGAGTGATCTCTTCTCACAATTTGTATCTGTCAAGTTAGCCAACTCACAAGTATGTACGTGTGATACTAGGTAGGATTCAGTATGTGCATATACAAATACATGTGCTGAATAGGCTACAGAGAAAGGGAGACAGGAATTCACATATTTGTTAACTTTAAAAACACACGGAGAACTACTTCAATTAAAAATTGACTAGATTTATAACTCCAAACCTATATATTGCAAAAGGCAAGCCCAACTATACACCACCCCTCCTCTGAACTGCTTGTATTTCTATTCTGTTTGAGTTATTTTTCTCCATCACATTAGGATTAGTAGTCAGAGTCTAGTAGGCTATGGGTTAGTGTCAGGGAATCAGTATTTCGAATGGAAAATTGGAAAATGAACACAATGTGTATGAAAATATGTGCTACACAAAAATCTTCCCTATCTCTTCCAGAAAAATGTATTATAATTAACTCCGCCCCAAGTAATACACAATTAGAGGAGAAGAGTTAGAAAATCTGTGAATACATATCTGGAATAAAATATGCTCAGGAGTTCACAACCTTGGAGGTGTTAGAGGAGTTTCCCAAAGTAAGGGGCACGGTAAACATTCCACAAACGTGGAGCTCTGGTGCCCTAAAGACTTCTTGGGAAACTGCCTATGTGGTTGGGCACTTGAAATATATATTGTTGTCAGGAGCTTTTGCTTTCTTTCTAGTGAGACCATCAAAGCTGGGTCTGCATCTATGTGACCTGGAGGACATGGATTCTTATTTTCCAATGTGCATGAGGCAGCAGTGCTGAATTCTCTCTTTGTAGGTAAATTGTGGCCATTGTGGGCTAAGTGTCTCCCTGTGGGGACTGTGAAGCCATTTGGTCATCCTCCAATTTTCATGGTGTTTCTTGGCTGCTGCAGTGGGACTTTGGTATTTGCTTCACGATATACAAGGAGTTCAAATGGGAAACAGTGCTGGAGGGAGTTCTGTCTTGTGCGGTGCGTCAGGGTTCTCAGGAGAATGCACCAAGCAGGCTTCTATTCCTCATAGCTTGCCCCCTTGTCCATAGCAACCTGGTTCTGAACATTGCCCTGAAACCTCTCCATATAACAATATGCCTTTTCATAGAACATTCAGCTGGCTGCACCATGTCAGTAACAAGCCATTTGGAAGCTAATGGCAGATTGACATGGGCCCACACAGATGTCTTATCATACACCTTCCCACCTCTGCTCTAGGCCCACCACTCAGTAGGCTCCAACTTACTGGTATCTCTGTTCTACACCATTTTTATGAATCCCAGTCAATCAAGGCACTGCCTGATACATTCATGAATGACGTAGGACATCCAAAGGTTCCCAGTGCGACCAGGTCATGGGAAATTCAAAAATTTCATGGTATTTATCTAGGCATTTTTCAAGGATGAAGTTGGAGGCACTGTGGGTTTTAATTCATTCGGGAACCATTAAATGGTGAGGATGCTCATTTCAATGAACGCTACGGTGAACTCTCACAGGCAAGGCTTTCCAAAGAGTGGCCAAAAGGTCACATGAAGCCAGGCTCATTGAGGTCTACAATTTGAGGTCCTTGTTTGTTTTGATTCTCAACTATGGCTGACATGCCTTTAAGAATAAAATCATGTGATATCCTGGCTGAGATTCCCAGTGCTCTGTGGAAAGGCACCCTGGGCCTATATCTCAGTTTCCATGGGCGACTCTCATGCGTGTCCTCCTAAAATCCCAACACAAGTCATGGCAATACTTCTCTGAGGTCAGTTTCAGAACTCAGTCTCTAAGGGGAATCACACCAGTGTTCAAGCCCAGGTGGACCCAGTCACCTCTTCCAACCGCCACACAAATGAAAACAATTGAAACCAAAAAAATCCCACATGCCCCTCATTTTCTTCCATATAGACAATGAACTTAACCTCTTGCTAGAGGTTTCCATGAGGAGCACAGTACAAGACAGTATCCAAAATAAGCTCCCTTGCCCCTCGTTTGCCTAAAGTTTGAGTGGCCTGGACACCCTTCCTGTGAAACAGGAGTGATCCAATAGGCCTGCATTTAATACTGCTCCACTTCTCCAATTTGAGGCCTACTGACTCTGGGGTTTAGACTATTTATGTGTATTGGTCTCATGATAAAATCCAAGCACCAATGGGCTAGCCTCTGCAGGGCTTTAAAGAACTCATTAGACCCAAAGGATCCTTATTCTCACTTGATGGAGGTCAGGAACCTTACAGAGGAAGACAAGAGAATTCACCCACAATGAGTGCTCTTTTGGCCATTTTGGTGTTGGATGCATACATGGGATCTTTCCTTAAATCCATCAGGTGCTGACAATCTAAGCCACAGCCTCACACAGGGCCAAGAGCCTGATTTAGACACATCCCTTTCCAAAGCAATTAAGCAAAGAGACACAGGTGATGCCCATTCATTTCCATTTGAAAACGGTTTTCTTCATTCTTCACAAACGGGTTGGCCTGAGGCAAAGTCCTTCCTGATTCAGGGGAAAAGAACAATTGTTAAGCAAAAGGCCCAACCATGGTTTCTCCACTGAGATGTTAGTAGTCACACTGATATCTGAGTTTTCTGAGATGCTCGCCATTCCCTTCAGCTATCCAGTATATGGCCATGTGACAGAGCTTGGTGGTGGTACATATCTTGGACACAAAAACCATGAGTCTATTCTGGAGAGTGGCCAGAATTCAGGAAGAAAACTGGAACTTAGGAAGATAGCAGGTTTTACCCATTGATTATGCAAGCCCTGGTCCATTCATTAATTGGGCAGGATGAATGCTCGGAAGCTTTCTAATAGACAGGACACATCCATTGATGCATTCTTTTTTCTAATGTCTACAACCACGAACACAGTGAGATACACAGACATAGAAACACACGCCCTGTGAAACGACTTAGTAGAAACATTTCACTCCAAACCACAAAACCGTCTTTCCTACCTATTCTCAGAACATGAGACAAAACCACAAACCCACACCAACACCCAATAAGCCACCTGCTTCCCTCAAGTAGGTCTGTGACTATCCAGAGTGTCCTCTGATTTCTGGACCATACTATGTTCTCCCAAAATGGCCTGTCCTTTATCAGATCTGGTCTCTTGGCCAACTCTGTGAAGTTGTCAGGAGCTACCGGTGAGCCACTACCTGCTTTCTCAGGAATGGCCCCTCTTCAGAGCTTTTCTGGTATTTGGCCATTCTCACATCAGTAGGTACCAAGAAAGACTGACTCTGTCCTTGGTAAATCCAAACAAGTGAGCCCACAGGGACTGGGACTGAGACTGGCTTGGATGCCTGGCTTCCTGGATCCCATGTTCAGAGAGTTCCATCACCAAGGAAGTGAGGTGAGGTCACTTCCTTCGGAAACTGAATGAGTTCACTGGCTTGGCAACCACTTTGTCCTAACAGTTGCTTCCAAGGGTCAAATGAGATGGTGGCTGCCCCAACTTCCTGTGACACTTTCACAAGTTAGATTGGTATATCAACCATAGGAACCCGGGAACAGCTCTCCACAGAGGCCTGGTTTGGTCCATCTTCTCTACATTAGGACGAGAGAGGCTGATTTGGACACAACCCTTCATCTTGGCCAGGTTGTTTGTCATGTAAGATGACTTTTACTCTCCCAGGTCCTTCATAGCTGCCTACGTCTTCTCCAGAGATCATTTCTGCATGGACCTTTGAGATTCTCAGCAGTTGGAAGATCCACTACATTCCTGTATTGTAAGACTAACTCTGTCCCTCCTCTCTTTAATGTTAGATTGAGGGAAAAGTGTACGGTTAGGGTTAATAACATTTTCGATTTGGGTTATGAATCATTCTGCTGGATGAATAATGGTATTGGGAACCTGTGATATGTATGAGAATATATAGGTGAAATATATGTATGAAAACAGAAATCTAGGTAAGATTTGAAGCCCAGAAGAGAATTGGGCCCTTGATTGGGATACTTAGCTTTGAATTAGGTTCTGCACAGATGCGTCAGATTAATCAATATTAAATGGCCCAGGACCTTGTACCTTGAATGATTGAATGTAGAAGAGAACATCCAGTCAAAAAGGGATAGTCGGTAGTGAAAGGTTAATAAAATAGGTACTTGTCACTTCCTGTTTTTCTGTATGCTTAACAAAACACTTTTGAAATCTTGAGAACTCTTTGCTAATCTTGTTCTCAGAATGTGCTCTCCCCAACTGCCAAACTGCAGAATGTACTCCCTCACCCATGTGCACGCAAACTGCCCACTCACCCGGACCCATCAATAAACTTTCCTCCCTGCCCTCTCCAAGAAAATTATATAAACTCTGCTTAAGGTGTTCTCAGGGCTCTCATCTCTTTTCAATTGAGCTCTGAGCCGCAGCATGCTGGACCCCCAATTAACCCTTTGCTGTTGCATGTGACAATCTCTTTGTGGTCTCTTCCTCCGAGGCTCGCCCGACCTTTTCATATGGAGGTTCCACTGAAATTCAGCAGCGGCGGATGAGAGACCCCATGTGTCGTGGCTTTCACTGTTTGTGTATCTTTCATTATGGGACAGAGCACTTCAATGCCTCTGTCCCTGACCATTGATCACTGGACCAAAGTCCACTTAAGGGCTCAGAATCTTTTTTATTTAGTAAAACACTGGACCTGGAAGACGCTCTGTGCCTCAGAATGGCCCACCTTTGGAGTCGGATGGCCTCTAGAAGGATCTTTCTACTTCCCACTAATTCGAAATGTCAGAGATAATTGTCTTTTAGCCAGGGCTACATAGCCATCTGGATCAACAGTCATATATCTTAACTTTGCAGGACCTCTGCAAATCTCCTCCTCCATGGGTGAAGCCTTTCCTTACCGCTGCCCCCACTCCTACTCCTTCCCCCATGATCTCTCAAACCCTCTGCTCTTCTTCCTTCTCCACCCACTGTTCTCCCTGAGTCACAAGATTTGACTCTACTGGATTCTCCTCCCCCTCCTTATCCCCTGCCCTCTTCCCCCAACCCCCAACACCCTCTAAGTGATTCCCCTGCTGCTGACTAAGCCTCTCTGCAATTGGAGGAGCACAGCGCCCTCCAGATAGCTCCCCAGTGGCACACACAGCCCTTCTTTCCCTTGAGGAAGCTGGCCCGGCTATAGAAACTCGCCAGCGGCGAAAGGTTGAAAACCCTGGAACTCCCATGATGCTCCCCCTCCATCCCTATGGGCCAATGATTGACGACGGCCATGGGGGAAAAAATGCAAGCCTACCAGTTTTGGCCATTCTCCTCTTCAGATGTACATAATTGGAAATATAACAATCCCCCTTTTTCTGAGGACCCCACCTGGCACACAGGTCTGGTTGAGTCATTGATGTTTTCACACTAGCCTACTTGGGATGACTGCCAACAACTCATAGGGACTGTCTTCATGACAGGGGATCAAAATAGAATACTCCTGGAAGCTGGAAAAAAATATCCTCTGACCAGATGCATGACTGACACAACTTCCCAAGATAATCAAAGCCAGCTTTCTTTTGAACCAACCCAACTGTGGCCCCAAAATCTTTGAAGGTAGGGAGCATCTGTTCACTTATCACCGGGCTCTAATAGTGGGTTTCCGTGCGGCCACTAGGCAACCAACTAATTAGGCCAAGGTAAGAGAGATTATTCAAGGGCCTGAAGAACCTCTCTCTATGATTCTAGAGAGAATTATGGAGGCATATAGAAGATATACTCCTTTCAATCCTCAGGCAGAGGATCAAAAGGCATCTGTCACAATGGCCTTTATTGGGCAAGCTGCTGCGGATATTAAAAGAAAGTTAAAATGCTTAGATGGATTACAAGATATTACTTTGAGAGATTTAGTCAGAGAAGCCGAGAAGGTATACTTTAAGAGAGAAACTGAGGAAGAGAAGGGAGCCATGGGAGGATAAAAGAAACAAAAGACAGACTTAGTCGCTGACTAAGGTCGTGGTCACAACAACAAATAGGCCAGAAATTAAGAAACAGGGAGACAGGAAGGAATACCTGGGCCCACGCCAGAGGCCACTCCTTGCCTCAGATCACTGTGCCTACTGTAAAGAAAAAGGACACTGGGCCAAAGAGTGCCCTAGAAAGAGACAGCCACTCCAGCCAGCCATTCTGACTCTTGAGAATGGCTCCGAAAGTTAGGGCTCACATCCCTTCCCCGAGCTCAGGGTAACTTTTGAAGTGTAGGGGACCCCAGTAAACTTTGAAGTGGATACAGGGGCAATATACTCAGCCCTTAAGGCCCCATTGGGCCATCTATCAAATAAAAGGTCTCTAGTTAAAAGGGGCAAAAGGCAGTAAGTATCGGGCTTGGACAACTAAGAGGACCATGGACCTGGGAAAAGGAAAATCCATCAATCCTTCCTAGTAATCGCAGAATGCCTGGCCCCATTGATGGGCAGAGATCTGCTCACCAAGCTCTGGGCCAAAATAACTTTTAACCCTGAAGGCAACCAAGTGGGATTTCTAAATCCTTCAGTAAAAACTCCTATAGTCATGGCTCTAACTATGTCAGTAGTATATGTACATCATCTCACTCAACTTGGTTCAAAGAAACTGCAGGCATTCCTGAAGGATCAAGAACAGAGTTTTCCACTAACCAAATCACGGCAAAAGGACTGAATAGGTAACAAAAGCCTGTCGGGTCTATCAATTGGTTAATGCTTACCCTTCCAAGCTTCCTGGAGGAAAACACCTAGGAGGAAAAAGACCAGGATAATTCTGGGAAGTGAACTTTACTGAAATTAAGCATGCAAGGTATGGACTTAAATATATCCTAGTCTTTGTAGATACATTTTCAGGATGGATTGAAGCCTTCCCCACCAAAAAAAAAGAAAAGAAAGAAAGAAACAGCACAAATGGTGGTCAAAAAGATCCTGGAAGATTTTTTTCCAAGATACGACCTGCCTAAGGTAACAGGGTCTGATAATGGACCTGCATTCGTGACCCAGGTACATTAGGGGTTAGCCAGTACCCTGGGGATTACATTGTGCTTATAGACCACAGAGTTCAGGACAGTTAGAATGAATGAATAGAACCATTAAAGAGACCTTAATGAAATTAAGCTTAGAGACCGGCATAAAAGATTGGACAATGCTTCTGCCTTAAGCAATGTTTCATGCAAGAAATTCTCCCTCTGTTTCTTTGTGTAACCTCACCCACTATGAAATTCCCTATGGGGCCCCTATTCCAGTGAGGGACCTAACCCCAACTCTAAGACCTAATGATCCCTTCCACACCCCCTTGCTTGACAGACTTAAAGCTCCTGAAAGAACTCAGTGATACCTGTGAAAACAGCTGGCCACTGCCTACCAACCTGGAGATGAGGGGATTCCACATCAATATCAAGTAAGAGACTTTGTCTATGTAAGACAACATCATGTGTCATCCCTGGAAACCCACTGGAAAGGACCATACCAGGTGCTACTTATAAAACCTACAGTGGTAAAGGTAGACAGAATCACTACCTGGATCCAGGCCTCTCATCTCAAGCCTGCACCCTGTCCAGACTCTGCCTGGAAACTGGAAAAGACTGGTAACCCTTTCAAATTGTGTATTCGCCAGGTGGATGAGGCTATAGAGTCTCCCCTTGACCACCAGTAGTCCTAACCCTCATCAGCCCTTTCAGCAGCGATGGCTGGTCACAAATCCTACTGGACAAGAAGTATAATCTATCTCACATATAGCCCACTTTGGGACCTGGTGGCCATTTCTCCACCCAGACATTTGTTAGCTGGCTATAGGTCTTTCCTATTAGGATATCCCTGATGAAGAGGATCCCACTAAAATTCCATTAAATACCTTCCGTACCATAGATAATGGAAACAAACATTATGGATGTAAGGACAGATAAACCAGGTGCAGGTTGGCTAGCCTAGATTACTATGTTTGCCCGGCAGACAATCAAAGCCACAAACAGCAACAGCTGTGTGGGGGAAAAGCCAATTTCTTCTGTAAGTCATGGGCATGTGAGCATACAGGGGCTGCCTGATGGAACCCGAACTCCTCATCAAATTCTGTACACAGCATTGGCCATATGACCAATTAGATAACCAAAACCCATGGCCCCCAGAGGGGTCTCTAGATCGTCAAATACTGCCTGACCTTTTTAACTTCTGCAAGTGCTCAAAAGGGTAAAAGGAGATTCCCCTATGTGGTGGCCTTTTCCCTCCTTCGCTCACATCCTGAACTATGCTTCTCCAATAGATCCTCACCCTCAGCCTTCTTCTCCAGACTATCTGCTGTCACTCCAAACTCAGCAATCTGATTTCTTCCCTTCAGTTGCTAGATCAAAAACCCAAACCAACACCGGTTCTCAGACCATTGGCCCCTGGCTGAGAAGCAGGTACTGAGGTACCCCTCCACCGACTCACTTCTCTCTTCTCTTGTCACTGCCTGCACTGGGTCCCACCAGGTCCTCTTACCAGCTAACCCATAGGTCAAACCAGCTGAGGAGAGCCCTCAGACCCCTATCCAAATGTAATTAAAATGGCCTTTAAAGTTGCTTTTTCATCACTGAAAACAGGTTACTAAAAATTTAAAGTCCCTCACAGGCTTTGTGGATACTCACTCCCTTCTTCCCCTCTGCTCTACCTGTAAAACTGCTCAAGTTTTGTTGCTAGGAATATCCCAAACCCCTTTCCCATTATTCTTTTACATCTCTTCTTTCTCATTCTCACATCCATGAAGCTGTTCTAAGCCCCGACTTCTCCATCTCCCCCCTCTGTACCAGGCCTACAGAAAAGTTTTAACTGACCTTCTCCAGGAGCCTTCACCATGGCTGACTTTAGGACTTTCAGCAAAAAAAGTCCCTATAAACGATTTCAGTGTAGATAACCTTCCTCTTTTAATGTTGCCCTGTTCCACTTGGCCACTGGCTAAAAAAAATCAGCACTCCTAAGCTAGACACCCCCTTACTAGTTTTTCACAAAATATGTGAACAATTCCTCTGGCCTTGAGCTGGGGCTTCACAGAGATGGCAACATTTCTAAGATAAAGAAGTTACCATCTGGGCTCCATGGTAACAGCTGGCAGGGGAAAAAAAAGAATGGAAAGTGAAAGCTCTCCCCCACCCAGTTGTCCTTGAAAAGTTAACTTGCCCAGAACAGAGAAAAAAAAACAGAAACAAAAACAGCTTTTTGTGAACTTCTGCAGAGTGTGATCTTCTGAGCCACTTCTCTTACATGTTGGGTACAAAATTCTGAAACTACCTAAACTTGGAATTCAGAAGATTAATTGATTACAACTGAAGCAATGCCCTATGAATCTGGGTGCAACCAAATAGGTCTGTATCACTGTCTTTGATGCTCTCTTAGGTGCCTTGCCTTGTCCATCCCTACAACAGTATAATTCTATATACTAAAACATTGTTGATGTTTTCATGAAATGGAAAACGGATGTGATTAATTGTGTAATGATGCAGATGTTACCCAGAATGCTCTATCATGACGCATGTTCATTTGAATATCAAATAGGTGGGGCATACAACCCTGTTTCACTGGGAACATATATCCCTCACTTTAGCCATCCTATAAAGAATAGGAGTTGCCACAAGGGTGGGCACAGGAACCACTGCCCTGGTCCATGGGACACAACAAATGACCCAGTTAGAAGCAGAAATAGACCAAAACTTAAATATATTAGAAACCTCCATAACAGCTTTGCAGAAATATTTAACCTCTCTCTCTGAAGTTCTTTTACAGAACAGTTGAGGGTTGGACCTCCTCTTCATGAAAGAAAGGGACCTTTGTGCTCCATTGAGGGAAGAATGTTGTGTTTATTCCGACCATACTGGAGTTGTGAAAAAAATTATGAGTAATTTAAAAAGACACCTTGAAGAGCATCAATGAGAGAGAGAGGCCCAAAAAGGTTGGTTTGAGTCTTGGTTCACATAGTCTTCTGTTTGACTACGTTTTTATCAACCCTGGCCTGTCCAATAATAATCTCCATATTATTGCTAACTATAAAACCTTGTTTGCTCAACCATGTAATTTCTTTTCTCCAAGCTCAAATTGGACAAGTTAAAATTATGGTAATACCTCACTAGCAGACATAGAATATGACACCCCCCAATGATCACTTTTATGATTAAAAGTAGCAAGAAGAAGAAATGGGGAATGAAAGGTTAATAAAATAGGTACTTGTCACTTCCTGTTTTTCTGTATGCTTAACAAAACACTGTTGAAATCTTGAGAACTGTTTGCTAATCTTTTTCCCAGAATGTCATGTTCCCAACTGCCAAACTGCAGAATGTACTCTCTCACCCGGTTGAACGCAAACCACCCACTCACCCTGACCCATCAATAAACTTCGCTCCCTGCCCTCCCCAAGGAAAGTATATAAGCTCTGCTTAAGCTCTTCTCAGGGCTCTCTGCTCTATTCAAGTGAGCTCTGATCCCCTGCATGCTGGACCCCCAATAAACCCTTTGCTGTTGCATGAGATAATCTTTTGGTGGTCTCTTTCTCCGAAGCTCGCCCAATGTTTACTTGGATGATTGAATGTAGAAGAGAACATCCAGTCCAAAGGGATAGTCGGTAGGTTTAGGAAGATCATCGTTAGGTTTATGAAGAAGAGTGAGAATAGGTTTTGGAAAAAAAAATGTTCTTTAGCAATAGGGTTTCTTTAAGAGTGTGAATGTAAATGCCAGCCCATGTGACGAGTCAGTCACAATGGTGAACCAGAGAAAATATGTAGGAAAACAGATATCAACAGAGACATTACAAAATCAGACAAAGTATAAAGTGGGTGATAGGATTAGACATTTTCAACAGGGTTGAATTTGAATATATGATCTTAGGAAGAAAACAATATGTAGTCACCAATTGGATTGATATTTGAGAGCATTAGGCAACCTGGAAATGGCTGTGTTTATTAATCCATGTTCACTTTCAATTTAGGCTTTGGTACAATAATAAGTGTGACCTTTGCATTTTGTGTCCAGAATATTACTGTGATAAAATGTATATGTAGATCAGGTGACATGAGTAATTCTTCCACCATTTCTGGGAGCAATATTTTGAAGATGAATAAGTTAGTATTGGTGGTACAAAGAGGTGTACCCTGTGTCTATTAATATAGAGATAATGCATGAATAGACCACACTGTGAATACATAATATAACTGGTTCCACTTTAAATAATGCATTGTATTCATATGTTAAAATATATAAGAAATCTTATATTGATATACGTACATTCATTCAAACTAGTTATACATCTATTGGTCAAATTAAGGTTATGGTTTATCATGAAAGGTGTGTGAGTTTTGCTTCAAGAATGATTATGGAAATCGAAAATAATGTGTTTGGAAAGAAGTCTCATGAAAAGACCAGTCAAGAAACATGGAAGAATACATGTGTTCTGAAGCAGGAAGTGATTGAAAGTGAAACAAATGCCTCTAAATTAGCGAACTTGGGGATGAAATATAAATCATATCATGTGCATAAATTGAAGAAATAGTAATGTACCAGTTTTGAATAAAAATGAACTTCAAAATGCACATCATGTCCCATAGGAATCAATTTGCATTGATGTTAACCTTGGTCAGTTACTGTATTAATATTAGGGTTTGTATGCACCATTCACTGAAGATAGTTTTCAGTACTAGGAAACAAATATGTATTTCAGGTGGATGAATATTTCTGAGGATAATCTTGTGAAAAGTTGATTATAAATCTACATATATGAATATGTATGATTTTAGGGAATGTATAATAAGACACATGTATTTCATATTTTGAAAAATCTGGAGATTCTGTATATATATATATATATATATATATATATATATATATATATATATATATATATATATTATACACACACACACACTCACACACACACACACAGACATTAAAAAGTAGAAATATATATGCCAATCAAAATTCACCATGAAATATATATCATCCACTGATCCAAAAATACTCATTTTACTGAACATGGATTTATGTATAGTGTTGTTCAACTACGAATCTCACCAAGAGGTCGAATTTTCACTTCCAACAGCGTTTAGGAGAAGTGATCTCTTCTCACAATGTGTATCTGCCAAGTCAGCCACCTCACAAGAATGTACTTTTTGTACCTTGTAGGATTCTATATGTGCATATAAAAATACATGTGCAAATTGCCTACAGAGAAAGGGAGACAGGAATTCACTTATTTGTTAACTATAAAATTACATGGAGAACAATTTCAACAAAAAAATTGACTAGATTTATATCTCCTACACTATATAATGCAAAAGGCAAATTCAACTATACACCATGCCTCCTCTGAACTGCTTGTATTTATATTCTGTTTGGATTATTTTTCTCCATCATATTAGGATAAGTAGTCAGAGACTTATGGGCTATGGGTTAGTGTCAGGGATTCAGTATTTCGAATGGAAAATTGGAAAAAGTATCCAATGTGTTTGTAAATATGTGCTACGAAAAATTATCCCACTCTCATCCAGAACAATGCCTTGACATTACCTTCGCCCCAAGTAAGACACAATTAGAGGAGTAGAGTTCGAAAATCGTTGAATACATATATGGAACGGAATATGCTCAGTTGTTCACAAACTTGGAGGTAGAGTTTACAATAGTGAAGAACAGGGTAAACCCTCCACAAAAATGGAGCTTTGCTGGCCTAAAAAATTCTTGAGAAACTCCATCTGTGATTGGGCACTTGAAATATATGTTGTTTTCAGGAGCTTTGTCGTCCTTTGTAGTGAGACCATTGAAGCTGGTTCTGCATCTATGTGACCTGAAGGACATTGTTTCTTATTTTTCAATGAACATGATGCAGCAGTGCTGAATTCTTTCTTTGTAGGTAAACTGTGGCCACTGGGGGCTAAGTGTCTCCCTGTGGGGACTGTGAAACCATTTGGTCATTTTCCACTTTTTGTGGTGTTTCTTGTGGCTGCATTGGTAGTTTGGTATTTGCTTCACGAAATACAGGGAGTTCAACTGGGACACAGTGCTAGAGGGAGTTCTTTCAGGTGTGGTGGGTCAGGGTCTGCAGGAGAATGAACCAACTAGGCATCTATCCCACATAGCTTGCCCCCTTGAACTTAGCAACCTGATTCTGAACATTGCCCTAAAAACTCTCCATATAACAAGATGCATTTCCATATAAGGGTCTGCTGGCTACACTATGTCAGTCACAAGCCATTTGGAATCCAATGGCAGATTCACATGAGCCCACCGCAGATGTTTTATCACACACCTGCACACCACTGCTCTAGGCCCACTACTCAGCAGTCTCCAACTTACTGGCATCACAATTCTACACGATTTTCATCAAACCCAGTCAATCTAGTCACTGTATGATATACTCATGATCAGCAACAGGACATTCAAAGTTTCACCAGTGCTAACTCGTCATGGGAATTTCAAACATTTCAGGGTATTTATCTAGCCATTTTTCAAGGATGAAGTTGGAGGCACTGTGGGTTTCAGTTCATTCAGGAACCATTAAATGGTGAGGAAGCTCATTTCAATAAAATCTCCGGAGAACTCTCACAGGCAAGGCTCCCCAAAGAGTGGCCAAAACGTCACATGAAGCCAGGCCCATTGAGGTCTACAATGTGAGGTTCATGTGTGTTTTGACTCTCAACTATGGATGCCAAGTTTTTCAGAATAAAATCATGTGATATCCTGGCTGATATCCCCAGTGCTCTGTGAAAAACCAACCTCGGCCTAGATTTCAGATTCCAAGGGTGACTATCATGTGTGGCCTCTAAATCCCAACACAATTCATCGCAATACTTCACTGAGGTCAGTTCCAGAAACAGTCCATAATCAGAATCACACAAGACTTCAATCCCTGGTGGACCCAGTCATCTCTTCCAAGTGCCACACAAATGAGCAGTATTATAACCAAAATACTCCCACATGGCCCTCATTTGCTTTTATATAGACACTCATCATAACCTCTGGCTGGAGGTTTCCATGAGTGGCGCAGCTCAAGACAGTGTCCAAAATAAGCTCCCTTGCCCCTCATTTGCCTAAAGTCAGGGTGGCCTGGACACCCTTCCTGTGAACGAGGATTGATCAAATAAGCCTGACATTAATACTGCTCTGCTTCTACTATTTGAGGCCTACTGACTGTCAGGTATAGATTCTTTATGTGATTTGTAGTCATGAGAAAGCACTAGCACATCTGCAGGGCTTTGAAGAACTCATTTGACCTAAGGGTCCCTATTCACACTTGATGGAGGTTAGGAACCTAACAGAGGAAGGTGAGAGACTTCATCCACAATGACTGGTCTTTTTGAATTTTGGTTATGGTTGCACACATGGGATCTTTCCTTACATCCATCAGGTGCTGACAATCTAAGCCACAGCCTCACACAGGGACAAGAGCCTTATACAGACACATCCCTCTCCAAAGCAATTAAGTAAAGAGCCACAGGTGATGCCCATTCAATTCCATTTGAATACTGTTTTCTTCAGGCTTCACAAAGCCTGAAGAAAACAGTATTCTGGTAGCCTGAGCCAAAGACCTTCCTTATATTCAGGGTGACAGAAAAATAGGTAAGCAAATGGCCCAAAGCAGGGTTTCTCCACTGAGACTTTCCTGGTCACACTGATATCTGAGTTTTCTGAGATGCTCCCATTCCCTTCAGCTATCCAGTACATGGCCATATGACAGAGCTTGGAGGTGGTACATATCTTGGACATAAAACCATGAGCCTATTCTGGAGAATTCAGGAAGAAAACAGGAACTTAAGAAGATAGTAGGTTTTGCCCATTGATAAGGCTAGCCACAGTCCATTCATAAATTGGCAGGATGAATGCTGGGAAGCTTTCTACTAGACAGGACACATCCATTGATGCATTCTCTTTTCTAATACTACAACCACGGACAGAGTGGGATACACAGAAATAGAAACACTCACCTTGTCAAAGGACATACTAGAAACGGTCCACTACAAACCAAACAAACCACCTTTCCTACCTATTCTCAGAACATGAGACAAACCAGAAATTCACATCCACACCCACAAAGGCTCCTCCTTCCCGTATGTAGGTCTGTGACTGTCCGGAGTGTCCTCTAACTGGTGAGCCATACTATGTTTCCCTAAAATGGATTGTGCTGTCTCAGCTCTGGTCTCCTTGGCCAACTCTGTGAAGTTGTCAGAAGCCAGTGGTGAGCTACTACCTGCTTTTTCAGGAAAGGCCCCTCTTCTTAGCTTTCCTGTCTTTTGGCCATCCTGACATCAGTAGGTACCAAGAAAGACAGACTCTGTCCTTGGTAAATCCAAAAAAGTGAGACAACTGGGACTGGGACTGGGACTGGTTGTGCTTGCCTGGCTTTCTGAGTCCCACGTTTAGAGAGTTCCATCACCCAGGACGTTATGTGAGGTAACCTCAATCAGGAAGTGAATGAAGTCACTGCCTTGGCAACCACTTTGTCCTAAGAGTTGCTTCCAAGGGTCCTATGAGATGGAGGGTGCCCCTACTTCCTGTGACATTTTCACACGGTAGAATGGTATATCAACCATAGGCACCCGAGAACAGCTCTCCACACAGGCCTGGTTTGGTCAATCTTCTCTACATTAAGATGAAAGAGGCTGATAAAGACACATCTCTTCATCCTGACCAGGTTGTATACCATGGAAGTTGAGTTTTCCTCCCTCAGGTCCTTCATAGCTGCCTACAACTTCTCAAGAAATTATTTCTGCATGGTCCTATGAGGATCTCAGCAGGTGGAAGATCCTCTACATTCCTGTATTCTAATACCAACTCTGTCCCTGATGTTCTGTAAAGTTAGATTGAGGGAACAGTGTATGGTTAGGGTAATAACAGGTTTGATTTGGGTTAGGAATCATTCTGCTGGATGAATAATGGTATTGGGAACCTGTGATATTTACAAGAATATATAGATGAAATATAAGTATAAAAACAGAAACCAAGGTAAGATTTGAAGCCCAGAAGAGCATTGGGCCCTTGATTGGGATATTTAGCTTTTAAATATCTTCTGAAAAGATGTCTCAGATAAATCCATATACAATGGCATAGGACCTTGAAAATTAGATGATTGAATGTAGAAGAAAACATCCACTCATATAGGCATACTTGGTAGGATTAGGAAGATAGTCAGTAGGTTTAGGAAGAAAAGTGAGTATAGGATTTGGACCAAAAGTTCTTTAGCAATAGGGTTTGCAGTAGAGAGTGAATGTAAATGTCACCACATGTGAAGAGTCAGACACAATGAGAAACTGGGGAAAATATATAGGGAAGCAGATATCAATGGAGATATTAAGAAATCAGGCAACGTATAAATGAGTGATAGGATTATACATTTTCAACAGGGTAGAGGTTGAGTATAAAATCTTAGAAAGAAACAAATATTTAGTCACCAATAGAATTGACATTTGAGAGCATTTGGCAATCTGGACATGGATATTGTTAGTAATCCATGCACACTTTCCATTTAGGCTATGGCACAGTCATAAGTGAGAACTTTGCATTTTGTTTCCAGAATATTACTGTGATAAAGTGCATATGTAGATCAGGTGACATGAGTATTTCTTCCACCATTTCTGTGAGCAATATTTTGAAGGTGTATAAATTAGTATTGGGTGTACAAATAGGTGTTCCCTGTGTCTAGGAATATAGATAAAATAAATGAATAGACCATACTGCGAATGAATAATATTACTGGTTCCATCTTTAAATATTGGATTGAATTGATATTTGCAAATATACAAGAAATCTTATATTCAGATACATACATTCATTACAACCATTTATACATCTAATGATAATATTAGGTTTATGGTTTATCATGAAGAGTGTGTGAGTTTTGCTTTAAAAGTGATTATTGAAATCTAAAATAAAAAGAAGTATCATGAAAAGACCAGTCAAAAAACATAGAGGAATACTTGTGTACTGAAGCAAGAAGTGAGTGAAAGTGAAACAAAAGCCTATCAATTTGCAAAATTGTGAATGAAATATGTATCTTATGATGTGCATAAACTGAAGAAATAGTCATGTAACAGTGTTGAATAAAAATGAAGGTCAAAATACACATCATGTCCCATAGGAATCTACTTGCATTGATGTTAAAGTGGGTCAGTTACTGTAGAAAAATTAGGACTTCTATGCACCATTGACTGAATTTTGATTTCAGTACTAGGATACTATATGTATTTAAGGTGGATGAATATTTCTGAAAATAACTTTGTGAACATTTGGTTATAAATCCACATTCATGAATATGAATGCATTTAGGGATTGTATAATAAGACACATATATTTTATATTCTGAAAAATCTGGAGAGTGTGTATATATATATATATATATATATATATATATATATATATATATATATATATATTAAAAGGTAGCAATATATATGCCAATCGAAATTCATCATGAAATATATATCATCCACAGATCCAAAAATATCCATTTTACTGAACATGGATTTATGTATTATATTGTTCAAATAGGAAGCTCACCCATTGTTTTAATTTTCAGTTCCAACAACGTTTAGGAGGAGTGACCTCTTCTAAAAATTTGTATCTGCCAAGTCAGCCACCTAACAAAAATGTACATGTGATACCAGGTAGGATTCTATATGTACATACAAAAATACATGTGCTGAATAGGCTACAGATAAAGGGAGATAGGAATTCACATATTTGTTAACTACAAAACACATGGAGAACTATTTCAATTTAAAATTGACTAGATTTATAACACCTACCCTTTACCATGCAAAAGGTAAATCCAACTATACACCATGCCTCTCTAAACTGCTTGTATTTCTATTCTGTTTGGGTTATTTTTCTCCATCACTTTAGGATTGCTTCAATCTGGCTGGGCACAATTCAGGAGCCACTTGTCAAAAGAAACTAACCTTACTTTTAGAACCACACATGACTAAAAAATAGCTCCTCGGGAAAAACCCTCAGAGCCCAACTGCCACTACTGGCTTCCCACAAGCTCTCAACCTCCACACTCCTGCTCTTGAGGTCGATTGGCTGGATCGTGTGGGCAGAGCCCAAAAAGTCCCCCAATGAACAACTCCATAGTCTGAAAGGGTGGGGAAACAGCCCAATGGCATTACCACAGAGGAGCCAATCAGCTAGATATTGCTGGGGCTGCTGTGAGCCAATCATCAGCTTGCAGTCTGAAAGGGTGGGGAAACTGCTCAATGAGCATCTCCAATGAGCATCACCGCAGAGAGCCAATTAGCTTGATGTTGCTGGGGCCGCTGTGAGCCAATCATCAGCTGGCAGTCTGAAAGTTTGTTTGGCCCCTTGGGCTGTGGCTCTCAACACCTCCCCCTCTCTGTTTAAACAACAAGCATGTGGCTTAGGGACCATGCCTGCCTTAGGTTGTCCAATAGTACATATGGTACTTACCCATTATCGAATGAGCTGACCTCAAGGTGTCAGCCTCCAGTCTTAGGTTGGTACCATTGCAATTGGATCTTGCCCGTCACTAACTACAGGTCCAGTATACAGTCACACCTGTGGAGAGGTCTTTGTACCAGCGGGGGGTGAGGTTCTTTGTCTCACCTTTGTTGGACCCCAAATTTTAGCTGAACAACCATGACAGCAGAAGGGAGAAAGATACACCAAGCCAATTGACGGCTCCTTTTGGAAAAATTGTACCACCGGTGACATCATCAGCAAAAATACCCCAACACTACCACAAGTCGATGCACCAACATATTGTTCACAATGCATGCAGGTGAGTTCACAATGTATACAAGTGATATATAGTCCAGGCAAGTTCTGCAAGAAGTTCAGTGATGGCTATTGCAGAAGCTGTAGATTGGTTTTATCTTTGTCTTTACAGGCACTGGGATGAAGATAGGAATTCTGGCAATAATGGCTAAAGAAAAATTATGTAAAATTCCAGAAGGTACTAAAAGAAAACAATTTTCTTAACAATTTACATTGTCTTGAAGAGAATTATTAAGTATAATGAAAAGAAAAGGTGAAAGTAAACAAACAGATCTGTTAACCTCCTTTTTTGTACACATTTTAAAACAATCCTCAACAGGTGTTTACCCAATTTAAATTAAAACATTTACATCAAGGGTATAAAAAAAATATTTGGATCCATTTTTTCATGAGCGCTCATCATATATGATATATGGACATACGTACATTCAAACATATAACAAAAAACACAAGTGTGCACACATAATATAATACATACCACACATAACATAAGAGTAAAAGCCTTATAACATTTTACAGGTGAAATCTCCATTGCAATGTCTAAAAACTCTATAGTCCAAAAATAGAACTGAGCAGCAAAACATTAACCTAGGTCTGTATGAGCTCAAAAAACAAAATAGAACTTCATGATATGGGAAAGGGCAATAATAAAATAGATATTTAAAAAAGCATCCTGGTTTTGTCACAGATGTAAGAATAGCCAAATCGGCTGCTGTTCTCCCTGTGGAAACACACAAACAGACCCCCAAATCCAGACAATTACTGGGTCAGGACATTTCCATTGACCTGTTAGAATATCCTTCCAAAGTACCTTGGGCTTATGTACATTTTTTGGACACATATGCCTTTCCACAGGACTAAGCCATGATGAATCCAAATTTCAAAAGTTTAGAGTAAAAAGGGTTATTTTAAGTTTATCTTTGGGGAATATATACCCCTTCCCAATTCCTTTTTTTTTAATTTAATTAGTACGTTTTAATAGTTTGATGAGCTCATTTAACTATGCCTTGTCCCTGCGGATTGTATGGGATTTCTGTTATATGAGTAATGCAAAATGATGAGCAAAATTCTTTAAAAGAGGTAAAAGTATAACCAGGGGCAACATCTGTTTTTAACTGTTTTGGAATGCCCACAGTGGCAAAATTTTGTAAGCAATGAGCTATAACATCTTTAGTTTTTTTCTCTGGCATGAAGGGAGTCCATCAAAAATTCAGAAGTATCAACTGTAACATGCAAATATTTTAATTTTCCAAATTCTGGCAAGTTTGTGACGTCCATCTGCCAAATATGGTTAGGTATCAATTCTCTAGGATTGACTCCAAGATTAACTTGTGGTAAAATGGTCACACAATTTTGACATTGTTTTATTATTTGTCTAGCTTGTTCCTTAGTTATTTTAAAGCGCTTATGTATAGTATTAGCATTGACATGGAATTTTTTATGAAAATTTGTAGTTTCTTCTACTGTAGAGAAAATATGTATGTCATGTGTAGTTTTATCTGCTAAATCATTACCCAAACTAAGGGCTCCAGGCAATCCTGTATATGTCCTGATATGCCCTATAAAGAACGGATCTTTTCTGTCCCAGATTAGACTTTGTATAGTGGAAAGAAAGAAGAAAACCGGAGAGGAAGGGGAAATCCTTCCAGCATCTTCAAGTGATACTATAACACTAACTATATACTGATTATGGGAAAATAAATTAAATACAGATACTTTAAGCATCACAAAAGCTTGTAATACGGCATTAAACTCTACATTTTGAGCTAACTGTTTGGGTAGTAAAAATGTAAAAGTTTGATAAGGTGTAACTATTGCTGCTGTACCATTATTTGACCCATCAGTGAATATATTTGGAGCATTTATGATAGGTGTTTTTCTTGTCATTTTTGGAAAAATTACAGGATGCGATTACCAAAAAGGTAATAAAGGATTAGATGGTAAGTGATTATCAAATGAATCATTAGATTTGCAAATGATTATTGCCCAAGAATTTAACTCATTAGCTAACTCATCAATTTGATTCAGAGTATAAGGAGTAATAATTTAATTGGGAGAAATTCCAAACACTCCCTTTGCTGCTTTTATTCCTTTGAGTATTAATTGTTCTACAGCCTCAGCATACTGAGTAAGAATAGTGTTAAGAGAATAAGATAAATGTATCCATAATAATGGACCTTCTTGCCAAAATATTCCGGTAGGAATATTTTTTGTTGGTAGTACAATAAATAATAAAGGCAAACTTATATCAATTATATGCAAATGCATATTTTCCTTATATGTTTCAATGATTTTTAATGCCTTTCCTGCTTCAAGCGTTAACATTCTGGGTGAATTTCGATCTGATGGACTTCTTAGGATATCAAATAAAAGTCCCAACTCTCCTGTTGGTAATCCTAGATAAGGCCTTATCCAATTAATGTCTCCTAATAACTTTTGAAAGTCATTAATTGATTGGAATTAATCTACTCATATTTGAATTTTTGGTGGACTGACCAATGTTGAAGATAATAGAACTCCTAAATAATTAATTGGAAAATTTAATTGTACTTTATCTATTGCTATCACTAGTTTATAATTTTTTAATAAGTTTTTAAGTGTGGCATGACATTCTAGCAATGTATTTTTAGCTTTCTATGCTAATAATACATCATCCATATAGAGAAATATTTGTAGTTCAGGATTTTGATTTCTAAGTGGCTGGATTATTTTGTTAACATAAATTTGACACATAGTTGGGCTGTTAGCCATCCCTTGAGAGAGTACTTTCCATTCGTATCTCTGATCAGGACCTTCATGATTCAGTACAGGGATAGTAAATGCAAAACGTGGACTATCCTAAGGATGAATTGCAAATGAAAAAAGATACAATCTTTAATATCTATAACTAAAACGTACAAGGTTTTTGGCAAAGCAGAACATTGAGGAATCCCCAACTGAGCAGGTCCCATAATAACAATCTCATTATTAATGGATCTTAAATCTTGCAATAATCTCCATTTACCAGATTTCTTTTGGTAACAAAAATTGGAGTATAATGGGGAGATAGAGAGATTGTATATGTCCTTCCGCTAATTGTTGTTTGACCAGGTCATGGGCTGCTGGTATCTTTTCTTTAGTCAGGGGCCACTGAGGAACCCATACTAGTCTTTCTGATTTCCAAGTAATTTTTACTCTCTCAGTGGCCCTTTCTGAAAATCCAACCCATGTCCGTCTGTTCCTTGGTCTATTTGTATTGGTACTGCTATACCTTGTTCTTGTTTTTCTAATCTTTTTCCTTTCCTAAAACCTTGTCTAGCCATAATAGTGGGTGCATTTTGATTGATGTTATTTGTTAATGTCAAACCTAATTGATCTAGGACATCTCATCCCCATAAATTTACGGGAAGATGATCCAATACATATGGCTGTATAGTTCCTATACATCCTTCAGGATCTTTTCAATCTTCTACCATTGCTCTTCTATGGGGATTAGTCGCCACTTCTGGGCCTCGAAGTGTTTGAGTGGCTTGTTTTAATGGCCAATGTTTTGGCCATCTTGACGAAAGATGATGCTAAGTACTGCACCTGTATCCAGTAGCCCATTAAATTCATGTCATTCAATATTCAGTTTTAGCATGGGGTGAGAATCTAAATTTAAAGAAAGCATAGCCCAATCTACACCTGTGGAGCCTAATCCCTTGGAACCTCTTTCTAGAGCACGACTGGAAAATTTATCATGTATGCTTGGTATTATTAGTAACTGTGCTATTCTATCTCCTGGAGAAATTACTGATATAACCTTTGGAGAACTGGCTATAATTTTTATTTCACCTTCATAATCTGGATCAATTACCCCAGGACTTATCATAAGTCCTTTTAGAGTAGAAGAGCTGCGTCTGAATAATAAGCCTACTGTTCCTTGGTGAATAGGTCCTTTTACCCCTGAGGGAATGACTTGAACTCCCATCTCTGAAGTTAGTACTGCTCTGGCAGAGGTGCACATGTCCAACCCTGCATTCCCTCTGGTTTGTCTGATGAGGGATCTGATTGACAATGTGTCCTGGGCGCTACCCTGATGGGGTTGTGTGGTTCCTCCAGTGCTCCGTATATTTGTGGTTTGGGGCCCCGGAGCATTGGGCCCCCCTGTCCATTTTCTGGCAACATAGTCTGATGCCTTTCTCCAAAATATCATGGATAAACACCTGGTCCTTGTTCGTTTTTTGATAATGGAGTACCCTCTATGGTGGTTTGAGAACGGCATTCATTAACCCAATGTCTCCCTGTACGACATCGTGGGCGAATACCTGGCATTCTACTCTTTTGATACCTAGTTTTGTTAAGGCCTCCCCCTATGGGGCAATTCCTTTTAAAATGTCCTGTTTGTTAACAATTGTAGCATGTTCTTTCCCTTGCATCTAAAGCCTGTTTTACTGTAGCTACCACGAGTTCCTCTTCTTCAATAATGTCTCTACCTAATTTAATATATGTGTTTAAATCTTCATGTTTCCATGGTCTAATGATTTCTCTACACCATCGATTTGCCTGCTCATAAGCCAGTTGTTTTATTAATGGCATTGCTTGTTCTGATTTCCCAAAAACTCTGGTAGCTGTTTGAATATGCCTATCTATAAATTCAGCATAAGTTCATTATCTCCTTGTATTACTTTTGATAATTGACCTTGTAAACCTCCATGTCCTTGTAAAGTCTTCCATGCCTTAACTGCATCTACAGCAATTTGTGCGTATACACCAGGATAATATGCAATTTGTTGCTGCTGATCCTCATAAGGTCCCTTTCCTAACAACATATCTAGATTTCTCTGAGGATAACCAGCTGTTGCATTTCACCTAGCCGCCTCCTTGCAAAATTCCTCATTGGCAACCTTCCATAACAGGTATTGTCCTCCATTTAGCACAGCTTTACACATATTAGCCCAATCTGCTGGCATCATGTTCAAGTTGTTAATGGATTCGACCATGCTTACAGTGAAGGGTGCTTGAGGACCATAGGTTGTTACAGCCTCTTTTAGCTGCTTCACTGTTTTGAAATTTAAATCATGGTGAATTCAATGCCCTCCTGCATTAAATACAGGGCATGTTAATATTTGAAATCTTGTCTCAGGATCGCAACTATCAACTGCCGGGGTTGGGGGCCTCCCAGCATATGAAGGTGTCCTTGTTATTTGGACACTTACATCCTTTGGAGATAGAAATGTGTTAGTAGCAGTCTAATTAGAGATGGTGCTGTTGGCTGGACACTTACACACTCTGGTGATAGAAAGGTGTTAGTAGCAGTCTACTGTTGTAACTTTCCCTCTGATGGCTTTTTCTGCTTTACACTTTCTTTCTCTGTCTAACTAGCTTGAGAGGCCTTCTCATTTACTTGAATTTTTTCCTCTGTCTGACTAGTTCGAGAGACTTCTCTTTAAATTGAAATTTTTCCTCTGTCTGACTAGTTTGAGAGACCTTCTCTTTTAACTGAATTATTTCTTCTGTCTGACTAGTTCAAGAGACTTTCTCTTTTACTTGATTTTTTCCTCTGACTGACTAGCTCGAGAGAACTTTATACTTGAATTTTTATCTCTGTCTGACTAGCTCAAGAGACCTTCTCTTTTACTTGAATATTTCTACTATAACTATAATACAACCCAAGAAGATAACACCAAACAAAACTGAACCAGAATTAAACAAAAGTGGAACAACAGAAAATCATTATAATAGCTTTTCTATCCTCTTGAAATGGCCATCCGTCCTTTCTCCCTATCTGTTCCTCAGATGTGAGCGGTTTTTCTTCCATCTTACCCCTCTCAAGGGACAGTCAACTTAAAACCAAAGTGAAGCAAAACAAAAGAGGAATCTTAAAATGGCTACCCATCCCCTCGCCCTGCCTTCAGGTGTGAGCAGTTTACCTTATCACTTACCTTCACTCATTCCCCTTGTGGCCCAACAAATGCCTCAGTCTGGCTGGGCACAATTCAGAAGCCATTTGACAAAAAGAAACGAACATTATTTTAAGAATCACACACAACGAACAAAAAAGCTTCTCAGGAAAACCTTCAGAACCAAACTGCCACCACCGTCTTCCCACAGGCCAGAAGTGACCTGTGGGAGTGGGTGTGAGTTTGTGGTTTTGTCTCATATTCTGACATTAGGCAGGAAAGGCAGAATGTTTGGCTTGGAATCGACTGTGTCTATTAAGTCCTTTCACAAGTCGAGTGTTTCTATGTCTGTGTATATCTCTGTGTCCATGGTTGTAGACCATAGAAAAGTGAATGCATCAATGGATGTGTCCTGTCTACTACAAAGCTTCTCAGCATTCATCCTGCCCAATATATGAATGGACTGCGGCTTGCCTTATGGATGGGCAACACCTACTATCTTACTAAGTTCCTGTTTTCTTCCTGAATTCTGGCCACTCTCCAGGATAGGCTCATGATTTTGTGTCCAAGATATGTACCACCTCAAAGCTCTGTGACATGGCAATGTACTGGATAGCTGAAGGGAATTGGAACGTCTCAGAAAACTCAGACATCAGTGTGACTTTTAAAGTTTCAGTGGAGAAACCCTGCTTTCGCCCATTTGCTTACCAATTATTCATTTGCCCTGAATGTCAGGAAGGTCTTTGTCTCAGGCCATGCCTTTGTGAAGCCTGAAGCAAACAGTTTTCAAATGGAAATGAATGGGAATCACCAGTGGCTCTTTGCTTAATTGCTTTGGAAAGGGATGTGTCTGAATCAGCCTCATGGCCCTGTGTGAGGCTGTGGCTTAGATTCTCATCACCTGCTGGATCTTTCCGAGTGTGAATCCATAACCAAAATGGCCAAAAGAGCTGTCCCTGTGGATGAAGTCTCTTGCCTTCCTCTGTAAGGCTCCTGACATCCATCAAGTGAGAATCGGGATCCTTTGGGTCAAATGAATTCTTCAAAGCCCTGGAGAGTCTAGCACAAAGGTTCTTAGTTTTATCATGACTCCAATTCACATAAAAAAATCTATACCCAACAGCCAGTAGGCCTCAAATTGGAGAAGCAGAGCCGTATTAGGGGCAGGCCTCTTTGATCACACCTGGTTCACAGAAAGAGTGTCCAGGCCACCATGACTTTATGCAAATGAGGGGCAAGGGAGCTTATTTTTGGACACTGTATTGGGCTTCGCTGCTCATGGAAACCTCCAGACAGAGCTTTGGATGAGTGTGTATATATGGAAGAAGATGATGGACATGTGGGAGTGTTTTGATTTTAATTGTAGTCATTTGTGTGGTAGTTGGAAGATATGTCTGGGTCCACATGGGCTGAACTCTGGTGTGATTCCACTTAGAGACTGAGTTCTGGAAATGACCTCAGAGAAGTATTACCATGAAATGTGTTGGGATTTTAGTTGGCCACAAATGAGAGTTGCCCTTGGAAACCCAGATATAGGCCCAGGGTTGCTTTCCCCAGAGCACTGGGAATCTCAGCCAGGCTATTACATTGTTTTATTCTGAAAGACATGGCAGATATAGTTGAGAGTCAAAAAACACATGGACCTCACATTGTAGACCGCAATAGGCCTGGCTTCATGTGACCTTTTGGCGACTCTTTGGGAAGCCTTGCTTGTGATATTTCTCCAGATCTTTCATTGAAATGAGCTTCCTCACCATTTAATGGTTCCTGAATGAATTGAAACCCTCAGTGCCTCCAACTACATCCTTGAAAAATGGCTAGATAAATACCATGACATTTTTAAATTTCCCATGACCAGTTGGCACTGGAGAACATTTGGATGTCCTGTTGCTGATCATTAGTGTACCAGACAGTGCCTTGATTGACTGGGTTTCACGAAAATGGTGTAAAACAGAGATGCCAGTAAGTTGGAGACTGGTGAGTATTGGGCCTTGAGCAGTGGTGTGCAGGTGTGTGATAAAATATCTGTGGTGGGGCCATGTGGATCTGCCATTGGTTTCCAAATGGATTGTGACTGACATGGTGCAGCCGGCAGACCCTTATATGTAAAGGCATCTTGTTATATGGAGAGGTTCCAGGGCACTGTTCAGATTCAGGTTACTATGGAAAAGGGGGCAAGCTATGTGGGATAGAACCCTGGTTGGTGCATTCTCCTGCAATCACTGACACATATGAAGTGACAGAACTCTCTCCAGCACTGTGTCCCATTTGAAATCTTTGTATTTCGTGAAGCAAATACCAAACTCCCAGTGCAGCAGCAAGAAGCACCACGAAAGTTGGAGGATGACCAAATGTCTTCACAGTCCACATGGGGAGACACTTAGCCCCATGTGGCCACAGTTTACCTACAAAGAGGGAATGTAGCACTGTTGCCTCATGTTCATTGGAAAATCAGAAACCATATTCTTCAAGTCACATAGATTCAGACCCAGCATTGATGGACTCACTACAAAGGAAGTAAAAGCTGCTGAAAACATATTTCAAGTGCCCAACCTCAGAGGCAGTTTCTCAAGAAGTCTTTAGGCCCACAGAGCTCCGTGTTTGTGTAGTGTTTGGAAACTCCTCGACTACCTCCAAGGTTGTGAACTCCTGATCATATTTCATTCCAGATATTTATTCACAGATTTTCTAACTCGTTTCCTCTAATTGTGTCTTACTTGGGGCAAAGGTAATGTCAAGGCATTGTTCTGGATGAGAGTGGGAAGATTTTTGTGTAGCACATATTTGCATACACATTGGATTCATTTTTCTATTTTCCATTTGAAATACTGAATCCCTGACACTAACCCATATTTCTAGACTCTGACTAATAATCCTAATATGATGGAGAAAAATAACCCAAACAGAACAGAAATACAAGCAGTTAAGAGGAAGCATGTTGTATAGTTGGATTGCCTTCTGCATGATAAAGGGTAGGTGTTATAAATCTATTCAATTTTTAATTGAAATAGTTCTCCATGTGTTTTTAAAGGTAAAAAAATACGTGAATTCCTGTCTCCCTTTCTCTGTATCCTATTCAGCACATGTATTTTTATATGCAAATATTGAATCCTACCAGGTATCACAAGTACATTTTTGTGAGGTGGCTGACTTAGAAGATACAAATTGTGAGAAGAGATCACTCCTCCTAAACGCTATTGGAATTGAAAATTGAACTTATGTGTGAGCTTCCTAGTTGAACAACATTATACATAAACAACTTTTGGATATAAAGAAAGATCCCATGTGTGTATCCAAATCCAAAATGGCAAAAAAAAAAAGAATTATTGTGAATGAAGTCTCTCACCTTTCTCTGTAACATTTTGACCTCCAGAAAGTGCAATAGGGATCCTTTGTCTCAAATGAGTTCTGCAATGCCCTGAAGATGCTAGCCCACAGGTGCTTGTGTTTTCTCATGACTCCAATTCACATCAGGAATCTAAACCCCACAGTCAGTAGGCCTCAAATTGGAGAAGTGGAGCAGTACTAATGGCAGGCCTATTTGATCACTCCTGGTTCACAGGAAGGATGTCCAGGCCACCCTGATTTTAGGCAAATGAGGGGCAATGGAGCTTCTTTTGGACACTGTCCTGGGCTTCGTACCTCATGATAACCTCCAGCGCGAGATTGTGATGAGTGTCTATATGGAAGAAGATGAGGGTCATGTGGGAGTGTTTTAGTTTTAATTGTGGTCATTTTTATGGTGGTTGGTAGAGATGAGTGGATCTACCTGGGCTTGAACTCTCTTGTGATTCCCCTTAGAGTCTGAGTTCTAGAACTGCCCTCAGAGAAGAATTCCCATGAATTGTGTTCGGATTTTAAGAGGCCATTTATGAGAGTCGCCCTTGGAAACTGAGGTCTAGGCTCAGAGTGGCTTTCCACAGATCACTGGGAATCTCTGCAAGAAAATCTCATGATTTTATTCTGAAAAACTTGGCAGCCATAGTTGAGAGTCAAAACACACATGGAACACACATTGTAGACCTCAATGGGCCTGGCTTCATGTGACTTTGTGGCCACACTTTGGGAAGCCGTGCCTGTGAGAGTCCTCCAGAGCTTTTACTGAAATGAGCTTCCTCACCATGTAATTGTTCCTGAATGAATTTAAACCCACAGTGCCTCCAACTTCATTCTTGAAAAATGGCTAGATAAATACCATGAAATTTTTGAAATTCCCTTGTCCAGGTGGCACTGGACAATCTTTGGATGTCCTGTTGCTAATCATGAGTATACCAGACAGTGCCTTGCTTGACTTGGTTTCATAAAAATGGTGTAGAACAGAGATTCCAGTAATTTGGAGCCGGATGATTAGTGGGGCTAGAGAAGTGGTTTGCAGGTGTGTGATAAAATATCTGTGGTGGGGCCATGTGGATCTGTCATTGCTTTCCAAATTGCTTGTGACTGACATGGTGCAGCCAGCAGACCCTTACATGTAAAGGCATCTTGTTATTTGTAGAGGTTTCAGGGCAATGTTTAGAATCAGTTTGCTCTGGTCAAGGGTGCAAGCTCAGTGGGATTGAAGCCTGGTTGGTGCATTATCCTGCAGACCCTGACACACCACACGTGACAGAACTCCCTCCAGCACTGTGTCCCAGTTGGACTCTTTGTATTTCGTGAAGCAAATACCAAACTCCCAGTGCAGCAGCAAGAAACACCACAAGAAGTGAAGGATGACTGAATGGCTTCACAGTCCACACGGAGAGAGACTTAGGCCCCAGTGGCCACAGTTTACCTACAAAGAGATAATTCAGCACTGCTGCTTCATGTTCATTAGAAAATAAGAAACCATGTGCTCCAGGTCACTTAGATACATACCCAGCTTTGATGGTCTCTCTACAAAGGAAGCTAAAGCTCCTGACAACAACAAATATTCCAAGTGCCCAAACTCAAAGGCAGTTTCTCAAGAAGTCTTTAGTCCAGAAGAGCTCCATGTTAGTGGAGTTTTACGCTGTCCCTTATTTTGGAAAGTCCTCTACCATATTCAAGTTTGTGAACTCTTGAGCATATTCCATTCCAGATATGTATTCACAGATTGTCTAACTCTTCCACTATAATTGTGTTTTACTTGGAATGAAGGTAAAGTCAAGGCATTGTTCTGGATGAGAGTGGGAAGATTTTGTGTAGCACATATTTACATACACATTGAATTCATTTTCCTATTTTCGGTTGAAAATACTGAATCCCTGACACTAACCTATACACTACTAGACTCTCACTACTAATTCTAATATGATGCAGAAAAATAACCCAAACAGAATAGAAATACAAGCAGTTTGGAAGAGGAATTGTGTATAGTTGGACTTGCCTTTTGCATTAGATCGGGTAGGAGTTATAAATCTAGTCAATTTTTTGTTGAAATAGTTCTCCATGTGTTTCTAAAGTTAACAAATATGTGAATTTCTCTTTCCCTTTCTCTGTAGCCAATTCAGCACATGTATTTTCATGTGCACATATAGAATCGTACCTGTTATCACATGTACATTCTTGTGAGGTGGCTGACTTTGCAGATACAAATTGGGAGAAGAGATCACTCCTCCTAAACAGAGATGGAACTGAAAATTCATCCTATGGGTGAGCTTCGTAGATGAACAACATGATAAATAAATCCATGTTCAGTAACATGAATACTTTGGGATCAGTGGATGATATACATTTCATGATGTATTTTGATTGGCATATATATCGCTACTTTTTAATGTCTCTCTCTCTCTCTGTGCGTGTGTGTGTGTGTATATATATATATATATATATATATATATATATATATATATATATACTCTCCAGATTTTTCTAAATATGAAATATATGTGTCTTATGGTACATTCCCTAAATTAATTTATATTCATGTATGTGGATTTATAATCAAATTTTCAAAAGATTATTCTCAGAAATATTCATCTACCTGAAATACATATTTGTTTTCTAGAACTGAAAACTAACTTCAGTGAATGGTGCATACGCATCCTAGTATTTCTACAGTAACTGCCCCAGTTTAACATCAATGCAAGTTGATTCCAATGGAACATAATGTGTATTTTGATGTTCATTTTTAGTCAACACTGGTACATTAATATTTCTTCATTTTATTCCCATCATATGATATATATTTCATCCACAAGTTAACAAATTTGAAGGCATTTGTTTCACTTTCAATAACTTTCTGCTTCAGAACACATGTATTTCTCCATGTTTCTTGACTGGTCTTTTCATGAGACTTCTTTCTAATCACTTTATTTTCGATTTTCATAATCACTTTTGAAGCAAAACTCACACACTCTTCCTGATAAAATTTAACCCTAATATTACCATTAGAAGTATAACTGGTTGAATGAATGATTGTATATCAATATAAGATTTCCTGTATATTTTCAGATATCAATTGAATCCGTTATTTAAAGCGGAACCAGTTATATTATTTATTCACAGAATGGTCTATTCTTGCAATATCTCTATATGCATAGACAGATGGTACACCTCTTTGTAACCCCAATACTCAGATATACGTCTTCAAAATATTGCTCCAAGAAATGGTGGAAGAAATACTCATGTCACCTTTTCTAATTATACATTTTATGTCAGTAATATTCGGGAAAATAAAGCAAAGGTCACATTTATGATTGTACCAAAGCCTAAATTGAAAGTGAGCATGGATTTCTAAAAACATCCATGTCCAGGTTGCTTAATGCTCTCAAATGTCAATCAAAATGGTGACTACATATTTGTTTCTTTCTAAGATTATATATTCAAACTCAACCCTGTTGAAAATGTCTAATCCTATCACTCACTTTATATTTTGCCTGATATCCTAATGTCTCTATTGATATCCCTTTTCCTACATTATTTCCCCAGTTCATCATTTTGACTAACTGTTCATTTGTGCTGACATTTACATTCACTCTCTACTTGAAACCCAATTGCTAAATAACTTTTGTTCCAAATCCTATACTCACTCATCTTTCTGAATCTACCGACTATCTCCCAAATCCTACTGACTATCCTTTTTTGAATGGATGTTCTCTTCGACATTCAATCATCCAAGGTAAAAGGTATGATGCCATTGTATATTGATTTATCTGAGACATCTGTGCAGGACATAATTCAAAGTTAAGTCTCCCAATCAAGGTCCCAATCTTTTTCTGGGCTTCAAATCTTACTTAGATTTCTGGTTTTATACATATATTTAACCTCTATATTCTTATAAATATCGCAGGTTCCCAATTCCATTATTCATCCAGCAAAATGATCTCTAACCCAAATCGAACATGTTATTAACTCAAACCATATACTGTTCCGTCATTCTAACTTTATAGAAGAGCAGGGACAGTGTTCTTCTTACAATATAGGAATGTAGGGGATCTACCCCCTGCTCAGAACCTCAAAGGTCCATGCAGATCTTCCCTGGAGAAGATGTAGGCAGATATGAAGGACCTGAGAGAGCAAAAGTCATCTTCCATGGCAAGCAACCTGGTCTGGATGAGGGGTTGTGTCTGAATCAGCCTCTCTGTTTCTAATGTAGAGAAGATGGAACAAACAAGGCCTGTGTGGAAAGCTGTTCCCGGGTGGCTATGGGTGATATACCATTCTAACTTGTGAAAGTGTCACAGGAAATAGGGGCAGCATCCATCTCATGGGACACTTGGAAGCAACTGTTAGGACAAAGTGGTTGCATAGGCAGTGACCTCATTCAGTTCCTGAAGGTAGTGACCTCATCTCAATTTGGTGGTGATGGAACTCTCTGAACTTGCAATCCAGGAAGCCAGGAACCCAGAGCCAGTCCCAGTCCCAGTCCCAGTCGGCTCACTTGTTTGGATATTCCAAAGACAGAGTCAGTCTTTCTTGGTAGCTACTGATGTGAGGATGGCCAAATGCCAGGAAAGCTTTGAAGACTGGCCTTTCCAGAGAAATCAAGTAGTGGCTCACCACGGGCTCCTGACAACTTCACAGAGTTGGCCAAGGAGACCAGATCTGAGACAGGACAGGACATTTTGGAGGAACATTGTAAGGCTCACCAGTGAGAGTACACTCCGGATAGTCACAGACCTACTTGGGGGAAGGAGATGCCTTTGTTGCTGTAGTTGTGTGTTTGTGGTTTTGTCTCATATTCTGAGAAAAGGTTGGAAAGGCGGTTTGTTTGGTTTGGAGTAAACTCTCTCTAGTAAGTCACTTGACAAGGCAAGTGTTTCTATGTCTGTGTATCCCAGTGTGTCTGTGGTTGTAGACATTAGAAAAGAGAAAGCATCAATTGATGTGTCCTGTCTAGTAGAAAGCTTCCCAGCATCCACCCTGCCCAATTTATGAATGGAATGTGGCTTGCCTTATCGAAGAGCAACACCTACAAACTTTTTAAGTTCCTGTTTTCTTCCTGAAGTCTGGCCACTCTCCAGAAAAGGCTCATGGTTTTGTGTCCATGATATGTACCACCTCCAAGCTCTGTAACATGGCTATGTACTGGATAACTGAAGGGATTTGGAGCATCTCAGAAAACTCAGATATTAGTGTGACCAGGAAAGTCTCAGTGGAGAAAGCCTGCTTTGGGCCTTTTGTTTACCTATTGTTCTGTTGCCATGAATGTCAGGAAGGTCTCTGCCTCAGGCAAAACCTTTGTGAAGCCTGAAGAAAACAGTTTTCAAATGGAAATGAATTGGCATCACCTGTGGCTTTTTGCTTACTTGCTTTGGAAAGGGATGTCTGTGAATCAGCCTCTTGGCCCTGAGTGATGCTGTGGCTTAGATCTCAGCACCTGATGGATCTAAAGAAAGATCCCATGTGTGCATTCAAAAGCTAATTGCCAAAAGAGCAGTCATTGTGGATGAAGTCTGTCGCCTTCCTCTGTAAGGTTCCTGACCTCCATCAAGTAAGAATAGGGATCCTTTGAGTAAAATGAGTTCTTCAAAGCCCTACAGAGTCTAACCCATAGGTGCTTGGGTTTTCTCATGACTCCAGTTCACATAAAGAATCAAAACCCCACCGTCAGTAAGCCTAAAATTAGAGAAGCAGAGCAGTATTAACCGCAGGCCTCTTTGATCAGTCCTGCTTCACAGGAAGGGTGTCCAGGCCACCCTGATTTTATGCAAATGAGTGGAAAGGGAGCTCATTTTGGACACTCTCTTAGGCTGCAACCCTCATGGAAACCTCCTGCCAGAAGTTATGATGAGTGTTTATAATGGAAGAAGATGAGGGCCATGTGGGAGTGATTTGGTTTTAATTGTGGTCATTTTTGTGGCGGTTTGAAGAGATGACTGGGTCAAACTGGGCTTGAACCCTTGTGTGATTCGTTTAGAGACTAAGATCTGGAACTGACCTCAGAGAAGTATTGCCATGAATTGTGTTGGGATTTTAAGATTCCATGCATGAGAGTCACCCTTAGAAACTGAGATCTACTGCCAGGGTAGCTTTCCACAGTGCACTGGGAATCTCAGGTAGGATATCACATGATTGTATTCTGAAAGACTTGGCAGCCATAGTTGAGAGTCAAAACACACATGGACCTCACATTTTAGACCTCAATGGGACTGATTTCATGTGACCTTTTGGCCACTCTTTGGAAAGACTTGCCTGTGAGAGTTCTCCGGATATTTCATTGAAATAAGCTTCCTCACTATTTAATTGTTCCTGAATGAATTGAAACCCCCAGTGCCTCCAACTTCATCCTTGAGAAGTGGTGAGATAAATACCATGAAATTTCTAAAATTCCCATGACCAGGTGGCACTGGAAAACTTTAGGGTGTCCTGTTGCTTATCATGAGTATTCCAGACACTGCCTTGATTTACTGGGTTTCATGCAAATGGTGTACAACAGAGATTCCAGTAATTTGGAGCCTGCGGAGTAGTGGGCCTAGAGCAATGGTATGCAGGTGTGTTATAAAACATCTGTGTTGGGGCCATGTGGATCTTCCATTGGATACCAAATGGCTTGCGACTGACATGGTGCAGCCAATAGACCCTTCTATGTAAAGGCATCTTGTTATATGTTCAGAATCAGGTTGATATAGGCAAGGGGGCAAGCTATGTGGGATAGAAGCCAGGTTGCTGCATTCTCCAGCAGACTCTGACCCACCACAAGTCATAAAACTTCTTTCAGGACTGTGCTCCGGTTGAACTCGTTTTTTTTCCCGAAACATATACCAAATTCCCAGTGCACTATCAAAAAACACCATGGAAAGTGAGGGATGACCAAATGGCTTCACAATCCAAACGGGGAGACACTTAGCCCCCAGTGGCCACAGTTTACCTACAAAGAGAGAATTCAGCACTGCTGCCTCATGTTCATTGGAAAATAAAAAACCATGTCCTCCAGGTCATATTGATGCAGACCCAGCTTTGATGGTCTCAGTACAAAGGAAGGTAAAGCTCCTGACAAAAACATATGATTCAAGTGCCCAACCTCAGAGGCAGTTTCCTAAGAAGTCTTTAGTTCAGAAGAGCTCCATGTTTGTGAAGTGTTTACCCTGTCCCTTACTTTTGGAAACTCCTCTACCACATCCAAAGTTGTGAACTCCTGAGCATATTCCATTCCAGATATGTATTCACAGATTTGTTAACTCTTCTCATATAATTGTGTATTACTTAAGGTGAGAGTAATGTCAAGGCATTTTATAGAATAAGACCGGGAAGATTTTTGTGTATCACAATTTTGCATACACATTGGATTAATTTTCGTAGTTGAACAAAAGTATACCTAAATCCATGCTCAGTAAAATAAATATTTTTGTATCCCGGGATGATATATATTTAACTATGAATTTCAATTGGCATATATATTGCTAATTTTTAATGTCTTTGTGTTTTTTGTATATATATATATATATATATATATATATATATATATATATATATATATATAGAGAGAGAGAGAGAGAGAGAGAGAGAGATACTATTCAGATATTTCAAAATATGAAATATATGTGTTTTATTATACACTCTCTAAATTCTATAATGTTCATATATGTGGATTTATAATCAACTTTTCACAAGATTATAATCAGAAATATTTATCCACCTGAAATACCTATTTGTTTCCTAATACAGAAAACTAACTTCAGTGAATGGTGCATACAAATTCTAATATTTCTACAGTAACTTACTCAGTTTTACATCAATGCAATTTGATTTTTATGGGACATGATGTGTATTTCGACGTTCATTTTTATTCAACACTTGTATGTTACAATACTTCAGTTTATGCACATCATATGATATATATTTCATTCACAAGTTAGCATATTAATAGGCATTTGTTTCACTTTCAATTACTTCCTGCTTCAAAACACATGTATTCCTCCATGTTTCTTGACTGGTCTATTCATGCGACTTCTTTCTAAACACATGATTTTCGGTTTACATAATCACTTTTGAAAGAAAACTCACACACTTTATGATAAACCATAACACTAATATTACCATTAGATGTATAACTTGTTGGAATAAATGATAGTATATCAATATAAGATTTCTTCTTTATTTAAGATATCAATTCAATCCATTATTTAAAGTGGAACTAGTTATATTATTTTTTCACAGTGTGGTCTACTCATGCATTATCTCTATATTCATAGACACAGGGTACATCTCTTTGTGCCCACAATACTAATATATAAGTCTTCAAAATATTGCTCCCAAAATTGTTGGATGAATTACTCATGTAACCTGATATACATATACATTTTATCACAGTAATATTCTGTACACAAAACACAAGGGTCACATTAAATGGAAAGTGAACATGGATTACTAAAAAAATCCATGTCCAGGTTGCCTAATGCTCACAAATATCAATCCTATTTGTGACTACATATTTGTTTCTTCCTTAGATTATATATTCAAACTCAACCCTATAAAAAATGTCTAATCCTATCACTCACTTAATACATTGTCTGATTTCATAATGTCTCTATTGCTATCTGCTTTCTTACATATTTTCCCCAGTTCATCATTGTGAATGACTCTTCACATGTGCTGACATTAACATTCACACTCTAATCGATAACCTATTACTGAAGAACTTTTCTTCCAAATCCTATGCTCACTCTTCTTCCTAAACCTACCGACTATCTCAGTTTGAGTGGATGTTCTCTTCTACATTCAATCCTCCAAGGTCCAAGGTCCTATGCGATTTTATAACGAATTATCTGAGACAACTGTGCAGAATGTAATTCAAAGCTAAGTATACCAATCAATGGAAAAATGCACTACTGGGCTACAAATCTTACCTAGATTTTTGTTTTCATACTTATGTTTCACCAATATATTCTAATAAATATTGCACGTTCCAATACCATTATTCATCCCACAGAATGATTACTAACCCAAATGGAACATGTTATTAATCCTAACCATGCACTGTTCCCTTAATCTAATTTTACAGAAGAGCAGGGACAGAGTTTGTCTTACAATACAGGAATGTAGCGGATCTTCCACCTGCTAAGAACATCAAAGGTCCATGCAGAAATGATCCCTGAAGAAGATGTAGGCAGCTATGAAAGACCTGAGAGAGCAAAAGTCATCTTACATGGAAAGCATTCTGGTCAGGATCAAGGGATGTGTCTGAATCAGCCTCTCTCTTCTTAAGGTAGAGAAGATGAACCAAAGCAGGCCTGTGTGGAGAGCTGTTCCAAGGTGCCAATGGTTGATATGCCATTCTAACTTGTGAAAATTTCACAGGAAGTAGGGGCAGCCTCCATCTCATGGGACAATTGAAAGCAACTGTTAGGACAAAGTGGATGCCAAGGCAGTGACCTCATTCAGTTCCTGCAGGAAATGACCACACCTCACCTTTTTGGTGATGGAACACTGTGAAATTGGGATCCAGGAAGCCAGAAACCCAGAGTCAGTCCCAGTCCCAGTCACAGTATGCTCACTTGTTCTGATTTAACAAGGACAGAGTCATTATTTTATGGTCCTACTGATGTGAGAATGACCAAATGCCAGGAAAGCTCTGAAAACTGGCTTTTCCAGAGAAAGCAAGTAGTGGCTCACCGTGAACTCCTGACAACTTCACAGAGTTCACCAAGGAGACCATATCTGAGATAGGACAGGCCATTTGAGAGAATATATATCATGGCCAACCAGTCAGACCACCCTCCGGATAGTCACAGACCTACTTGGGGGAAGGAGGTGCCTTTGTCATTGTGGGTGTGAGTTTGTGGTTTTCTCTCATCTTCTGAGAATAGGTAGGAAAGGTGGTTTGTTTGGTTTGGTATGGACTGTTTCTAGTAAGTCATGTTACAAGGCGAGTGTTTCAATGTCTGTGTATCCCACTGTGTCCGTGGTTGTAGACATTAGAAAAGAGAATGCATCAATGGATGTGTCCTGTCTAGTACAAAGCTTCCCAGAATTCATACTGCCCAATTTATGAATGGACTGCGGCTTGCCTTATGGATGGGAAACACCTGATATCTCCCTAAGTTTCTGTTTTCTTCCTGAATTCTGGCCACACTCCAGAATAGGCTCATGGTTTTGTGTCCAAGATATTTATCACCTCCGAGATCTGTGATATGGCCATGTACTGGATACCTGAAGGGAATGGCGAACATCTCAGAAAACTCAGATATCAGTGTGACTACTAAATTCTCAGTGGAGAAACCCTGCTTTCGGCCAATTGCTTACCTATGGTTCCCTTGCCCTTAATATCAGGAAGGTCTTTGCCTCAGGCCACCCCTTTGTGAAGCCTGAAGAAAACAGTTTTCAAATGGAAATGAATGGGCATCACCTGTGGCTCTTTGCTTAATTGCTTTGGAAAGGGTTGTGTCTGAATCAGCCTCTTGGCCCTGTGTGAAGTTATGGCTTTGATTCTCAGAACCTGATAGATCTAAAGAAATATCCCATGTGTGCATCCAAAATCAAAATGGCCAAAAGAGCAGTCATTGAGGATGAAGTCTTTCGCCTTCCTCTGTAAGCTTCCTCACCTCTGTCAAGTGAGAATAGGGAAGATACACCAAGCCAATTGATGGCTCCTTTTGGAAAAATTGTACCACTGATGACAGCCTCAGCATAAGTACCCCAACACTACGACAATTTGTTGCACCAGCAGATAGTTAACATTGCATACAAGTGAGTTCGCAATGCATTCAAGTGATACATAGTCCAGGCAACTTCTGCAAGAAGTTCAGTGACGGCTATTGCAGAAGCTGCAGATTGGTTTTATCTTTGTCTTCACCGGCACTGGGATGAAGATAGGAATTCTGGCAATAATGGCTAAAGAAAAAATTATGTAACATTTCAGAAGGCACTAAAGGAAAACAATTTTCTTAACAATTTACATTATCTTGAAGAGAATTATTAAATATAATGAAAAGGAAAAATGAAAGTGAACAAACAGGTCTGTTAACCTCCTATTTTTTCATATATTAAAACCATCCTGAACAGTTGTTTACCCAATTTAAATTAAACCATTTAAATCATGTGAATAAAAAAAAATGGATGAAATTTTCATGAGCACTCATCATATATGATATATGGACATACGTACATTCAAACATATAACACAAAACACAAGTGTGCACACATAATAAATACATACAACACATAACATAATAGTAAAGGCCTTATAACTTTTTACAGGTGAAATCACCATTGCAATGCTTAAAAACTCTATAGTCAAAAAACAGAACCGATCAGCAAAACATTTCCCGAGGTCTGTATGAGCTCAAAAAAACAAAATAGAACTTCAAAATATGGGAAAGGGGAATAATAAAATAGATATTGAAAAAAGCATTCCTGTTCTGTCACAGATGTAAGGATAGACAAACTAGAGTTTTGGATATCAGCTGGTATGGATTTGAGCCAAATCATCTTATTTTATAGAAATCACTTTAGTTAATCTCTCTGGAATCTAAATCGGCTGCTGTTCTCCCTGTGAAAACACATAAACAGACCCCCGACTCCAGGCAATCACTGGGTCAGGACCTTAGTTAATCTCTCTAGAATCCAGATCGGCTGCTGTCCTTTCTATGGAAACCCAAAAAAAGACCTCCGACTCCAGACAATAAATGGGTCAGGACCTTTGCATTGTCCTGTTAGAATATCCTTCCAAAGTACCATGGGCTTATACACATTTTTTGGACACATATGCCTTTCCGCAGCACTAAGTCCTGATGAATTCAAATTTAAAAAGTTTAGAGTAAAAAGGGTTATTTTAAGTTTGTCTTTGGGGAACTTATACCACTTCCCAATTTCGTCTTCTTACTTTAATAAGTACATTTTAATTGTTTGATATGCTCTTTTAACTATGCCTTGTCCCTGTGGATTGAATGGTATTCCTGTTATATGAGTAATTCCAAATGATGAGCAAAATTGTTTAAAAGAGGTAGAAGTATAACCGGGGGCATTATCTGTTTTTAACTGTTTTGGAACGCCCACAGTGGCAAAATTTTTTAAGCAATGAGCTGTAACATCTTTAGTTTTTTCTCCAGCATGAAGGGAGCCCATCAAAAATACAGAAGAAGTATCAACTTTAACATGCAAATATTTTAATTTTCCAAATTCTGGCAAGTTTGTGACGTCCATCTGCCAAATATGGTTAGGTATCAATCCTCTAGGATTGACTCCAAGATTAACTTGTGGTAAAAAGTTCACACAATTTTGACATTGTTTTATTATTTGTCTAGCTTCTTCCTTAGTTATTTTAAAATGCTTTTGTAAAGTATTATCATTAATATGAAACTTTTTATGAAAATTTATAGCTTCTTCTAGTGTAGAGAAAATATGTATGTATGTAATGTGTTGTTTTATCTGCTAAATCATTGCCCAAACTAAGGGCTCCAGGCAATCCTGTATGTGCCTTGATATGTCGTATAAAGAATGGATCTTTTCTGTCGCAGATTAGACTTTATATAGTGGAAAGCAAAGAAAAAACAGTAGAGGAAGGGGAAATCCTACCAGCATCTTCAAGGGATATTATAGCATTAACTATATACTGACTATCGGAAAATAAATTAAATACAGAATCTTTAAACATCACAAAAGTTTGTAATACTGCATTAAGCTCTACCTTTTGAACTGATTGTTTGGGTATTAAAAATGTAATAGTTTGATCAGGTGTAACTATTGCTGCTGTAACATTATTTGACCCATCAGTGAATATATTTGGAACATTCATGATAGGTGTTTTCTTGTCATTTTTGGAAAAATTACAGGATGCGATGACCAAAAAGACAATACAAGATTAGATGGTATGTGGTTATCAAATTAAACATTAGATTTACACATGATTATTGCCCAAGTATTTAACTCATTAGCTAATTCATCAATTTGATTCATAGTATATGGAGTAATAATTTTATTGGGAGAAATTCCAAACACTCCCTTTGCTGATTTTATTCCTATGAGTATTAATTGTCCCTCAGCCTCAGGATACCTAGTAATAATAGTGTTAGAAGAATAAGATAAATGTATCCATAATAATGGACCTTCTTGCTAAAATACTCCTGTAGAAAGATTTTTTGTTGGTAGTAAAATAAATAATAAAGGCAAAATTATATCAACTGTATCCAAATGCATATTTCCCATATATGTTTCAATGATTTTTAATGCCTTTGTTGCTTCAGGCGTTTACATTCTGGCTGAATTTAGGTCTGATGGACCTTTTAGGATATCAAATCAAGGTCCCAACTCTCCTGTTTCTATACTAGATAAGGCCTTATCCAATTTATATCTCATAATAACTTTTGAAAGTCATTAATTGATTTGAGTTGATCCACTCGTATTTGAATTTTTGGTGGACTCACCATGGTTGAGGATAATAGAACTCCTAAATAATTAATTGGAAATTTTATTGTACTTTATCAATTGCTATCTCTAGATTATAATTTTTTAATAAGCTTGTAAGTGTGGCATAACGTTCTAGCAATGGGTTTTTACCTTTGTGTGCTAGTAATACATCATCCATATAGTGAAATATTGTAGTTCAGGATTTTGATTTCAGAGTGGCTGGATTACTTTGTTAACATAAATTTGACACATAGTTGGGCTGTTAGCCATCCCTTGAGGGAATACTTTTTACTCTTACCTCTGATCAGGACCTTCATGATTCAGTGCAGGGATAGTAAATGCAAAATGGGGACTATCCTCAGGTTGAATTGGAAATGAAAAAAAAACAATCTTTAATATGTATAACTAAAAATACCAAGTTTTTGGCAAAGCAGACAATTGAGGAATCCCCGATTGAGCAGGTCCCATAATAACCATCTCATTATTAATGGTTCTTAAATCTTGCAATAATCTCCATTTACCAGATTTCTTTTTGATAACAAAAATGAGAGTATTCTGGGGAGATACAGAAGGTGGTATATGTCTTTCCGCTAATTGTTTTTTGACCAGGTCATGGGCTGCTTGTATCTTTTCTTTAGTCAGCGTCCACTGAGGAACCCATACTAGTCTTTCTGATTTCCAAGTAATTTTTATTGTCTCAGTGGCCCTTTCTGAAAATCCAACCCATGTCTGTCTGTTCCTTGGTCTATTTGTATTGGTGCTGCTATACCTTGTTCTTGTTTATCTAATCTTTTTCCTTTCCTAAAACCTTGTCTACCAATAATAGTGGGTGCATTTTGGTTGATGTTATTTGTTAGTGTCAAACATAATTGATCTAGGACATCTCGTCCCCATAAATTTATGGGAAAATGAAACAATACGTATGGCTGTATAGTTCCTTCACATCCTTCAGGATCCTTCCAATCTAATACCATTGCATGTTTATGGGGATTAGTCGCCACTCCTAGGTCTCGAAGCGTTTGAGTGGCTTGTTGTAATGGCCAATGTTTTGGCCATTCTTGATGAGAGATGATGCTAAGTTCTGCACCTGTATCCAGTAGCTCATTAAATTCATGTCCTTGAATATTTAGTTTTTGTATGCTGCGAGAATCTAAATTTTAAGAAAGAATAGCCAAATCTACACCTCTGGAGCCTAATCCCTTGGAACCTCTTTCTACAGCTTACTGGAAAAGTTATCATGTAGGCTGGATATTATTTGTAACTGTGCTATTCTATCTCCTGGTGATATTACTGATATATCTTTTGGAGAACTGGCGATAAATTTTATTTCACCTTCATAATAGAGATCAATTACTCAAGGACTTATCATAAGTCCTCATAGATTAGAAGAGCTGCGTCCCAATAATAAGCCTACTGTTCCTTTGAGAAGAGGTCCTTTCACCCCTGTAAGAATGATTTGAACCCCCATCTCTGGAGTTAGTGCTGATCTGGTGGAGGCACAGATGTCCAACTCTGCACTCTCTCTGATTTGTCTGATGAGGGATCTGATGAACAATGTGTCCTGGGCACTACTCTGATGGTGTTGCTGTGTTCCTCCAGTGCTCCGTATATTTGTGGTTTTGGGCCCCAGAGCATTGAGCCTCCCTGTCCATATTTTGGCAATGGAGCCCGATGCCTTTCTCCATGATATCGTGGAAAAACACCTGGTCTTTGTGCGTTTTTTGATATTGAATTACCCTCTATGTTGGTTTGAGAACGGCATTCATTAGCCCAATGTCTCCCTCTATGGCATCGTGGGCAAATACCTGGTATTCTACTCCTTTGATACCTAGTTTTTTTAAACCCTCCTCCTATGGGGCAATTCCTTTAAAAATGTCCCGTTTGTTCACAATTGTAGCATGTTCGTGGCCTGGCATCTAAAGCCTGTTTTACTGCAGCTGCCACAATTTGCCCTTGTTCATTGATGTCTCGGGCATCTGAAGCCTTTTTTACTGTAGCTGGCACTACTTGCTCTTATTTATTAGTGTCTCTACATAATTTAATATATGTGTTTATATCTTCATGTTTCCATGGTCTAATGATATCTCTGCACCAACGATTCGCTTGGTCATAAGCCAGTTGATTTATTAATGGCATTGCTTGTTCTGAATTCCCAAAAACTATGGTAGCTGTTTGAATAAGCCTATTTACAAATTCAGCGTAAGATTCATTAGCTCCTTTTATTACCTTAAATAATTGACCTTATAAACCTCCATGTCCTTGTAAAGTCTTCCATGCCCTAACTGCCTCTGCAGCAATTTGTGCGTATATGCCATGATCATATGCTATTTGTTGCTGCTGATCCTCATAAGGTCCCTTTCCTAACAACATATCTAGATTTCTCTGAGGATTACCAGCTTCTGCATTTCGCCTAGCTGTCTCCTTGCAAAATTCCTCATTGGCAACGTCCCATAACAGGTATTGTCCTCCATTTAGCACAGCTTTACACATATTAGCCCAATCTGCTGGCGTCATATTCAAGTTGTTAATGGATTCGACCAAGCTTACAATGAAGGGTGGTTGAGGACCTTAGGTTGTTACAGCCTCTTTTAGCTGCTTCACTATTTTGGAATTTAAAGCATGGTGAATTCACTGCCCTCCTACCTTAAATACAGGGCACGTTAATATTTGAGATCCTGTCTCAGGATCCGAACTATCAACTGCGGGGGTTGGGGGCCTCCCAGCATATGGAGGTGGCCATGTTAGTTGGACATTTACATCCTCTGTTGATTGAAAGGTGTTAGTAACAGTCTCCTGCAGAGGTGGCACTGTTGTTGAACACTTATGCCCTCTGGTGATAGAAAGATTTTGGTAGCAGTCTCCTTTTGTAACTTTGCCCCTGATGGCTTTTTCTGCTCTAAGCTTTGTTCCTCTATCTGTGTCTGAACTGAAGGTTTTTGACTAAGCAAAGCAGATATGAACGTCCACAATGGCAATGTGCCAACTGGCAGAGTCCCTGGGCTGTTCTTTTCTACTCTTTTGAAATCTTCACCATGATGGTTCCATTATGATATACTTAACAACTCCTCCTTAAAAGGCCATGGGCTACATTTTTGTATTGTATCAAGGTATGCCCTGACTGTTCTTGATTTTACTGAGATGCCTCCTTCCTCTAACAATTTACTTAACACTATTTCAGTTTGTTTTTTACTAATTTCTGATCCCGTATTTCTACTATAATACAACCCAACAAGATGACGCCAAACAAAACCAAGACAGAATGATATAAAAAGGGAACAACAAAAAGTCATTATAGCCTTTCTATCGTCCTGATATTTGCATCCATCCTTTCTCCCTATCTGTTCCTCAGAGGTAAATAATTTTTTTTCAGATGTGAGGGGTTTTTCTTCCATCTCACTCATCTCCATGGACAGACAACTTAGTACAAAAGTGAAGCAAAACAAGAGAGGAATCTTAAAATGGCTACCCATCCTCTCGCCCTGCCCTCAGGGGTGAGCAGTTTACCTTATCACTTACCCTCAGTTGCTCTGCGTGCGAGCCACCAAATGCTGCAATCTGGCTGGGAACTAATCAGGAGCCACTTGTCAAAAGAAATGAACTTTATTTTTAGAACCACACATGCCAAACAAAACAGCTCCTCAGGAAAAACGCTCAAAGACCAACTACCACCACTGGCTTCCTTGTAAAGTCTCTGTCACACCCACAAGCCTCTCCACCTCCCACAATTCTCTTGCTCTTGAGGCCGATTGGCTGGATCACTTGGGTGGAGCCAAAAAAAGCCCCCCAATAAACAGCTCCGTGGTCTGAAAGGGCAGGGAAATAGCCAATGAGCATCACAGCAGAGGAGACAATCAGCTAGATGTTGCTGGGGCCACTGTGAGTCAATCATCAACTGGCAGTCTGAAAGAATGGGGAAACAGCTCAATGACCATCTCCAATGAGCATCACCACAGAGGAGCCAATCAGCTAGATGTTGTGGGGCCGCTGTGAGCCAATAATCATTTGGCAGCTGGAAATTTGCTGGGAGCTGGAAGTTTGCTTGGGCCCTTCAGATATGGCTCTCAACAAGTTCCTGTCTCCTTTCTCTGTAGACTATTAAGCACATGTATTTTTATATGCACATATAGTATCCTACCTGTTATCACATGTACATTCTTGTGAGGTGGCTGACTAGGCAGATACAAGTTATGAGAAGAGATCACTCCTCCTAAATGCTGTTGGAACTAAAAATTAAACCTATGGGTGAGCTTCCTAGTAGATCAACATTATACATAAATCCATTTTCAGTGAAATAAATATTTTTGCATCTGTGGATAATATATATTTCATGATGAATTTCAGTTGGCATATATATTGCTAGTTTTTAATGTCTGTGTGTGTGTGTGTGTGTGTGTGTATATATATATAATATATATATATATATATATATATATATATATATATATATACTATCCAAATTTTTCAAAATATGAAATATATTAGTCTTATTATACATTCATTAAAATCATTCATATTCATGTATGTGGATTTATGATCAACTTTTTACAAGATTATTCTTAGAAATATCCATCCACCTGAAATTCATATGTATTTCCTAGTACTTAAAACTAACTTCAGTGAATGGTGCATATAAATCCTAATGTTTCTACAGTAAAACCTAGTTTAACATCAATGCAAGCAGTTTCCTATGGGGCATGATGTGTGTTTTGCGGTTCATCTTTATTAAACAGTGGTACATTACTATTTCTTCAGTTTATGCACATCATAGGATATATATTTCATCCATAAGTTCACAAAATGATAGACATTTGTTTCAATTTCAATCATCTCCTGCTTCAGAACACATATATTCCTCCAGGGTTCTTGACTGGTCTTTTCATGAGACTTCTTTCCAAACACATTATTTTCGATTTCCATAATCATTTTTGAAGCAAAACTCAGACACTCTTCATGATAAACCATAAACCTAATATTACCGTTTGATTTGCAACTGGTTGTAATGAATGTATGTATATCAATTTTAGATTTCCTGTATATTTTCAGATATCACATCAATCCACTATTTAAAGTTGGAACCAGCTATATTATTCATTCACAGTGTGGTCTATTCATACATTATTTCTATATTATTTGACAGAGGGTACACCTCTTTGTTCCCCCAAGACGAATTTATAGGTCTTCAAAATATTGCTCCCAGTAATGGTTGAAGAAATGCTCATGTCACCTGATCAACATATACATTTTATCACAGTTATATTCTGGACACAGAAAGCAAAAGTCACTCTTATGATTGTACCAAACTCTAAAAGGAAATTGAGCATGGATTACTGAAAATATCCATGTCCAGGTTGCCTAATGCTCTCAAATGTAAATCCTATTGGTGACTATATATTTGTTTCTTCCTAAGATTATATATTCAACCTCAAGCCTGTTGAAAATGTCTAATCCTATCCCTCACTTTATACTTTGCCTGATTTCTTAATGTCTCTCTTGATATCTGCTTTCTTACATATATTCCCCAGTTCATCATTGTTTCTGACTCTTCACATGTGCTGACATTTACATTCACTCTCTTATTGAAAACCAATTGCAAAAGAACTTTTGGCCCAAATCCTATACTCACTGTTGTTTCTAAACCTAGGAAATATCTTCCTAATCCTACTGACTTTCCCTTTTTGACTGGATATCCGTTCGACCTTCAATCATCCAAGGTACAAGGTCCTATACCATTGTATATCGATTTATCTGAGACATCTGTGCAGAACATAATTCAATGCTAAGTAACCAACTCAAGGGCCCAATGCCCATCTGGGCTTCAAATCTTACCTAGATTTCTGTTTTCATACTTATATTTCACTTATATATTCTTGTAAATATCGCAGGTTCCCAATACCATTGTTCGTCCTGCAGAATGATTCCTAACCCAAATTGAACGTGTTATTAACCCTAACCATACACTGTTCCCTCAATCGAACTTTACAGAAGAGCAGGGACAGTGTGACCATGAAAGTCTCAGGGGAGAAACCTGCTTTGTGCCATTTGCTTACCTATTTATTTGTTGCCCTGAATGTCAGGGAGGTCTTTGACTCAGGCACACCTTTGTGAAGCCTGAAGTAAACAGTTTTCAAATGAAAATGAATGGGTATCACCTGTGGCTCTTTGCTTAATTTCTTTGGAAAGAGATGTGTCTGAATCAGCCTCTTGGCACTGTGAGTGGTTGTGACTTAGATTATCAGTACCTGATGGATCTAAAGAAAGATCGCATGTGTACATCCAAAACCAAAATGACAAAAAGTTCAGTCATTGTGCATGAAGTCTCTTCCTTCCTCTGTTAGGTTCCTGACCTCCATCAAGTGAGAATAGGGATCCTTTGGGTCAAATGAGATCTTCAATCCCTGAAGAGGTGCCTGGGTTTCTCATGACTCCAAATCACATAAAGAATCTATACCTATCAGTCCTTAGTAGTCAGTCAATATTGCTCCCAGAAATGGTGGAAGAAATACTGATTTCACCTGATCTACATATACATTTATTCATAGAAATATTCTGGACACAAAATTCAAAGTTCACATTTATTATTGTACCAAAGCCTAAATAAAAAAATGAACATGGATTACTAAAATCATCCATGTCCAAGTTGCCAAATACTCTCAAGTGTCAATTCTATTGGTGACTACATGTTTGTTTTTTCCTAAGATTACATATTCAAACTCAACCCTGCTGACAATGTCAGAGCCTATCTCTCACTTTATACTTTGCCTGATTTCATAATGTCTCTATTGATATCTGCTTACCTACATATTTTCGCAAGTTCATCATTGTGACTGACTCTTCACATGTGCTGTTATTTAAATTCATTCTCTAACCGAAACCCTATTGCTAAAAACTTTGGTTCCAAATCTTACACTCACTCTTCTTCCTAAACCTACCTACTATCTTCCTAATCCTACCGACTATCCCTTTTTGACTGGATGTTCTCTTTCACATTCAATCAACCAAGGTACAAGGTCCGATGCCATTGTATATCCATTTATCTGAGACATCTGTGCAGAACATAATTAAATGCTAAGTATCACAATCATGGGCCCAATTTCCTTCTGGGCTTCCAATCTTACTTAGATTTCTGTTTTCGTACATACATTTCACCTCTATATTCTTATAAATATCGCAGGTTGCCAATACCATTATTTATCCAGCAAAATGATTCCTAACCCAAATCGAACCTGTTATTAACCCTAACCATACAGTGTTCCCTCAGTGTTACTTTACAGACGAGCAGGGACAGAGTTGGTCTTATAATACTGGAATGTGGGGGATCTTCTACCTGCTGAGAACCTCAAAGGTCCATGCAGAAGTAATCCCTAGAGAAGACTTAGGCACCTATGAAGGACCTGAGAGAACAAAAGTCATCTTCCATTGCAAACAACCTGGTCAGGATGAAGGGTTGTGTCTTCATCAGCCTCTCTCTTCTTAATGTAGAGAAGATGGACCAAATCAGGACTGTGTGGAGAGCTGTTGCCAGTTGCCTATGGTTGATATACCATTCTAATTTGTGAAACTGTCACAGGAAATAGGGGAAGCCTCCATCTCATGTGACCCTTGGAAGCAACTGTTAGGACAAAGTGGTTGCCAAGGCAGTGACCTCATTCAGTTCCTGAAGGAAGTGACCTCACATCACTTCCTTGGTGATGGAACTTGGAATGCAGGAAGCCAGGCACACAGACCCAGTCCCAGTCCCAATCCTAGTGGTGTCACTTGTTTGGATTTACCAAGGACAGAGTCAGTCTATCTTGGTACCTACAGATGT